>NC_056732.1:994337444-994652444 GCF_019279795.1 Protopterus annectens | reverse complement strand
TACATATCGTAATCCAGGGGGCAAATTCCCCTACACCCCCCCCCTGTCTGGGAGGCTGGGCTCCCCACAACTCCCCTACAGTGATATACTAACTCCTAGTTCACACTACAGTGGGGATAGGCAAATATTCCCCATCCCCCATTATGGTGCCATCCGCACCCAAATTGCCTAATCTGCAGTGAGCGAATGTATAGTGACATTCACTCATTGCACATTCAATGCATTTATTGCAAGATTGTGCAATGTTGAAAACATACTTTTAGCTTTCCAGCTTTCGGACACATGGATTTCTCCCTTTGAATGGTGAGCCATATATATGCTGACATATATGCATTCCTAGTGCTGTATATATGTGGACATATGGCTGTATACATATATATCTATGGATGTATGCGTATCTATGTATATATGAATTTATCGGCTGATATATATATAAGCAAACCTGCTTACAACTGCTTTAAAGTGCCTTAATCACTCTGTATCCAATGGGCAACAGCTCTTGCAAGGCTCAAACCAAGGACCCTGCACACCCTAGACAAAATGATGTATCACTAAGTTGTGACAGATACACAGATCTTCAATGTTTAAGAAACATATCAGCCAGTCCTGTCATGCAACAGTACAGAGAATGTATACCAACATCTAAACATCTGTGTATGTAGCTATATTGCAACCTTAACAGATACAACATATGCATATATGTATAGATATAATTATATATAAATATGTATGTTGTTCTACTAACTCTCTCTCTCTCTCTCTCTCTATATATATATATATATATATATATATATATATCTATATATATATATAGATATATCACTATCTATGCACATATAGTTATATATCTGTTAGCAGATAAAAATATCTATAGAGGTATATATGGCCATACATCTGTAGATAGCAATCGAAGATTAACAAATACACCTATGTCCACAAGCACCATTAATGAGGTTGAGAGGCCCCACACACTATACATCTTGTACGAATAGGCATCCCCCCACAGCCAAACTCATACGCCCTGCAATACACTATCAAGTACAGTCTCCCATAGGAAGCCATCAACATCCCCAGCATTACAGATACACAGACACATATATGCAGATACAGATATGTATATATATATATATATATATATATATATATATATATATATATATATATATATATGTGTGTATATATATATATATATATATATATATATATATATATATATATACATGTGACTACACATACACACGCAGATATATGTACAGTAAGATACATATGTAGGAGGTGCACACAATATGGAACAGCCCCTATGCCTACAGTTAACAACTGAACAACTGGACACATAGGTGCACACAATATGGAACAGCCCCTATGCCTACAGTTAACAACTGAACAACTGGACACTGTATGGGCAACACATACTAATGTCAATCTTTTCCTGCAACATATAGAAAGGTCATAGGAAAGACACCACACACAGGTTTGCAGAAATGGGAATCCTTTAATTGTGTACTATAACAGTTCTATATGCCATGTCATATAGCTGTTCAAATACTGACAACCATATAAATGGAGTACTGCAACTGTGAAACAGTTACACTAGTACAGTAGTCTGGAAAGGTTAACAACTGTTGCTGTCCAGGCCAAGCCCTTCAGAATGTGCAATAGTGCAGACAGACTGGGCCACAGGGCACCACACAATCAACAGTATGTACAGCAGGTGTGTAGTTCAGCAGCCTCTATCTACACTCTGTACAAACTCTGTAGGAGGTAAAGATGTTTTGTGATCAAATGGGTTGTACCCGGTACATAACAAGGCATAATGCACAGAACAGTCTGTATGGCAGGAAGCAGTAGGCCTTCTGTACCCCAAGACATGTAAGTAATGTCAATATAGGTAGAGTATACGGTACTGTACATCCAGATACCTTGTGGCAGCTCACCCCTGATACCCCCACATTTTGTAACAGCCTAGTTAATTTATGGTGCTCCCCACCGAGAATCAATAATACAGGCCCATATACCATTGTTACATACACTGGCCTCTGCAGTGCATAAGGGCGCACATGTGTTGTGTAGGTGACGCCCACACATATATGGCCCCAGCCCCACTGTATGTGTGAGGGATACAGCAGCAGTGGACTAATGTCAGCAATGACAGTGTGATATACTCACAGCCCACTACAGAACAACCCCCAACAGCATGACATATGTGCAAGGCTTTGTATGTAGATCGGGGACAGAGGCTGGAACACAGGCACATATGTGGAACACTGTTGCCATACACTAAGCAAGATGCTGGTGTTACAGGATAGTCTGCAACATACCCTTAGTCAGGGAATTGAGGTTACAAATAGACATGGATGTAGCCATGTACTGCTAGCACGCAACACACACACTGCCAGTGTAATATCTGACACAGGACCTGTGTGGTGGATGGACAGCACATGATAGGCATACCTCTGTCCAGCAAGAGGTTAGGCCCACAGTAGTGAGTTATGCAAACAGGCTGCATTCCAAGGTACACTAGTATGTACACAAACACACCCTGTAACACCAGTACTATGCAAAGCATAACACAACTCTACCCACAGTCTGTCTGTAGTTCCTGATCCTCCTACAAATATTACAAATATGTGGCTGCTCTGAGTGTGCAAGTTATCCTGTAAGAGGTATTGCTACCTGCTGTCTGTATCACTGATGCCAACACACAAGAAGGATGTCCATCAAACAGGAAATGTAAAGGGGCCACGCCCATATGCTGTAGGGATTTATAGTGGGCAGTTGCCATGACAGTGGTAACTGAATGTAGTACACATGTGTAATTATATATATATGGCTATCTGGATAAGTATATGTAAATAAATTTTCACTATATGTCCTGGACATGGAGTGTAGCCATACACCAGCCCCTACAGTCCCAGAGTTGTAGTGCAAGGGGATGACAGGTATGTACAACAGGTATATTACTAGACTATTGCTACTGTTATTGGGATTGTCTTCACAGACATGGTGTGTGTAGATGCTGACATCTGCTTATAACATGTGTGCATTGGCTACTGACAGGCAACCTAAGGAAATCATTGTAAAGTACCGCTGCTAGCATGTAATGCCCCTGTGGAGTGCAGGAGAGATATTGGCCACTATATGTGGAACTTCGGGCACACCCTGTGCAGTCCAGAGGTATACACATAATCCCTTAGTGCACCTCATGTGTACCAGGCCTGACAATATGGATGTAGACAGCCATGTAGATGGGTATAGCACATAATGACTGGTATACATTTGGCACCATAGGTGTTGGATTCACAAACTAATGTCTGGCCTGACACATAATGACTGCTGGTACAGGGGTCCCATGGACCCATACCACCCACTAGATATTGACATACATCTCTACAGCATCCCACTGCTCTGTCTGACATACATGATGATTTAGGGAGGCCCAGCAGCAGTACATCTGGCAAGTATCTGCACATAACATCCCACTGGTTAAGTACACTAAGCTGCTAGGCATATAACAACATGCAGACTGGCTCAACACTGGCCTACATTTCGTATGAGGGAATGCACATTTACCTGCATATTTAGCAGGCTCAACAGCCATATCACAGCACAGGGTAAGATACACCTGTGTGACAGTGCATAACCACAACCAATGTGAACATAGCCACAGGCACATATGGTAAGCTAGCATAATATTACAGTATATGGAGTATCTGTTCTACACCATCTTCATATGTACCACTCACAGAATGACCCTACATATACTGGGCTGCTACACAGTTTGGTCTGATGGCTGTCTGTGGTATGGGACATGTCTGTGTATGGCCTTACAAACATGTACGGCAAAACGGTACCATACAGTGGGGCAGCATGTAACATCTGATAGAAGGGGAGCTAGAACAATGACATCTAACACAGTCTGTGCACAGGCTAAAGTACATATTAACAAGACACACACTGCCGACATTCACTATCACTACACAGACCTCAGTACTGTACAAACATCCACAGAATGTCCAGCTTATGTAATGAAATATAACCCCTACTGTACATGATATGTGTAGCAATTTGATATATCACTAACTTGTTATCAGATATGATGACAGTATTTATGGTGTACAGCTCATATGCACCACTTCCTGCACGGCATATGTACAACGGTTGACAGAGGTGTGGCTGACAGCACATACACAGGGCCATTATAGACATGTTGCTGTGATAACCTCATATATTTTCCATTGTAATGGGGTTTGTTGCAACATATGTCCTATAAGGGATATGAAGTCAGTAACTGTCACAGCCTTCACCATCAACAGACTGCAATCCTCACACTACCTTCTGCATTCCACAGATTGATGCACTGTGGCTATCACATGAAACCATAGGCACAACACTGCTCATTCTGCAGATGACCCTGCAAATGAGTATTCCTCATATACATGGAACTGACATGGGAGGTATTCTGACATGCATGACAGGCATATCCAGACAAACACTGTTAAACCAACATTACTCCAAATGCAGTATAGCAGCACTTACAGACTGTAGTCAGGTCAGGCACATCCACCTCCTGTTTGTTGCCCTCTTTCCACAGTGTATGTTGTTAGAAGTAGATCCCCAATCCATCTGAGATGCTGTTTGCCAAACAGCAGATCTGGTTCCTGCTCACAGTGACTGCAAAGGCCCAACACCACCATGATGTTCCTAGGTATTGGAGTCTGTTTCCATGCAATTGGCTATGGGATTGTTACCGCAGCGGTTCCACATACAATCAGCTAGGAGTGGGCTGCAATTCATGCAGAGGCCATCAGCTGATCATGAGCATCACGTAAAATACACATGCTGCTGCCTAAGCAAGGCAGGTGTGGGTTTCCACATCCACCATAGAGGGAGTGGGGGAGGCAGATACATGTCAAGGAGCGGCGGGAGAGTAAAACTGAAGCATGTTTGTGTCACACACCTACCAGCACAGGGTATCAAACCCCCAACAACTATGTAGTGCTATCACAGTTCGATGCAGTTATTGGATGCACTACATGGGTTACCTGATGTGGAGCACTCAGAACATATATGTGAGGGTGAGAGACTTCTGCAACAGAGATACAGTAGATATACAGTAGGTGTTATACACATGCCTGTCTGCATGAACAAGTGCCAGCATCAACACAGGCACTCTCACACAGGGATGCACACACATTGACACACTTGGCAGGGCCAGGAGTGCAACTCATCACTAGTGGGATTGCCACAACACATCAATGTGCAGGTATCACATGCACCACATGGGTCATACGAAGGCCGTATGGGCAAAGAGTATGAAGAGATGCAGAGATCAGACAGCATGCTTCAGTATACCCTGGGGGGTTGTAGTGAGTGTGGATGTGGACATACGCACCATACAACACACACACACACACACACACACACATGGTGCCAGTTCTGACATGCATGGGTGCGTGTCTATATGGGTGTGTGGTGGTCAACTGTGCCAGCAGGCTGTACAAGGGTAGGCAATGGGTATACATTGGCATCAGGCCACATGACAATGGTCTGCATTGTGGCTCAGGCCTGTAGTTACAGCATTTGCCCACACAGGTGGGTATTGCATCCCCCATCCAGTCACCTGGGTGACTATTGTGTGTGGCCAATGCTGTACACCACATGCCATGTATGTGTTCCTTAGTCCATGACATGGATGGTGTCTGGGATGTGCACACCTCCCACATGGATGTACAGTGACATGTGGAACTGTACATGGGGTTTCTGGCCCATGTTGTGTACACAGATTATCATCAGATGTCCCAGTCTTGCCCACCTGTGGCAGGAACTGGTAATGGGCAGCAGGTTTACCCGTCACCTACATTGATAGCATGCCAACAGCATTCTCTGATGTCAGTGTCATCTGTCCATGCAGGGCATGTTGTCAGGCATGGTATGTCCATTGTGAGTCACATGTGAAGGCACCACAGGTGGTGCAGGTGTCCATTGGGGAACATGGTGGAGGTGCACTGTCTGCATGTATGTGCATATTGGACAGATGGGCAAGGGTGGCATGCCCTCTGTAGTCCACTGCTGTCACTGCATAGTTACTATCACTGGCCAATATGCAGTGTACTACCCACATATTGGCTGTTGCCTAGGCATGTGTGTGTGTATGACACATGGGTTGAGTGTGTGCTCTGGGTAATAGTGGGGTTACTAATTTGGATTGGCTGGCCTTGATGTCACATGTATGGGTATGGCTTTGCACCCCAGCCTCCCATCTAACTTACATCTGTTATCCCTGTATGGTTGACATTGCAATATATAGCAGGGCCACCATAAAAGTAATAAGCAAAACCCCCTCCACATTGGACATACACTCACCTCTGCACAGGATACAAGTTACACACAGACACACCTGTCATGTCTGGGAGAAGAACCCCTCCCTAAGTAGTTTTTACACTATAGCACTACACAGTTATAGTGCACACCACAGACATTTACTGGAGTACTTCTTCCCAAAAGGTGTATTTCACAGTGACTGACATCAGCAGGATTACCATAGTCAGGCATTTCAACTGTACTGTGAGTGACTAGCCTAAAATGCATTGCTCCCTACACAGAAAGTGAGACACACACAAAACATCCGCAACTGTAATGTGTGGGTATAGAACCTCTGACAAAAGCCTATATCACACCACAACATGGAGCTGTTAAATGACACACCACAGGGACTACCAGAAACATCCTTCCCCAAAGGTGTATTTCACACTCAATTACATCAGCAGGTTTACCAAAGTAGGGCATTTCACCTGTACTGCGAGTAACTAGCCTAAAATGCATTGCTCCCTACACAGATAGTGAGACACACACAAAACATTCGCAACTGTCATGTGTGGGTATAGAAACCCTAACCAAGTCCTATATGACACTACAGCATGGAGCTGTTACAGGACACACCACAGGGATTACTAGAAACATCTTTCCCCAAAGGTGTATTTCACACTCAATGACATCAGCAGGTTTACCAAAGTAGGGCATTTCAACTGTACTGCGAGTGACTAGCCTAAAATGCATTGTTCCCTACACAGACAGTGAGACACACACAAAACATCCACAACTGTTATGTGTGGGTATAGAACCCCTGACCAAGGCCTATATCACACTACAGCATGGAACAGATATAGGTCACACCACAGGGATTAATGAAGAGCTTTCTCCTCAAAGTTGTATTTCACAATGAATGACATCAGCAGGATTGTCAAAGTAGGGCATTTGAAATGTACTGCGAGAGTGAGTAGCCTATGATGCATTGCTCCATACACAGACATTGAAACACACGGAAAACATCCAGAGCTGCCATGGGCAGTGATGGAACCCTATCACAGTTCTAAATCACACTACAGCAGTACACAGTTACAGGATACGCTACAGACATTACTGTGCTATGACTATCCCAGAGGTGTATTTCTAGGTGAGTGACATCAGCAGGCTTGCCAACGTTGGGTATATAAATTCTAAGGAGTGTGTGTGACCTAAAAAGCATTGTTTGTCACTCAGCCAGAGACACAAAGATTCACACACACACGCACAGTTACAAAGTCTGGGGTTAGAACATCTCCCTAATCACTTTATCACACTACAGCAGTATACAGTTACACGATGTGCTACGGAGATTACTGGGCTATGATTTCCCCAGAGGTGTATTTCTAGGTGAGTGACATCAGCAGCCTTGCCAACACTGAGTATATGAATTGTACGGGGTGTGAGTGGCCTAAAAATCATTGCTCTCTACTCAGTCAGACACACAGATTCACACACAAGCACACAGTTGCCAGATCTGGGGTTAGAACACCTACCTAAGTACTTTATCACACTACAGCAGTATGCAGTTACAGGACGCACTACAGAGATTACTGGGCTATGATTTCCCCAGAGGTGTATTTCTAGATGAGTGACATCAGCAGCCTTGCCAAAGTTGTATTTATGAATTGTACGGAGTGTGAGTAGCCTAAAAAGCATTTCTGTCTACACAGTCAGAGAAAGAGAGACACACATGCAAACACACACTCACACAGTTGCTAAGTCTAGGATTAGAACTACTACCGAACTAGTTTATCACTACAGCAGTACACAGTTATGAGATGCACCATGGGGTATACTGAGCTACAGCTCTCCCAAAGGTGTATTTCACATTAGATGACCTCAGCAGGCTTGTCATGATACTGCTATGGGGAGGGCAGTGTGTGCATGGGCCGTAACCCATTCATGTAGGGGTTGACATGCCACATGCGGGCACACACGGGGTCATATGCCACAGGTACGTGTATACAGCTACTAGGTGACTACTTCCTTGCACAGTCATGTTGCACAGCTGGCACGTGCAACGTGCTGTCATGCTGACAGATACTGGTGGCTAGTATCTGCAGTGAGTAACACCTGCACCTCATGTGTTTGGGGCCCTTTGGCTGTGTGCTGGGTGGGACAGGCCCAGATGGCTAATTGACATGGTCACCCTCTTCCACACATCTATGTCTGTCTACCTTTGGCTTACTATAGTGTGCTGTCCTTACATATATGTTTGTATTCCTATCCACTCTGTGTGCAAGGCAGGAGTGGTGCATACTGACATGTGTCTGCACTAAGAACTGCAACTGCCAGATATGTCTGGTCCACTGGTGTTTGCTGACTTGGCCTTCATGTGTTTAAATGTGTGAGCATGCCCAGTATGACCTTTCATATGTTGTTGACTGACATTGTCTTCATTCCTCTAAGTGTGTGAGCATGCCCAGTATGGCCATCTATATTGCATGTGTGGATCAAGTCCAGGTAGTTTGTACTGCTGTGCTGACCTTTGTGTTGTACACTGACAGGTAGCATGCTGTGTCTGCAGGGTATACATTGGTCATTTGGCAATGACTGCTGCTACATTTCTGCATAGCGGGGGGGCACCTGATTGTTTCTACATTTCTACACAGTGGTGGGGGGTAACCCCTGACTGTTACTATAAGTGTGCGGAGGATGGTGGGGCATACCTTATGCTTTTACACATTTGCTAGGACTGTACTGGTATGTCGGGTACACCATTTCAGTCTGTAGTCTTACCTATCGTGCATGCTAGAGGCATACCAGTGTACTACAGATCTTAGCTTTAACTACCTACATACTAGTTTCTGACTTCCTAGCCTTCACAACTTACATCCAACTGGCTGGCCTGCTGTAGTCTGTCTGTGTAGGCCTGGGGGAGGGGTTACCCATAGAGCTTATTCAGAGGCCATAGTACAGCATTTTGTTTGTGTTTGTCTACACCTATCCTGCTGGCTGTGACTGTTGTTGGGTATGTGCCCCTCCAACGGGCATGTGTGAGTCACTTACCTTGTGGGTGTCCCAATACTGAGGGTGGTGCTGCAGAGCTGCCTATGTTGGATGCACAAAGTACACTCCCTATACCTGATTGAGCACAGGTAGTGTCATGTTTGGCATCCTTTTTACTGTATGTGCGAGTCGGAGAGAGGTGTCATTCCCTGGGTCCCTACTGTGTCAGTGCATGTGCTATGCATTGCCTCTTTGCCAAGGCCAGGGTATACAGATCATGCCTCCTTCTGCCTACTGGGGCAGGCTCAGGTTGTTCCTCCTCCGAGTCACTCTGCACCTGTGCAGGCCTTGGCACTGGTGGGGGGCTGTGTGGCCCTGCCCCATGCTGTTCCTGCTGCAGCTGTTTCCACAGGATCATATTGTGTAGCATGGCACATACAAGGACAATTTGAGTACATGTGATTGGTGAGTACTGCAAGGCTCCACCAGATGTGTCCAGGCACCGGAACTGTGACTTGAGCATCCTAAACACATGCTCTATTATGATTTGTGTTTGTGCACGTGCCTCATTATGGAGTTCTTGTTCGGGTGAGTTTGCATTTCTGATGGGTGTCATCAGCCATGGCTCCAGTCCATATCCAGCATCCCCCACTAGGTGACTGTGTGGGATGTCCCCATTGGAAAATGTATGGTACAGCTGCATCAAATGCCAGATGTGGGAATCGTGGTAGCTTCCAGGGCAGCGAGTGCACACATTCATTATTATGCCCTGGGCATCGCACATAACCTGGCAGAAGAAGAGGAAGCCCTTGTGAATGATGTAGACCCTACCCTGCTCACCTGATACTGCTTTAATGCATATGTACATGCAGTCTATTGCACCCACTACCCCAGGGTATTCTGCTATTTGGTGTAAGAGACGCATATTGGTGGCCAACGCCTCACGGGTGATGGGGAAATATACGTGCTCACCGACATGTGCTGACATGGCATCCAGGAACTGGTGGAGTACTCTGGATGCTGATGCCTGTTAAATCCCCATCATATCCCCAGTTGGCCTTTGGAAGGTAAATGTAGCTAGTATTCTTAGGCCTTCACATACCTTGGTATCCACTGGGATGGGTTCCCCTGTTCGTTCTGTGTGTGAGGCGTGGCCGGCACAGCTCAACAATTTGCTGTAGGAGGTCCCTGTCCACCCTATAGTACTCCACTATCTCCAGCTCATGTAGCCCTTGGTAGCTTACCCTGGGTTTGTACACTCTTCTCCATCTCCTGACTGTGGGTTGCTCAGCAGCATTCACAACCTCACCACCCTCAGCCTCTTGCACATGCTGGTTTATGATAGCAAAGGCACCCCCTAACATTTTTTCTCTTGCTTTCATTTTGTAAAATTTCCCCGTCTGTATACACCGGTGGTGCAGAGGTTTTGGGAAAAATATGGGGGAAAGGTGTTTGCATAATTTATAGTGGTGTGTTGGGCTTGGCTGCTGCCTGTGTAATTGGCTGTTTTTGATACATTTCACCTGTCAACTAAGCTAGTCCTCCTTGATTACCTTCCTACTGCTGTTTTCCCATCCCATTGCCTCCATGTTTAAGCCTGTGTGCGTGCCGCATAAATGGAGTGCTCAAATGTGCACAGAGCTGCTATTTCCTGGTTTAACTTCCTTTTTCTTCCTGTAAAACCTGGTGCACTGTGCGCATACCTGCTTACACTTTGTAAAGAGTGCTAGGCAGTTTGGACACACCTCTATCTTAGCTGTGCTAAGCTATGAGCAGTCCCGAGCCACAGGGCTCCAATCCACTTACAGTATGCCTGACACACCCTCCCATGATGCCACCTATATCCTAGTCTTGCACCCAGCTATTTATACTCTTACACTCTTGGGACCTGCCTCACACCCTGAGGAAATCTGGGATTCACTATCCTTCCCTTCATTTGCATAGGATTTCCTGCTAATGCATAGTTACATGTCCCACACTGAGCCTCCCCCCTTAGCAACCATTACTCACTGGCCAGGTTGTCTTATGCTTGCCATTTAATTGCATGGCAGAATACTGCTTTTAGTTAGAATGCTCATTATAAGTTTATTTTGTTATATTCCCTCTGATCCCGTTTGCACGCCACTGCCCTATGCTTAAACAGCCGAGATCGGTGAAAAAAAATAAAAGTTGATTTATTAGTTTTGAAACAGTTAGCAATGCCAATGGTCTTATACTTGGCCATTGGCATGCTTCCTCAATGATATGCAGCCTTTATTTGGAGCTGTCATAGCTCCGTTTTGTAGTTTGCAGAAATGTACTCAGTTACTAATCGAGTACATTTCTGCAGACTGCACTCATCCTGCACTGCCACCTACCAGCTTCCTGGATCACAAATTATCCTCATTTGCATGGTTTACACCTGTAAAGGTGGATAATTTGCATACAGGAGCTGGGTCTGTGCAGAATTAGCCTAAGAGCTCACGTGCACATCCTGGGAGCTCGTTCCTAGATCGCATGCCAGCCATATTGCCAATAATAGCTCGTAGACTAATCCTGCATGCTATAAAGGGCTTCGGAAATCCGGGGGAATATGTACATGGAGATATACTTAACCTCTTAGTACAAGAAATCTGGATGAAGCATAAAATAATGGGGGGGGGGCAAAAGACCAACCAGACACATTTTAAATCTTGCTCCTATAGACTTAGAAAGATACAGGAATAACATGGTTTGTGTTAGCAAGCATTCTGTAAAGGACTTTTAATTGATTAACCAGAAAACACATGTTAAAAGGAACAGACCAAAAGTGCAAGTAAAAAAAACAGAGCACAACAATCCAAAGAATAAACCCATTAGCACAAGAAATCTAGATAAACTTCAAAGCATAAAGTCATATGGGCCAAAAATTGGGGACAGATTTTAAATATTGCTCCTATACACTTAGATAAATGCTGGAATAACAGGATATGTGTTAGCAAGTGGACAACAACACATTTTATGAGAAACAGACAAAAAATAAAATACTAGTAGTAGCAGCACAAGAAATCTTCTGGATGGTGCATAAAGTAAGGGGGAGCAGATGTCCTCTCCAGACTCCTAGCACTTTTAAAAAGTTAACTTACCTGTAATCCATAACAATTAACACAAATACATTTATTTATTTTTTATTTTTGTTATTTATTTAACATTTGTTGACCGGGAATGTCCGACTAGGTTCCACAGAGCCTGTTTTCAGCGGAGGCCCGGGGAGAAATGCTCCAGATACATCTCAGACCTAATGTGAAAAAATCCATCCACCTCAGCAGCACCAGCTCCTCTACAATTTTACAGCACTGATCTGAAGCTTCAAATTGAATCCTAATCCTTCAGTGAGGCAGGCAGCAGTAAATCCTTTCCTTCCTTTGATCTTCTTCTTCTTGACCATGGCAGGCAGTTAATCCTTCTTCCAGGCAGCTTATCCTTTGTGGTCAGTGCTTTCCTCTTCACAGCTCAAAGGACTGCAGGCAGCAGACCACTCAGCTTCAAGATGATGAGATGAACTTCAGGCTTTTCCATTTTGCCGAGCTTATATGCAGACTGTGTGGACCTAATTGAAGACAAAAGGACATCAAATCCAGGCTTCTGCATATACAAAGCAGGAAATGGAGAATGGGCCTGCAAGACGTAAATGAGATGGTGTAAAGTGACATTCTGATTGGTTAAGATGAGTACAGACAGAACAGAGGTCACTTTACTGCAAATCTCGGGGAGAGTAGCTCTCAAATCCTGCACTCAGAAGATTAAGCTTATTTAAGCTTAAAAATGGGTGCTCCAGAGGAATTCAGGAAGCTTGAGGGCTGTAGATTTAACAGTAATTATGCAATGACAGCACATTTGTATTCAAAAACTAGCATGCTGATTGGACAGCCCAGTCAGCATGCCCATTGTAAATCAAGCATATACCAATAGAACAATGTCCAGCTGCTGTTGAGTGGCTGGACTTCCTATTGGAATATGCAGAAAGAAAGTGTAAAATAAAAGAAAAATCAGGTATGTTCTCAAAAATAAGAAAGAGAAATGTACTTGATTTTTCTTTTATAGCTGCACTGTCAAGAGAAGAATAAAACAACAAAAAAATAAAATAAAACAAAACAGTAAGAGAGATTCTCTTTTCTCTGTTGCTTCATCCTCATGACCAAATCATGCCAGTCATGGGTAAATCCTGATATACCCACACCCAGTCGTGGATTATTGCTAAAATAGCAAATGATATGACTGCATGGCTTCTTCAACATGTACAGCAGTCAGATTATGTTTATTCATCGGTACAGTCATTCATATTCTTGGTAGATGGATTACAGAGCCTATCAGCAGTAAGTAAAGTGATTCGTTTTACAGATGTGTAATGTATGCCAGTAAAGAGATTTTATTTGGAAATAATGATGACACAGTGAGCAAAGTCTCTATGTAGATAAGGATGAGGATACGAAAGCATTGAAGTACAGCTGAGTGAGTGCACTGGAGATCTTTAGAATTAACTCAATTTAAGCGAGGAGTCTAAACATTCTGCACATAAAGAATCAGTAGGTCAAGTAGAGTATTGTGAAAATCAGAGGAGAAATGAGCATAGTAATAGAATTTCCACCACTAAATTAAGAAAGTAAAACATAAGTTAGCACAGTAATGGAATTTCCACTAATTTAAAAAGTAAAACATTGTGTGATGTTATTTTTTTGTCTGATAAAATCAGGAAATTATTTTACTCAATGTTATCTAAAAGATCTATGTATTAGAAAATGAATCTATTTTTAAATATTGCCGATTATACTGCAGGGGTGGGTACACTTTTTTTTCCAGGGTAAACTTGGCTTTCTAATTCAACGGATCATATAGCATGTGGTAAACCATAAACACTGAGGAAAGCTTCTTCTGAAACTTCTTTTCATGGGCAAAAAAGAGCTCAGGAATTCAAACAAATACTGAGATACTCAGACTTCTGCTTTACAGTTTCCTGCTAAACAGCCAGGTCAGATGAGGCACTGATGGGCTTGTACAGCATCCCAGAATTCCCGTGTTTATTTTTTCTAAAAATAGATTTCTAATTCTTCTTGAACAAATAGGTATGCGAATCCAGGAGGTTTTGTTTAATGTTTTCAGTGGTTACTGCACAAGAATGGGCATAATTCAGGACAGCCATAGTCTTTAAAATCAATATGAACAACAGGGAACCAAGGAAAGAAACCAGTGTATTTTTTTTTTTGTAAACAAGGCAGTTTAGTTATGGATCTGCCAACATATCCGGATATGACTGGTTTGACATCTCTTACACCAACTAAATGAAGCAACTCTAAAATCATATAATTATGTGCTTTCAGTAGCAATTCATAAAACGCTGAATCA
The DNA here is from genome assembly GCF_019279795.1 of Protopterus annectens. Lineage (NCBI taxonomy): Eukaryota > Metazoa > Chordata > Ceratodontiformes > Protopteridae > Protopterus > Protopterus annectens. Next base: position 994,637,789 of record NC_056732.1, on the reverse strand, counting down.
AAGGAATTAAGTAGAACCGCAAATAATACTATTTAGCTCAATTTACTCAACAGCAAACAAGCTATTAAAAGTATGATCTGTGAAAATATATGTATATATATATATATATATATATATATATATATATATATATTGTGTTAATACTATGAAAAACACTAAGACAGTACCATCACTTATACATTAAAGCATATCAGTACAGATGATGCTTCAGAGAAGTTGATACTGTTTGATTAGATACCTTTGAGAGCTGAGAGTTGACAGAAGAATGAATTGTCTATTCAGTTTTCTGTGTGTGTGTGTGTGTGTGTGTGTGTGTGTGTGTGTGTGTGTGTGTGTGTGTGTGAGTATATATATATATATATATATATTTGCACACATATATATATATATATATATATATATATATATATAAAATGAAGGAATATGCCAAATATGCCATAGTTATAAAAGAACAAGGTAAGTTCTTATATATAACAACTAAACAATATCAATGCATTTTTTTGTACTTTTGCTTTTAAATATCCATTGTACTACTTACCCCCTTAAATATATATTTAAGGAGCTTACAGTTACTTGCAAAGTCTACCCAAGTTAGTATTACAATTCCTCAGGCATAACACTTCAGAATGTATTTTGCTTCCATCACTGTTGCTTATTACACATATCAGAGTCTGCATGTCCTCCCTGCATTCAGTGGGTTTCCTCCAGGTGCTCTGGTTTCCTCCCACATTCCAGAGACATGTCTGGAGTATTTCACCCTGTGCCTCCACCGAAAATGGACTCTGTTCCGGTTGGACTTTCCTGGTTAACAAATGTTAGATAAATATATAAATTATAGTGTTCATAGGTTAATACTTCCCAGAGAAAAAGTGTGACAGGTTTTTATACTGCTGGTCAGTGTTGCTCTTTCTTCAAGGGGCAGTGACCTCTGAGGGATAATAATAATCCAAGAGTTGTATGTGGGACAATGTCCCTCACACGGATTAGTGCCAGATGTCTTTTACGTGCTACAGTTGCTCAAAGTATTGCAAGCTTGAGTACATCTATGTAAAGTATTATGTGACTTAGCTCATGAAAATTGAGCTTTAGTTGCCGCGCTTTTATTATAGTTCTTTATTTATTATATATTAGCATTTGTTTATTGGGAAAGTCTGACTGGGCCATGACAGGCCTCTTTTGAGCTGAGGTCTAAGGAGAAAAGGTCCACAGTTAACAAATCTTACAAGATGTCATGCAATGCACTATATAATACAATATATTACAGGACAAAACAGTAAATGTTAACTATTACATTTAAGATACAAAAACTAGCATGTAAAGAAAAAAGCAAACAAGAGAGAGAGATTCTAGAAATCATTATATTCCAAAGAGTTACATTTCAGTTTTACTAGGTAGTAACAGTAACTATAAGAACTTCCATTAAGTTAACAGACAGATGCAATGGACTCTGAAGAGCATTACAACTAGATAGCAAATTGTTTGGTAAGAACTTATAAATGTTAACAAAGCTATTGGGTCTTCTGATGAAAGCTCAGAAGCTTAGATTATGCAAGGAGACCAAAAGGGCACTACAGAGAGGACAGATAGATAAAGGTTTAGCAACATTTAGCCAGAAGTAGACAGACAGGAGCATAGTTTGGAACCATGAGTTTTATCCTAAGGTTTGCTTTGAAGTATTTTGCATTTATGATTAACCTTAGATCTTGTGGGAGAGTATTTCAACATTTGGATACATATGATGAATACCTTGCTTCACTATGTTTATTGATTGGTATATCGACTTGAGGAAGATATGTCTCCTTAGATTTGAGAAGCCTAGATGGGGAGTACCATAATCTTCAATACTGAGCATTTCTTGACATTATGAAGTATACTTTGGGCCAATTTAAATTAACTGATTTTTTGTTAGTTGAAGAATTCCAACCAGTTTAGCTGTTTGAGTGCCAGGCAATGATGGGTTTTACTGAAAGGTTGGTTGCAAATATTGATATGTTATAACATTGTTCCAGTTTTGTTAAAAGGTAGAAGCTGATACTTTTTAATATGGGAGAGGTGTAGGAGAGAGTTGGCAATTGATATGAAAGAACAGTGGTCATTCTGGACTGCAAGGTAAGGTAGGGAGGTGTTTTGTAGGAGATACCTAGTTGTATATGCTTTTAAAGTATTTTGGACATTTAAATCAAATTTTAAATTATCGTGTTGAGGACCACAAGTAATTTAATAACTGTGACAACTTCAAGTTTAGTGTTTTGAGCAGATGATATACTAAAGGTGTTTTTGTGATTTGAGTGTTGTTTTGGGATTAAAAGTAGACTTTTTTACTTGTATGGTTTCAGGATAAGATTAGAATGGTTCGAGAACGATTTGATGAAGGAGTAGGATTGCTACGTAATATCTTGTATTGATGACATGTTTGGAGCTGATCAGATTAAAGTACAGTTGTCTACATATTGAACCAGGGAGACACTGCAGTATGGAGGTTGTTTATAAAAATATTGAAGAGAACAGGACTGAGCCCTGAGGGACTCCAATGGTTATGGATAGGCAGGATGAGTAGCATATTTGCCATGTGACACATTCTGTCCTATTTAAGAGAAAGTTTTTAAACCATCTTAGGGTAGAGGTGGAGAGACCAAGGGAGAGTAATCTTTGTACTAGTTTAGTATGGGGGACTGTATCAAATGCTTTTGACAGATCCAGTAATATGGAAGAGACTAGATTACTTTCACCCCAAGTTGATTTATTATGTTACGGAAGAAAAGAAAAGTTGTCATACTATGTGATGAGTGAAAGCCATGTTGGGTGAGCAAGTAGGTCATTATCTAGGACACAGTTTAGCAAATGGGAATGTACACATCCTTGTAGAATTTTTAACAAGGTAGAGTATGGCTATTAGTTGAGAGCTGAATAATTCCACTGATTTTCCTCTTTAATGTAGTAGGATAATAAATGTTTTTTCCCATAGTTGGGGTTCATATGATTCTAATATGGACATGTTGATTAGTATTGATATGGGCGAGGTTATGGTATTTGCAGCAGATTTTAACTATTCAACAGGATGTTGGCTGGCTGCTAATACTGTAGGTTTTAGATGTGATAATAGCTTTTTGTAGTATTTTAATAGGGACTGGTTGAAGAGAAAATGTTGAGGTAGTATTCTGAATTAAATGAACGGTATCTAATGGGTTGTCTGTTACACTGTTTAGTGGTGCAGATGCTACTTGGATTAAGTAGGAGTTTAATTGTTGAGTGATATTTTGGTTTCTTTTATTTGGCAGGGGATCTGATTGTGTAGTTTTTCCAGGTTTCAGAAGTTTGGTTATAGCTGCCCAATAACATTTTGGGCCAGATTCCAATACATTTATGGAAGCCATTTGTGGACAATGTAGCATGCTGAAAGAAGACTTCAGCTCACCTGCTGCAGGCACAGTTTCAGAAGATACACTGACAGCATTTCAAGTACTTAGCTATTAAGCATAGGATAATTAGGGATTCTGTGCACTGGTCTGATTCCAAAAATCACTGTGCATACACAGAGCAACTTGAATGTGACAAATAGCCATGCTGACACCATTTCTAAAGTCCTCAGTATATGATTTATGGCCTCAAGGAATTAAAGTGAATAGTATGGTGTTTTGCAAAAGATAAAAAAAATATATAAAATGCAACTTTCTGTTAATGAGCTATAACAGGATGCAGTGATACAAGCCATAAATGAGGCTGTGACTGTTCATGCTAGAAGGCAGCCATCCAGAGTCAGAGCAAGGCTTCAACTATCCCAGTTGTCAGACCAGAAAATAATTGACAGATACGGGCTAGACAGACAACTGGTGCAGGCTGTCTGCAACATGTCTACTAAACACAGGTCTGTGCAGACTCTGTGAGGAAACCCCATCACCTTGAAACCAAAGTGTGTCTCAGCCTGGGTGTACTTGCATCTGGGATATTCCAGATTCACATGTGGGATGCTGTGGAACTGTCACAAATAACTGCCAGCCGTATCCTGGCAAAATGTCTGGAAGCAATGTGCAGCAAGGGGGATAACTACATACGCTTTCCATCCACCACCATGGAGTGGAGAACTGTAATGCATCAGTTTTACAACATTGCCAACTTCCACCTTGTCCTCAGTCCAATTGATTGCACACACACATACCTATTAAGGCACCAGGATATCCTGAAGCAGACTGATACATGAACAGAAAGGGCTGGCCATCCATCAACTGCCAGGTTGTGTGTACAGCAGATGGTAGCATAACAAACATCATGGCAAAACACCCTGGATGCGTCCATGGTGCTGCCATATGGAGGGAAAGTGGACTGAGGGCAGCATTCCAACAAGAAAAAATACCTGCGGGACTGCTGGGTAAGTACAAGAGCAAAACTAGGATGTAAGCTAAGGATACCCTTCCCAATAATATTCATTCTGACCAAATGTGTGTTCATTCCCCACAACAACTGACTGTGGTTATCCACTTGAGCCATGGCTAATGACCCCATACTATGAACCATCCAACCCTGCACAAGAGGCCTATAAGAGCACATGCAGCAAGCAGAAACACCATAGAGTGTGTGTTTTATGTACTGAAATCTCGGTTCAGATGTCTGAACATATCAGGGAGTGCACTGCCATATAAACCTAAGAAGGCAACACAGATTATAACAGTGTGTGCCATGCTGCACAACATGCTAACTAGAGCACATGGCAGTCTTCCATTTGCAGGTGTGGGTGAACTATCCCAATAATTCCATATATCTGAAGAAAACATCCTGTAGTTATCAGAGGGGAAGCAGGAGCATGTAGGGGCAGAAGACACAGGCATAGGCAAAGTAGGGTGTGGCCACATGTGCTCACCCATGCAACAGAGCAGCATCTGACCCAAGTATTTCAGTCATGACAAGCCACATGTACATGAGTACACAGAGTGAAAACATACTTAGAAGGCAGCAAAAACGATGTGTGTACCATGCTGCACAACATGCTAACTAGAGCACATGGCCATCTTCCAGCTGCAGGTGTGGGTGAACTACCCAAGAACCCCAGTTGTCTAAAGATGACATCCCACAGGTATCAGAGGAGAGAAAGAGAAAATAGGGGGGCAGAATACACAGGTGAAGGCAAAGTAAGGTGCAACCACAAGCACAGGCCCAGGCAGTAGAGCAGCATCTGACTCAACTTTCAGTCATGACAAGCCACACATACATGAGTACACAGATTAAACAGTGATGTTCAGGTGTTGCCCCACCACAACAACACAGATTGCATCTAATGCAAAGTACCCACTAGATGTTCACACTGAGCATCAGACATAACACCACAATCATAACTTATTACAACATGAACACATGCAAATGTGTCACAACAGGGATCATCAGCTCAGGGCACAATTGACACAGGTATGCATACAGACTCAGATTGTTATATCAGTGTATGGAAAACAGTAAGGTACACACATCAGTGCTACACATTCCTATCACTACAATATAATAGCATGAAAAAAGAGAAGCCACAGAGGAGAAAATGCAGTACTTTTTAATAGAAGACACATATCAAAGTACAGTGGTAATTCAATAATATGAGACAGCTATATGTACTATACTGTTGGACACACTATAATGCAGTGTAGGTTGACCTTGCTGATGTCTCACACCACAGTCTGCTCTGCCCCGACCATATACAGACACGTGTTGCCCTGACTGCTGCACAGAAGAGATTAATGGAATGACAACAGCATGTTGAGATGAAGGAGCATGACTGCGAGTTGAAGGCCTTGTGAATGGTGGGACCACAGCAGATGGACCAGCAGTTAAACTTTGTGCAAAATTAGACCATAGAAAGTGGTTCTCAATGGCAAATGGTGGTTCTGTGGACAGATGGCCTACCTCTCCCATGCTGCAATCTGCTGAGCACAATTAGGGAATGTAGGATCAGGCTGGTAGCACAATAGTGTTGCAGTACCACAGAGGCCAAGGTTTCTCCCAAATGTGCCACATCAGTGGCCAATGCAGCCATTATCTAAGCATGTCTGTGTTCTTGTCCTTCAAGCATGACACATAGCTGATATGTAACATGATCTGTGATGTATGCAAATACGCTGATGTGTGATCGATGCTGTTGCTATGACCATACATTTGCATGAGCAGGAGGCGGACACTCTCTGATATCTGGTCATGCACAACATCTAATAGCCTATGTCTACCATGATGCCCTGTTTCTGATTGTTGTTTGGAATTGCCAGCAGCAACAGTATCACCTGGGGCTTGTTGGTCAATGGTCTCACCCTGTTCAACATCCATTGCGGCATCATCCTCTGAATGGCTAGACAAGTTGATCTCCACATCTGTGGCTACAGCTACAGCAACATCACTGTCAACATCATGGACAGATTGTTCAAACACATCAAAGCCCTGTGTTCCAGGGGACATAATACACTGCTGAGAAACATCTGAAAGCACATCACGATCACTGGATGGGCTGCTGGATGATACAGATAGTTGATGTGCTACTAGATACAAAGACACAGATCAAGACAATATGCATACATTACCTGATCGATATCATCAAAGACACATGGCATATATAGCCCACTGCAATGTTATGAATAATAATGACTGTATATGGTCTACTGTATGTATGTATGCTTCAGAAAATCTATATACATGGAGTATATAATTTGATTGCAAGGCCAACATGCATGACATATGTGAGCAATACAAAAAACACATACACCTAACAAACTCCCATGGGAAGATGGTACTGTTGAAGATGGATGAATGTCAACTAATGTTGGGAAAAAAGCAGCATTATTGATCACATCACTGCCACCATTAACACCAGGTGAACACAGTTAAAATGCAGAGAAAGTGTAACATACACATAACACTTGTATGTGCAATTGATGACATGGCCTAGAAATGGGAAGAAGGATGCAGTATTACTGGAGGACAAGAAAAGGATTAACAGCAATGACAGGCATGAAACATAGTTATTAACATACCACTGACAGACTCATGCTTTGTAGAGGTTGTGTGTTGTACAGTGGATCCTGCATTGGGAAAGTAAAGAGATAGACAGTGCAGTCATGTACTTACAAAAAACAATACTGACAGCATCACATGTGCAACACAATAACATGGGCTGCAAGTACTTCCCTCATGGACATTGCCACTGTACAGCAGATGTGCCTGTGTTAGCAAATACTGACATAAATGTCATGCATCACATGTGTGCAACACAGGGATGCAGGCTATGACAATTCTGCTATAACATACCTGGTCTGTCTGCACTTGAGCCTGCACGGCTTGGGCCCCCACAAGATTTACTTGCAGTGTACAATGTTAGGTAAATTACAATGACAGTAAACAGCAGTGCCATGAAATGAGGCTGAGGCAATAACAAGGCAGTGGTAACAGTAACATTATGGAAACACTCACCTGCCGATACCTGGTTTAGTCCCAAAGTAGATGGACCTGTGAATATCAATGCAAACAACATTACACATGTTGTTTGGACTGCTGTGTTTATACTTCAGTTGTATGAAAACATGTCATTAGACTTACATTCATCATCTTCACGCTGTTTGGATTTGTGTGTGGATGGCTCAACTCTGCTGCTGTAAATCAAAAACAACAACAAAATGAATATGCACACTACACCAATATGCAGTGATTGTCTCTACACCCAGCCATGTTATAGAAAGTAATACTTACATGTTCAGCCTGGAACTCCAGCTTCAATGCTACCCTGGGGATGCTTTGGCCCCTGTTGCTGTTCTCAGTGAGGCCAGAAATAATGTGATGTCATCAGGGGGTCAGTGGTGGTCCACCACTGGTGGCATCCTTTGATCTCTCATAATGTCTCACTCTGTTGGCTGCAATAAGCATCATGCCTGAGCAGCATTATCTACAGGCATCACAGGATCAGTTGTGGCCTCCAACTACATTTATCATGTTGGTAAGGTTGGCCTAGATTTCAGATCTTCAAGCTGTATCGCAAGTATGGCCTAAGAGTCTCCATCCATGTTGCTGGAGAACATCAATTTATAATGTTTTTTCCCTGAGGGGGAGAAGCTGTCACCCAAGGATGGTTGGCCATCTAAAAGATAGTGATATGCACATGATAATATTCCTGTCTGAGCCCATTTATGCGTTTGATTCTGTGAAAGACATATGTCAACACAAACAGTTTGCATTCTTGTGCAATGCAAAGGTCTTTATAACACTGTCTGTGATAAATACTAATGTCAAATACAATGTAACAATGCCTTCATAAGTAACATCTGTAAAATCAAAATAACTTGTAATATCTTTAGAATTCATAAGTGGGATGAGAATCTCCCATACTACGTATATGTTGAATGGAGGTCCAAAGACAACAGCATCATGCCACAAGAGTCTGCATGCCTTTCACATTAACATACTACAGCAAGTAACAATGTAACAACTTACAGAAAGTGTTAGAAAACCTCAGGATCCATAGGCAGCAGAACGGATCTTTAGTATATTGACCAAGTTGTGATATCAACTTTTGTTGAGAGGCATCACTGAAGAAATATCCATAACAGTAACAGCATGTTTTTAACAGTTTTGTTAGGAAATATGAACTAATAAATATCTATAATATCAACATAACATACTACATATGGATAGTGTCAGAATCCATAGGTTTCTGTAGTTACAACACAGACTCCAATGAATTATCAGTAAGAATTGCAGATGATCCGTGAATCAGACTTTATATACTGTTAACATTTATAATATAAGTCTGTCTATACAACTGCATATGGGACTGAAATCAATTATTTCAAATAGCAGCACCTGTAAGAATAAAGTTCAAACCAACATCACTCCTGTAATTTATAACAAACTTTTTAAAAAAAATAACAATTTGAGTAAAAATTACTTTAAACAAGTACCTTTGGAAATGACTGACTTGAAGAGGTTTATTAATCACTAAAACAGAAATGCTACCATTTGTCAATGTATCACTAACTTCAAATCATAGAGTCAAAGCGGACCTAATGTGCAACCACCTATAAGCACCATTTGCACAATGCATAATTAATGAGATTCATTAAAATTCAAGTTTTTGGAATCCCATTTGTGCACTTCCACATAATTTGGCTTCATGTGCGGTAACACCCAGGTGTTCTGCAGAAACACACAATAGGTATCAATAAACAGTACCATGTGTGGCACATGCTTAGTATCTTCCATTTATCTGATAACATGACATCAGTCCTACTTTTAAATATTGATTTTGATGCATTTACTGATCAGATCGTTGCTAACTGTGAACTGAGTGGTACCTCAGTGAACATTTCTTTGTGTGTGTATTTTCTATACCTCTTCAACTTGAAGATCAGTATGGCTACTTCAAGGAGGCCGAGATGTGCCCTTGTCCCCAACTGGACTTACGAGGAGATGACCCAGATGTTGACTGTGTATGCCAGATTGGAACAGATGATGAGAGCTAGACACAGGAACTTCATCGTGATATGACATATGGACTCATATCATGAGGGAGCATCAATAAAAGATAGTGATCTACCATACTGGAATGCAGGTTTGTCACCACTATGACAAACTGCATCAGAGTGATGCAAAGGATCTATAATGTAGGTCTGCTGGGCTGCAGAGGCAGCCCATAGATCCTTACAGTAAGTTGCAATATCTACACATACCTGAGCATTCTTATAGATTTTACAGACATTTCTCTGTCCCATATATATGTATATGTATATATATATATATATATATATATATATATATATATATATATATAAATATATATATATATATATATATATACACATGATGGATGTTTTTCATAACATGTGCCCCTCCTATGGAAAATTGCTCACATCATACCCCTCCACAAGAGTGGCCCCACTAGAGAAATCACAAACTACTGCCCCATTGCCATCCTCCCACCTTTAGCAAAAATCCTAGAGAAATGCATTCAGCTTTAACTACTAAACCACCTGACCACCAAAAACCTTTATAAGATTCCCATCACGGCTTTAGACTCAAGTATAGTGCTAGCACAGCCTTATTATCCTTGACCAATACCATTCACCACCTAATGAACAATGGACAACTGGTATCCACAATATTCCCAGACATGTCAAAAGCCTGTGACAACATCTCCCACCAACTACTTCTAAACATACTTACTACATACAACCTCTTCCTGCTGCCCTGTTGTGGTTTCTCAGTTATCTCTCCAGCCATCAACAGGCCAACAAATGGGAAAACACACTATCTCCACTACTACCAGGGACCACTGGGATACCCCAAGGAACTATACTTGGCCAACTCCTATTTATCATATTTACTAATAAACTTAATACAGCTACCCATCTGGCAACTACAATACAATACACTGATGATACTTCCCTCATCTGCTCTGCCTCTTCCTCACAAGAACTAAAAGAAAAAATGCAAAAAAGCTTTTCTAGAAATAGAATCCTTTTTAACAAACCACCAACTCATTCTCAAATAAGACAAAATTAATAATCTTCTCTAACAAAACAACCAAATCCAACCACCCATCCCTCTATATTCATTCGTCTAATGGTACCAAACTGGGCCAAACTCCTAGGTATCACAAATGATGACCATCTCAATTTAATATCCATATCTTACAAACCATCAAAAAAGTAAACTCTAAACTATGTGTCCTTTATAGGGCCAAACCATACCTAACCCCCCCAAGCCAGGCTTGCCACTGCTGGGTCACAACTACTATCTACTCTTCTCTAATGCTCGCCCATCTTTACTAACTTACGTAAGACAGACCTGCACAACCTCGAATCCTGTTATAATAAAATTGCAAAATTTGCCACTGACCACCCCCATAAAACCCACCATTGCTCTGCTCTTCTTCAACTCAACTGGCTAGAACTCCATATCCTATTAACCTTAAACCAATTAACCCTAGAACACAAAATCACACACAATCCTTAGAGATGCCTGGCAATCTCAACCTTACCCCAACTACAAGTGAACAATAGGCCCCTTAGATCTTCCAATAGGCCATTACTCAGAAAACACAGTCACATAACTACCATGGCAACTCCCTCTACTCAAACAAAGTAGCCAAATCCTGGAATGCTTTTCCACAAAGCTTACAACACACCGCTTGCTTCTCATCATTGAAAAATAATTTAAAGGAACATCTAAAAAGCAGCTAGCTCTGCCCTTGTCCACAACCAGGGTAGCCATATTACCTTACGTGCCTTTATACCTCTACTACACTGATTTCCTCCAATACAGCTCCTATTGTCTGCTTTTCTTCCCTTTATTTTCTTCTATAATTTTTCACAAGCAAATGCTCCTTTTAAACCTATTTTCTACAAAGATAATTACTAATGAATCATATTGTTTGTAAACTTTTTCAATACTCACTGTAAAAAAATGTTCTTATGTTTTAAGTCAATGTAATAATGCAGCTGTCTGTTAACGTAGTCATGTAGATTTTTTTCTCTACTTTTTCTTGGTTCTGTATTGTTTAACTGTGAAGCTTTTTTCCCCGGGTCTTCATTGAAAACGGGCCACCAGCCCAGTTGGACACTACCCAGTAAACCAATGTAAATAAATAAATAAATGGAATAGCTGCTGCATCAATTAGTTCATAAGGGTGATTAAGTGGTGTTTGTAAATGCTGTCCTTATAACTGTGGGTTCAATTCCCATGTTTTTAATTTATTTAACAATGCGTATAATATCCATAATTATGACTTTTGTAGATGTACATATGTTTTACAACATCTAGCAACATAATTTCACATAGCCACTCTTCTCGTGTATCACTGATGCCTATAACACCAAGGCCACAGATGACTGCACATTTTGTGTTTTTTTATTATAGTGCCACAGTTGTTCCTACTGCAGCATTATACATTGTAATACAAACAAATATATAACTTTATTAATTAATTCCTCCTAAGAAAGTACACAGATATATTTATTTAAGTTAAAAATATATATGTGTGTGTGTGTGTGTGTGTGTGTGTGTGTGTGTGTGTGTGTGTGTGTGTGTGCGCGTGCGTGTGTGTGTGTGTGTGTGTGTGTGTGTGTGTGTGTGTGTGTGTGTGTGTGTGTGTGTGTGTGTGTGTTTTCAGTTACGTGCTGATCACTGTTATTTCTTTACAATAAAATGTCCAATATGGTTTTACAGTTTCTGCATTGATCCTCTCTCTGCAGGACTTCTGATAAACACCTGCAGTGCCTGATTTTTAAGTTGAAACCTTTTCTGAATGTTAACTCAGCCTATAAGACAAGGATCCAGCATGTGTAAATTTTGGCATGCTGGGGCTTCCAATCTGCATACGGGAAACATATATTTATAACTGAATAAATAAATAAAATAAAAGGCTGGTACGGCAAGAAGGTGTAAATTAGAAACATTAACGTATTATAGCAAAAACAAAAAACAACGAGATGAGTGCTTTCACACCAAACCACAGTGCTTCATCAGATCTAATAATTAAACAATAAAACAACATTTAAATAGCCTGCTTATCTCCTCGGGTCATGTGATTGTAATACAGGTCTTAAAGATATAGATTCATTTAAAGCACTACCTGTGGTGGACCGAAGTATCAAAATCCATTTTGTTTCAAGGTTCTCAGTACCAGTTCTCACATCTCCTCTTCTCCTCTAATATTAGACAGATATAGCTCTAAAACAAAAAATTTAAAAGAATGTATAGGACCTTTATTAACTACAAGTTTGCCAAGTGTACTCTTAATAGTTTGTCTGTTTATACTGTATAAGTGCTCCTTAATTCTATCCTTAACAAGGCGATTGCTCTTACCAGCATAATTGGAGCACACATTGCATACAGCAAGATAAACAACATTCAGAGTACCGCAGTTAGTATAAAAATTAAAACTAAACTACTGTCCAGCATTCGGATGAATGAAATGGTCACACACTGTAATAAAATCACAAACATTACAACCACCACATGGAAAAGTGCCCTTAAAATCTGAGATTAATTGAGCAATTGTATTCAACATCACAGGCTTATAACATAACTTCCTCCTAATTTAACTAAAATTCTTAAATGCAAACCATGGCTCATCCATCAGCAAGAATATTCCTGTTTGTGCTGTCAGATGCAAGCACCCTCCAATGTTTTTTACACAATATCACATATACATTGCACATTATTAAAACAGATCAAACACATTCTTATAAAATTGTTAGTTGGCCGTCTATCAACTACATTTTCCATCCACACCACTGCCAAAAAATGGTCTAGCCCTAGTTTGACAAGATAATACCTCATTTTGTGCATGAAGGATTTCAGACTCATGATAACCCCTCCTATGAATGTCATCAAATTAAGCATCAAATGAAGCATACATCTCACTATCTACATTATGCAGTCTAGCATTCCTAAAGAATTGACTCTGCATTACATTATTTTTTAAATATTTAGGATGCCTACTTTATGCATGTAATAGACCATTCCTTTTATATGGTTTCATATAAATAGATGTCTTAATTCCCCAAGCAGTTTTTGTGACACAAACATCTAAAAAATCAATTTCAGTCCTTGAATATTAACGAGTAAATCTCAAAAAAATGGTAGTAGCATGCAGATACTCAATAAAATCCTGTAAAGAGTCAACTGAGCCAGCCCAAATAAAACCTTGCATAAAAAGGTAAAGAACCTAAAAACTTATTTACTGAATTAAAAATATGTTCAGACTCCCAATGTGCTAGCACCATGTTTGCGTAACTAGTCATATGCATGGTACGCATCGCAACACCCACTCTCTGAACATAATACTTGTCGGCAAAAGAAAAAACATTATTTGTAAGGATAACATCAAGCAAAAAAATATAATAAATACGCGATTAAAAGTATAAGCAGAATTCAAAAAAAAGTCTAATACCATCAATTCCAAAGTCATTTGGAATTACAGTGAATTATGATACTATATCCATGGTCACCAATAGATAATTCTCAACTGTATTGTTTACAGTCCATTGAGATAAACGCATCAAAAAATGTTTAGTATCTCGGACATTCTCTATTTTATCTATGACAGAATGAAGGTACTTCTCAACAAAGATCGACAAATGTTCCTTTAACGTGGCATATGTGTGCAACATATTCACATTCCGTTACACATTTGTTGCACATTTGTTTGGGTTGTGTACACCCACTTGTGTATGTAGCAGCCTTTGTTGCTCTTCTGCAATATTTCTGTTTGGCACTGTGCTTGGGTATTTACCTTTCACATGGATGGTTGTAGGTTTAGTTCTGTCTTCTGTTGGAGTTATCTAGCATTGCTAGACCTGCACTTGCTCATCTGTGATGCTGCTTGGCTTACACCTGCACTGCTGATGGAATAATTGGATACATGTTTATTTATCCACCATGTACTGTGATCCTAATTTATTACGCTACAACACATGTCTACCATTGGTCATATACATCCAGGTATGATTTCCACACAGTTTTGACATGTCATAATGTGATAGTACATAGGTAGATGTGTATTTCTTCATTTCACTATGGCTAATATGCATCTGCACCCTGTTTGTCAACTTTCCATTGCCCCTGTTGTACGGTGTGCCATCTGTGTAACTTACCCATCCTTACTGTTTTTTTTCTAATCTTTGTCTGTCTTGTGTTGTGATATTTGTTATATGGATATACCTGCTGTGATGTCATTCTCCTCCTCTTTCCCTATGTTTACTTTTACTTCTATTCTAAAAAAATGGGACCTATCCCTACCAAAAAAAAAAAAAAAATGCCCGTGCCCCTCTGACTTTCTCTCAGATTTTACTATTACAACATCCTCTTGTGTGTCCCTCTTCTTCACCCAAACCCACATCTTCTTTTCTATCTCCCACTTTCCTTTGGTGTGTGTTACTTGCATTCCCCACGCAAGTCCCAAACCTATTGTTAGCAAATGTTAGCTGTGGCAATTGCCCTTCACTTTTATTTATTTTTTTTATTAGAACATTTAAATATTCCATTAGAATCTGTAAGTCCAAACTGCCATATTTTATTGATATAAGTGTTACCAAGATACCTGTAGTTGTCTCCGAGCTTACTGAAAAAGAGCTGTCAATCTATATATTACAAATGGCATTGAAGCACATGTTTTATGTTAGTGGATAAATTATGGAAATATCCATAGTTGTCTGTAACATTTCTGGGTATATTTCAGAAAATATATGTTATGAATGCCATGGGCATAGATTGGGATAGTTGGCATTTTTTGTATCATAATAGATTCAGTTATAGTCTATTGTTGTCCATAACATTGGACAGATTATGTGATATATTCTGTATAACTGTCAAGATGCTTGAATTGTGATCATCTTTTCATAACTTTGTTACTGTGTAACATGATTGGAAAACCTTTTTTCAGTACTTACAGATTACCTGTGGATTTATTTAGTGCACCATTGCCACTGCGACATGTCTTTGTATGCTAAGCTATTCTGAGTTTCTTGTGATACATTTACATATTAGTTATCTGCAAATTTAGTGCTGATATCAGTGAAATGTGTGAGAATCTGAAAACTTTACAGAATCTGCCCTTTTGTGTTAGAAAGGTTATTATTTTGGAGATGGCTGAAGAAAGCATTTTTGTCAATTTGGATGAGTTTCTTGGAGAGATTTCTCAGCTGTTTATATGTCTAGTAGGAGGTTTCAGTTTTAACTTTATTCCACTATTTCTATGCTTTATCCTTGTATTTTGCATTCTTTGTTTGGAGTTTCTTGTAAGCCAAGGTGTTGGATTAGAACCAACACATGTTTTGCATAGTGCAGCCTGACTATTGAGCACTGATAAAGAATATAAATTACATTTTCAGATGCTTTCTTTAGAGTTAACATTTTTAGCAATAACCAACTGATGTCCCTAAGTGTAGAGGTAAAGGAGGTTAAATTGAAATTTGTCAGGTTTTGAACAAAGTTGTACGAGATGTTTTCTTGCTTTTGGTGCATTGTCAGGTGGGACTTTGATCAGTTAGGGAGTCTGGAAGTGAGCCTGTAGTGGAGATTTGCCAGCAGCATTTTTCAAAATCTAAACATATTATTCTTAATGACAAAGGGAAATCTCAGCTAGTTAACCAAAGCATTATTGGCGAACAAGTTAATACACTAAACTACTTAGGGAAAACCTTCTGCAAAAACTTGGAAAAAAACAAAAGAAACAAACAAAAAAGCATAATATCTCAGGTAAATACATACATAAGTAGCTGGAACAGTATGTATTTTCATTCAAGGACATACTGCAATAGTTAAAATGACTCTCCTTCTAAAAAATTTATATAGGGTTCTGGCTCTAGACACCCATCCTGGGAGTAATTATATTAAACTCATAAATAAAACTTTATTAAACTTCCTATGGTACCCAGACAAAAATAGGATTGCTTATACGCATCATATTAGATCTTGGGATGGTGGTGGTTTAAGATTCCCTGACTTGGAATCCTATATCAAAGCATCATTATTAATTTATCATTTGTTAACCAGGAAAGTCCAACTTGGAATGAAGCCAATTTTCAGCAGAAGCCCAGGGAGAAACACTTCAGATGCATGTCTTTGTAATGTGGGAGGAAACCAGAGCACTCAGAGGAAACCCACATGAATGCAGTGAGGACATGCAGACTCCACATAGAAGGCACCCCAGCCGAGAATCAAACCAAAAAGCCCCTTGCTGTGAGGTTACAACACTACCGCTGCACCACTGTGCCATCCATTACTTAAAAGCACATTAAATTGAATCGATTCAAATTACAACTCAAGTTGGAAAGATCTCCATATATATAGTACAGAATGAAAACTCACTGTCATGTAAAATTACTTCCAAACATCCCTCCAATAAGTTCTGGTTTCCTCTTAGTCACCCTGTTCATATAATGTAACAAAACCCATAAAACTAAACTATCTAATAACATTATTAACGACTTTAGAAAAATAATATAGTCAAATACAGATATCAAACCCTAGTTTGACCTAATAATCCCCTTTAAGATCACACAAAAAACTTCCCAGATAAACTTCACATTAACATCTTCAATGAATGGGAAAGTAAAAGTTGTATTTGTTGGAAATAATGTATTAAAGACTTGGAACTTATCATCACAAGACTGGTTATTACTACAAAGTGTAATTGCTTATTCTGAAGACTTATGCAAAATTATCCAAAACCCTTCATATTTAGATTAACCCCCCCCCTTAATCACTCTCATATCTGAAATATTATTTAATGATCAACAATTTGACAATATAGTATTCAAATTATACACCATTCTGTTACGTTACAGGTCCGTTTTAACAACTAAGCAATGGAACACTATGATTAAAGGCCTACCACATAATCTCTCACAGACAGGAAAACTTGAAATTCTATCTTCAGCAAAATTCACTTATTGCGGTCAATATTGGCATGCATTTACTTGAAAGTATTTACACGGAACATTTTTAAGTCCTGAAAAAATTGCTAAATTCAAAAAATCAAATAACATTATTTGCTTGAGATGTCTACATCATGTAATGCAGATTTGTTCCATATTTTCTATGGTTGCTCTACACTAAGGAATTTTGGAAAGATATTGATGATTTTCTTTCAGATTTATTTTCAGGTAACTTTATATTAACTAAAACTTTAATTTTTCTTAATGTTGATGAAACCTTTTATTTGAATAAATCAAATTCATACTTACTATGGACAATATTAGCTGTAGCCAGGAAATGTATTACAAGGAAATGGACCGCTACCACTTCTCCGAGTCTTGGTGAATTTCTCTTCTTACTAGAAGAAACCAGAAACAAGGAAGTCAGAACTAAAGAACTCAGAATATATCTGAGGAGTTTTACAACAATCCATGGACAAAGGTTTCATACCTAATTGAGACTTTCCGAACTGATTTTAACCCTGTTTAATCATTACTTGTTTGCTTCACTGAAAGTTTTTTCTTAAAATATTTGTACTACTCAAACATTTTCAGGCCTATGTAAATAATGTAAATAGTTATTTAGTTTTATTGTTGTTAAAAGCTGTCTGTTCAGTATAATCAATGTATTGGACAGTGTTTATTGTCTTATTTTAAAAATATTGGGAAAAATCCACTCAAAAACTTTACTATTGTTAGTCTTCTTACTGAATCTGATGGGGGTACTAATTAAATGAGTAAAGTTATAGAGATTGTTGGTGCTAAAGCCTTCATTTTGAGTAGTGCAATTATTATTACAATTACTGAGTATGAGAAGTTTTTTGGGTGACATTGTTTGTTGTCCATAATAGTATATCTTTAATTACTTAACTGTGACACACACCCCTCACCAGGCTTGATAAGGAGAAGGTCACAGTCAGTTGTCTGTCTGGTGCTAGGATCTACCACATCACGCACGCATGTAAGTCTCTCCACAACAAGTACAAGTATGACTCTGTCATTGTCCATGTTGATGTGAATGACTTGAGATGTACCTCTCTGGACTATATGAAGAGAGACTTGACTGAGCTCTCAGAGTATGTGTCCCAGGCAGATATTACCTTAGTCCTAAGCAGCATCTTTCCTTCACCAAGAATGTTACCCCAATACCAACAAAAACTAATTGACTTCAACAATTGGCTTAGTTTCTGGTGTCATTCAAAGGGGATCCAGTATCTGTCTGCCTGGGATGACATGGTTGACAGGCCTTGATACCTTGCCAGAGATGGCCTCCACATGTCACTACTGGGATTCCAGACCCTGGCCAAGATTCTCACCTCCCCATTGTGCCTTTTTTAGGCAATGTCCCAAAGACAAATCTTCCAACATAAAAGATCTGTCAAAAAGCAAACTGAAGGTCATGCTGCTTAATGCTAGGAGCCTTAACCTGGAAATTCACTCAATGGAGGCTCTCTTTGTACTGGAAGATGCCAATGTCTGTGCGGTCACAGAAACTTGGCTCAGGGCTGCGGAGAACACCCCTGCCTTAACAGGCTGCACCTCACTCCACATGTTCCGACCTCAAAATGAGGTCAGGAAGTCTAAGGGTGTTCGAATTTCTATCTTCATTAAGGACAAGCACACCTCCAGACTGGCTTGCCAGCATGATGCACTGGAACTACTCCAGGTGCAACTTACAGTTGGCAAGATACTCATCCAAGTCATAGCTGTCTATAGACTCCCCTTCATGACTCAGGACACCTACTCCTTTACCTGGTTCTACTTGACCTGATCAAGGTACCCACTAACACCCTTATCCTTGGTGACTTCAACTATACCACCATAGACTGGGTGAACTATTCCTGAACTAATGCACTCACTCAACTTGACTTCATCAATTCTAATGCACTAGACCAGCTCATCTCATCTCCCAGAAGGGAAGATAACATTCTGAACTTGGTTCTCACCAACATGGGCAACCGCTGCACCACTTCCATAGTATGCTCTTCCCTGGTGAGATCAGATCATCGGTCTATCTCATTCGAAGTTTCTATCCGACACCCCCCCCCCCCCAGCTATAATCAAGCTAAAAAACTTCTCAAAAGCTGACTACAATCACCTAAGGGAGGGTATCAGTAGCTTCATACCACCACCATCCCCCTCACAGGATGCAGACAGCTATGCTAAACGGTACGCCAATGCAGTATACAAGCACCTGTACAACTGCATGGACTCAGCCATACCCAACAGAACTAAAACCTGCTCCTCAAGGAAACACAAACCTGTTTAGTGGACATCCTCTATCAACAGGCTTTACAACAAAAGGAAGAAACTGTTGTCCAAGGGTAAAAAGGAACAAATTCCAAACTGGAAAAAAACTCCCTCCTTAGCCTCAACAAGCAAATTATATCACTAGAGAAAACCTCCAAAGCCAATTATGAATTGAAACTAGCCTCTGAAACAAAGAGAAACCACAATGCCTTCTTCAGTTATGTCAGGAACCTCCATGGCAAAGGGTGGGTTTCTTCTGAACTAGTACTTAACAGTATCACTTACATTGATCCTCCTGACTTAGCCAACCTGCCAGCAGATAGGTTCAGGGCAAACTTTACCTTTCTCCCCCCCCCCCAAGGCTGTTTCAGCATCCCCGATACTTGTCCCACACCTCACATCTCCATAAAGCAAGTGTTAAAGGTCCTATCCAAAACAAAGAACAAAGTTTCCATGGGACCTGATAGTATCCCAGTCTGTATTCTGCACCATCTCCAGCAAGAACTGGCTTCATCAGTGAGCACCCTATTCAACCACAGCCTAAGTATAGACTTCATTCTAACAGAGAAAAGAGCTGCCATTGTCATCCTCTTGCACAAAGGTGGTGCCACTACTGACCTTGGAAATTATCGCCCCATTAGTGTGACAAGTGTGATCTGTAAAGACAGGGAGAGTATTACTATGGATCTCATAACAAGGACATAGGCAATCTCCAAGCACTTGACCCCACCCGGTCCGAATCCGTCAAGTGCAGATCTTGCCTGTTGAAGCTGGTTGATTCCTTTGAGACTGTCATCAAGGCCCTGGGTGAGGGAAAGTCAGTACATACAGCTTACCTTGACTTGGCTAAGGCCTTTGACACAAAAACCCACTCGGGCATCATCGATAAGCTAACACAACTTGGTGTAAATCCCTATCTCATCAGATGGGTGGCCAACTGGCTCACCAACAGGACCCTCAAGGACAAAATAGGTGCCTCCACCCCCAATAGTAGACCTGTCACTAGTGGAGTTCCCCAGGGATCTGTACTGGGACCCCTACTGTTTGGCATCTACTTCTCAGAGGTCCAGGCAAAGACAAAAGGCTTGTGGATGAGCAAGTTTGCAGACGACTGTAAGTTGGGTGCTGTCATTGACTCTCCAAATGATGTTAACGTACTGCAAGAGGGTCTCACAGCAACTAATGACTGGTGCCATAGTCTTGGCCTCAAGCTAAACATAAAAAAAATGTATCATCATAACATTCAGCAAAAATACGCCCCATACTGATTACCACATCAACGACAACCCACTAAACACACAACCTGTGGTAAGAGACCTGGGTACGCAGGTTGATTACAATCTCATGTTCAACCATCATGTAGAGGCAGTGGTCAGAAAAGCCTTTTACTTGGCTCACCTCATAAGTAAAGGGATTCCATCCAGAAAAAAAAGGAGGTTATTACCTCTCTATACTCCTCCAAATTAGACCAATAATTGAGTATAATGCCCCGTTTGGTATGTACGTCTCCAAACATCTGCACCAACAGGAAAGGCCACAGAAATACTTCACAAAGAGAATCCATGGCCTCCAACAACTGTTCTATGTGGATAGGCACAAATCGCTATCACTCTACTCGGTATCATACAGATCTCTCAGAGGTGATCTGTGTCTCACCTACAAGGCAATCTCGGACCCTACTTACTAGAGATGCTCCATATCCGTAAGTCTAACTCCTTGGGCATTACCCACTCAAAAGGCCTAAATTTAATATGCGACATTAACAAAACATGCTTAAGAGACAAGTTTGTTTCCCAGAGGCAGCACTGTCTCTGGAACAGACTTCCCATACACGTCAAACAGAGTACCTTGCTGACCCTCTTCAAGCACAACATTGATGAGTAGATGGGAAAACACAAATTTGTCCCAGGGTTCCACCTGACCTCATTGACAGAGGTGACAAGTGCTGACTGAGGTTTCTTTTTGGGGATAAACTGTTAGCTAGGCTTGTAAGGGCCCAAGGGCCATTAGCCTAGTAACCTCTTATGATCCTATGATCCTATGGATGAACTGGGATTCTGTGGAATGGAGATTGCAATTGCACATAGTGCATTAAGCTTTAGCAAGGCAAACAAAATTTCATCTTTGTCAAATTTGGGCACTGTATGACAGCAGTAGAATTCAAAGGGTAGATATACAACACTAAAATCATAAAATATAGGTTCAGAAGGCAGTGAAATCACATTAAGGGTCATGATACTATGCATACTTAACTTTCTACTCTCAGATTTCACCTGAGCAGCATTGTGATAATACTAGGAGGTTACTTTTTCTAACTACTAAGTTACTATAAAGCACATCACTCTAAATATCTTTTTTTTAATTCTTCACACAATTATTTTTATCTAGTGGCACTTCCTTTTGTAAAATGTGTAGGTACATACATGTTCCTAAAGTAAGTTCTAAACATATTATGAAATTAATTGGATTAAGTATGGTAAAACTAGCACCCAACCCTTTTTATTTTTTATCTGTAGGCAGCTCATGCCAACACTATTGCCTTTAATTATATACAACACTTTTGATTTTGTTTTGTTATGTAAAAGGAAAGCTGCCTCTATCCTCTTAGTGTATCCCCCTTCTTAGCGGGACACACTCTTTTAGAAAGACTGGCCTAAATGCTTCACATTAGCAAATCAAGCCAAATTTGTCTTTTTGTGAATCAAATCAAGTTTCTGTGCCTACTAAAAACTTTTAACTTTCATTTGGATCATTGCAATTATAATAAGAAGTAATATAATGTAAACTTCTAATACCTATTTTACTGATAGATCTTTTCAAGTTTGCCATCTAGATATAATGGCATACCTCTGAACTGCACTGAATTCCTCGGTATTGACCAGTTTTGAGGTGAAAATAATGGGGTGCCACAAATTCCCGAGTTGCTCCTTTAATTCCTGGGTTTTCTTTTGGAATTTGTCGCTGATGCCATCATGTGCAAGGTATGTGTGATGATGTCAGCTTCATGAAGGAGAATGCCAGCCTGTCAGAATAGGGCTCGGGCTGTGTCTTGTTAATGTTTACTTTTTTTTTTTTTTTTTTTTTTTTTTTTTTTTTTTTTTATGAACTTTCAGTCATAAAATTGACTGAACATTCACAGCAGCAGGCAGCAGCATTTGCACATATCGAATGGAGGAGCAGTAAAGCTGGTTCTTAATCCTCCTTTTAATATTTAAGTAAAGTTAGGTCAGGTTTACTAAATTACTAAACCTAAACTTCTGTGTTCTCTGCTTCTGTCAGTGGTAGCCATGTATTTGGTATTCCTGTTCTTAAACTGTGATGCTTTCTTTACCGAATCATGTGTTGAAACATGAAATTGAGCTCCTTTTCTGAGTTTAGTTATTTTGTAGTATTTGTAGTAGAAGATCCCTCTAGAAGTGACCGTGTGTCAAGCTTTCAGGTTTATTATTAATATGTACATCTGTTAAAAACAAAAGGTTCTAATCCGTCCTGCATGTTTGTTCCACATTGCTAGCCATTTATTATATTGGGGAGTCTAAAATTCAGCTGTTTGTCTGCTACTGGTACGCTTCACTTGCCTGTTACATATTGTTTCAGTGTACTGATTATTATACCTTTCAACTGCTATATTTTTTTCACTTTTGGAACTGTGTGTACTCATTTTCAGGAGTACTTTATCGTGACAAAATTCCCTCATTTAAAAAGTTTAATGTTCTATGCTCCAGTTTAAAAAGGTGCGAGCCTGTTTTACAAACAAACTTCAAAAATGTGAGTGCTGTTGTAAGTATCTATTTCACAGACTAGTTTAAGTATTATAAATATAAACTACTTCATATTTGAGAAAATTATGGAAAAACTGAGCTTATGTTGTTTAGTAAGAATGGCTTGCCTACATAATTATTACTGCAGGTCTTTCTTTTAGTAACTGTAACAGACGTACCATAATAGTTCTTTATTAGACTGTATGATCATGTAATAAAATGCAGAAGTCACCATTACAGTTCAAGAACTCAACTCCTTTATTTATGTTCTGTTTGTTTTGTAAACTGTATTGTGGTGGTATGTGCACTTTAAAGTGCTGGACATGATTTCCATGATGGATGGATGTTTCAAAGTTGTATTGTTAAAAAGACATTGCTGTATCTAGTAGTGAAGAATGGGCTTTCTTTTCTGTGAATCAGATGCCCTTTTGATTTGAATGAATTACAACAGAACAAGACATCATGGAGATGGAATGAAATATGGTCTGTTGTCTTTTTAAGAGTATACAGCTAAGTGCTCTTGCATAATAGGGCATGGGATGCTTTCCATGTGTGGATATGATAATGATGCAGAGTCAGAAGCAGGTTTTCTAACTGAATGACTAATGACATTATTTTTATAATATGCAAAAATGTTGAGCTGATTGATGTAGAATATGTTTGATGTGTACTGTGTTTTGATTATATAATAAGACAACTGAGTTTCAGACTTCATTTCCTTCAGAAAAATGCATATTAAAAATCACTTTATTGTAGCAATCTTCTAAGTTTTATAAGAGCAATATTTAAAATCTGTCCCTATTTTTGGATATTTGTCCCCTTATAGTTTTAGGCTTTGTCCAGATTTGTTGCACTAAGAGGTATGTCATTGCTGACTGCAGCAGTTATAATGATATATGTGCTGCTTCATATATCAGCTGTCTAGCATTTTTTTTGGCAAGGCTACTAAGGTAAGCATATTTGTTGTGATGTATTGTGGATGACAGTGACCAATGCATTATATAAGCATATGGAAGCTAGTGATAATAGTCATATATGTTAAATGTTGGTATCCCACAATTCCATTGGAGTGTGCAGGGTTACATAATTATGTATGTAAATTTTATGTTAATCAGTGTACAGATTTTTGGCCAGTTGTACCTATTTTTCCTGGGCCTTTGTCCAGATTTTTTATGATTCCAGGTTGAAAGGTATGTATAATGGCACCATAAAGTGGACTTTTCCTGCATTCACTATAAACTTAATAACATTTACTGTTTATGAGGACATCCTCATGAAAGTTAAATGCACT
This sequence comes from Protopterus annectens, assembly GCF_019279795.1. Taxonomy (NCBI): domain Eukaryota; kingdom Metazoa; phylum Chordata; order Ceratodontiformes; family Protopteridae; genus Protopterus; species Protopterus annectens. Next base: position 994,613,052 of record NC_056732.1, on the reverse strand, counting down.
GTATATTCCAGCTAAAAATATAATTTGCTGAGATACAACCAAGTTTTCAAGATATGGATAGACATACAGTGTAAAAAATATATATTTCTTTCAGAGAATTTAATTCTTTCCATTTTAACAAGTACCATTACATTCATCTAAAATATTCTGCACTTCTGACTTAAAAAAAATGTCAGAAATACATTCATAGAAATTCCAAGACTCTCTTTTATGGATAAGCACTCCCACCACCCACAATCCATATAGGATGCAGCAACATCCTTTTTAAAGAATTACTGCAGGGTTATAATGATCTATTGGTATATCAACACTAGGTACAAAAAACTGCAAGATTGTCAAGTGATAAAAAAAAAGAAATAAAAAAATAATAGAAAATATCCCCTTTGAGTAAAGTTTTATGCTAGGAGGAAAAATGAACTCTATCAAAAAACATCAGTCACCCAAACATTCCAATGAGAATACTCATAGTACAGGAAAATTCACCACAGCTGTGGAAGTAGGGGTATGTCAGAATTTGCATATATTTTTGGATGTGTGTGTGTGTGTGTGTGTGTGTGTGTGTGTGTGTGTGTGTGTGTGTGTGTGTGTGTGTGTGTGTGTGTGTGTGTGTGTGTGTGTGTGTGTGTGTGTGTGTGTGTGTGTGTGTGTGTGTGTGTGTGTGTTTGATGGTTGGTGCCTTTGCAAACATGATGCATGGGCTGATATGGAGAACATGAGTGCAGTCAAATCTGACTAGTGCAAATTTTAATTCAGAGGCATTTTAATGAGCTGCTAATGAGATGTTTCTCATTATTGCTATACCATGTCTCTGTAGAAGAACTTTTGTCCATCGCACTAACTGAGAAAACAGCATTGGGCAATTATGGCAGGGAGACAGAAGTTCATTGAATACCAGAGAATGATTTAAATTCATATTTTATTGATGACATGCAAAGGCACTGCCTATGATTTTTAATAAGTAACCGTAGTATTAGAACTGTCTTACCACCACAAATCGCCCCTCCAGGAAATACCATCTAACATAAACTTTCTAGTTATCAGTAGGGGGTATGTCTTAGATGTGCTCTCTAAGGCAAAGAATACAGGATCGCTATGGAATACCAAAATTCCACAATCCCAAAATTCTGAATCCCTCAGACCAGAATCTCGAGATTGCAGAATCTCGAATGTAGTGAATGGGGATTGCCGTACAGTGCGGAATGGGAACTTTGCCATTCACTCCACTGTAGTGCGATCTCAGAGTTGGTATATTTAAGTTGCAAGGGGTGTGGGGAGTGCAGGGGGGCTTGCCCCCCTGCATACATATGAGAATAGTTTGTTGTATGTTTTACTTTTTTTTTTTTTTTTTTAAGTTTCAAGATTCTTCAATCTCGAGATTCTGGTCCTCGGGATTCAGAGTCTCAGGATTGTGGAATTTTGGTATTCCATAGTGATTCCAAGAATACAGCTTTGATGGGCCTCGATAATATCCCAGGTAGCCTGAAATATTACCTCTCACAGCCACTGGTGTCACTATTGAACCACTGCCTCCAAAAAGGTTTGTCCCGTGCAAATAGAAGATTGCAAAGGTCATCCCTCTGGACAAGGGCAAACCAACAATGAATCCTGGGAACTACAAACCCAATAGTCTGACTACTCTCATAAGCAAAGCCATGGAAAGAATTATCATGGAAATGATTAATAATGGCATAGGAAACCTTCAGACACAAAATGCAACCCAGTTTGACACCTATGTCCCTGGTGGACTGAGGCAGCCATTAAATCATGTCTTAAAATACACCCCTTAAAATAAACTCTAAAACACAATAACTTTGGGTTGCATGCCTGGGCTTATAAAGGCTCCAATGGCTGTTTGCCTAGTCTACACCTAAAAGCCTACAAAACCATTTAGAACACTGGTCTTAAAATCTCCAGTTATAACTAGAAGACCAAATGCAGACTGTACAGTGGTTTTGATCTGGGAGAAAAATACAAATATTATATGCAAAAGTTATACAGGACTGATAAGAGTATTATAAAAGAAGGAATTTCAAAACAAAGTATTTAATGCACTAGGCAGTACATATTTTGGGTCTATATTAGAATATCGAAAGATGTAAACACCGAATGTTAAAATGTCGAACTGTGTTCAGCGAAAGCTGAAAATATCGAAGCAACAGAAAACCGAAATTTTTCCTAGGGAAAGATTTCGGTTGTCCGTTTCTGTTGCTTTGGTATTTTCAGCAATTTGGTTTAAAGTTACGGGTTGGGTTCAGGTAAGTGTGCGATTGAGTGTGGGTTAGGTTAGTTAGGGTTAGGGTGCAGGTTAGGTATGTGTGCGATTGTGTGGACGTGAGGGTTAGGGTGGGTTAGGGTGCGGGTCAGGTAAGTGTGCGATTGTGTGGACATGAGGGTTAGGGCGGGGTAGGTGAGTTAGGGTTAGGGCGTAGGTGAGGTGAGTGCGCGATAGTGACGGACCTTTGGGTTAGGGTTTGGGTTAAGGTAAGTGGATAGTTAGTTGTGTGTGTATAGTTTAGTGTAGGGTTAGGTTAAGATTTTAGGTGTATGTGTGTGGATTGCTGTTTGTTTGGTGTGCTTGTGTTGTGTGTATGTGTTTGGGAACAGCGAATTAATTTTTTCCCTAAGAAAAAATTTGCTGTTCTGTATGTTCGTTGTTTTCAGCTTTCGCTGAATACAGTTTGACATTTAAACATTCGGTGTTTACATCTTTCGATATTCTAATATAGACCCCCTACTTCTACCCCTTACAGTCTGCTTATAATTTAATCAAAACTAAAATGCCATTTCTTGAAGGAAAAAAAAAACTTGGTGAGGAGGGTTTTAACCTCTCAGATATAAGGTATAGAGTTTAATTTTGACTTCTTGTTATTAGATAGGCTTGTAGCACCCTGCAAGTCTACAGACTGATAACCTAGTGTTTATCTATGAACCTTTCATAACAATCATAATAGTTATTCATCTTTACTGGGAAAATGATTTCGCAAAATCTCCCCATATAGCTTCTATGTTGAATGAAGACGTAGGTAATAAGTGTTGTTTTAAGGTCACCATATTATTCATTTATTTTATTTTTATTTATTTGACATTTGTTGACTGGGAAAGGCCAACTGAGCTAGTGCTCCTTTTCAGCTGAGGGCTGGGGAGAAAAGCTCTACAGAAGAAACACAATACATAGTTACAGTTCATATTATTCATAAAAAATTATACAATGTATGTCTGGGAAAGTATACAATAAGACTAATATAACTGAAATCCACAAAAGGGAAAAGTACTCACTGGTATGGAGAAAAATACAATTAAATAAAATTCACTATTACTGCTAAGTAAATAGAAAAAGAAATACACATTAGGTTTATTTGCAAAACAGACAAGTAAGTTATTAGGTGCAAAAGTATGAGAAGACATTGGAGGTAGTTATATTTTAATGTGGCAGGTAGATGAGAAACTGCATAATGAAGAATATGTTTGTAAGTTAAGAGTACAGTAGTTAAAGATAGTAACTAAGTAAATATTGAGAGCAAAGGAGGCAAAAGTAGAGACTAATAAAGTGATAGCAAAGGAGAGAGGTAGTATTAGGGGGGTGATTTGTGTTAGACTTACTACAGTGACAGATCCAGGTTTTAATCAGATGTTTGAGTGTTTTTTTAATTCATGTGTGTGGGCTATGTATCTGATGTGCAAGGGTGGTTTGTTCCAGGCTAATGCAGGTGTGTAGCTATAGAAATGTTTGCCTATGGATTTTTTGGGTTTGTAGATTTCCAGCAGATGTTGGTCTGAGCTTCTGAGCATTCTGGATGGGGTATAGTGTGTAATAAGTGAGGTGATAGAAGGACAGGCAGAGGGTCTGTCTAGGATACAATTAATTATATTAAGATGGGAGAAAAATAAGTTGGTGGGGGAACTCTAGCCTAAGAATTTGAGGCATTGGCAGTAGTGTTTCTTTGAGGTGTGGTTAGCAGCGAATCTTGTTACATTGTTATAGGTGGTTTCCAGTTTGGAAAGGAAAGAGACTTGTAGGTTAGTTAGTATTTGTGAACCGTAGAGAAGACTAGGATGAAGGAAGGCATGGGCAAGAGTAATTCAAGAGTATTTTGTGAGAAATGTGTTACTTCTGTGTAGTAACCCAAGTTTGTAATGTGTTTTTTGATACATTGGTGGACATGGAGGTCAAATTTGAGTTGGTCATCTATGATGACTCCAAACAGTTTGGTGTGTGTTTCTGCATTAATGACAATGTTGTTGAGGGATGTAATGGAGAAGGTAGGTTTAAGATGTGTGAGAGATTTTGGTAAGAAAAGAAGAAGCTTAGTCTTTTTAGGATTTAGGGTGAGTTAGTTATTCAATTGAGTTAAAGGAGCTTTGGGTGAGGAGATGAAGGTCAGAGAGAAAGTCAGAGGTAGAGATGACTGTGTAGTCATCTGCCTATTGTATATGAGAAGAATAGGGACAGGAGGGATGCAAGTAATTATTGAAGGTATCGGATAATAAGGGACCAAGAATTGAACCTTGAGGAACCCCTGTTTTGATGGGGAGAAATGGAGACATTGAGGAGAGCCATTGAACTGATTGTTGCATATTAGAAAGATAGCTTGAGAACCAGGAAATTGTAGAACTGCATAGGTTGAGATCAGAGTGTTTAGAGAGTAACATAGGATGAGAGACCATGTCAAATGTCTTAGAGAGGTCAAGAGAGAGACAGGAGGTAAGTTTGTTATTATCTCTGGCAAGGGAGATTGAGTTTATGAAGGAGATGAGATCACGAGTAGTGCTGTGGTAAGGTTGGAAACCATGTTGTTTGTTTGTAATTAGGTTTCCTTTGACTAAGTAGCTCATGAGTTGCCTATGTACACATTTGGTGAGTATTTTGGAGAGGGGGACAGTATTGCTATAGGCCGGAAGTTGTAGTTCAGAGGAGTTACCACCCTTGTGGAGAGGTATGGTATAGAATTGTTTCCAAAGCAAGAGACTGGTGGAATCAACAGTAGATTGGTTTAGAAGTATAGATATCGGATAAGCTAAGGAGTTAGCTGCTAATCTGAGGAAGAATGGAGGTAGGTTGCCCACGGAAGGAGAGCAATGGCTTGAACTTAAGAAGGAGGTGTTTTATTTAGCTTGTGGGGACAGGTTGCAAAGAGGAGGAGTTTTCCTTGTTTGATGGAGAGGAGAGATCTAAGTGAGTGTGGGAATTTGGGGTCTGCAAGGATAGGGAGGGGGGAGCTGTAGGGGGGTTTGGGAAGAAAGGGGTTTGTATGAAGAGTCTATGAAATGGGAGTCTAATATGGTAGCAGTTTCAATAGGGGTGTTATTAGGGCAATGATTTGATGCTGAAGAGTTACCAGGATGCAGGATTTGATTAGAATTCTAGAATTCTGGGAAGTTATTATGATGGGTTGTTTGGAGATTGAGATAAACGTTTTTCTTGTTATGAGCAATTTGTTTTTTGGAGAGGTTAAGAAGTTCTTTGTAGGTTTGAAGAAGGATGGGTGATTTAGTCTTAGTCCAGAGTGTCCAGACAGAGTCTCTTTTCTGCATGAGAGCACAAGTAAGTTGGGAAAGACAGGGAGAGAAGAGTGGAGAGATTTGACTATTTTTCTCCTAAGAGGAGTGAGAGAGTTTAGTATGCATAAGAAAATGTTAATTTTTGAGCTGAATCAGTAAGAGGTAAATATGATAGGAAGGACCTGTTAATAGAGGTGAGTGTGCTGTTAAGTATGTCAGAAATGAAATTTGATAGGCTATGTCAGTCTATTTATTTGTGAGGCCTTGGTAGGTGTAGTGTGAATTGTTGGATGAATATGGGAGAGTGGTCACTATTGGAATCAGGTAGAGATGAGGGATGGTGGTATGGAACTGGGTAAGATACAAATATCCACTCTATGATGGAGAAGCTGATGGTGGGTTTATTAAATTGAGTAGGGGAGGTGATGAGTTGTGAGATGCTATAAAGGTTTATGCTAGAGCTAGGGGAGGTGGATGTAAGGAATAAACAGTTAATGTTGACATCCCCTAATAGGATAGTTTACTAAGTTATATTATGTGTGAACCAGGGCAGTATGTGTTCTAGTACTGGGATATTGTCACCAGGGGGAATAATGCTAGAATAAAATGTGTTACTGCCATACATTTCACTGGCAACTCTTGAACCCAGGACCCTGTGCACTACAGTTAGAGGAACATACCACTATGCCAAATCAGCAGTTTCCTGAAAGACAGGAAGACTGAAACTTAAATGGCTGTCATTTAGTGAATTCAGTTCTCACTTCTCACCATAGCTCTCAACTCTTAACACAAAAAACTGGACAAAGCCAATAATGGGGGAATACAGTCCCAACATAGGGACAAATTTCAAATACTGATCTTATAAACTTAGAAAATTGCTAGAATAAAAGGTTTTGTGTTACCATTTATTTTCTGAAGAATATGAAGTCTGAAATTCAAATGCCTGTCATTATTTAATGAATTCAATCCTGCAGTGATTTGCCACAAAAATCCTGAAAACCCACAGATTTTATGAGGAACAGATCAGAAATATGAGGTACAAATTTACAAGTGGTAGTGGCTAGGGACTTTAGGCTCTTTTTACCTTGTACCCATGGTACAGAGTTTGAGCCTAAGTACCTCTAGCCACCAGGTGTATTAAAATGGGGTCATTTCTACACACACCAGGTGTCTTTTCACACACACACACACACACACACACACACACACACACTTTATGAACATAATTCCTGTTTCATTTCAGAATACAATAAAGGTTCAAGTCTGATCATTAAATCCTTTCTGCTCAGAATAATGTACGGTTGGGAGGTATGGGTAGAGTGGAAGGTAGAAGTGTTATTGTCGATGGGGCCGGGGTTGGGGTGGATGTCCCTTGAGTGTAATGTAGATCTGAAGAAGTGGAGTAGTAAAGGGGAGTTGAGGTAGTCATATTTAATTTTGATTTTGAGGTGACTTGGGGTAGGGGAAGTTTTGATTTTAGGGAAGACTGGGTTAAAAGTAGGAAGCATTGAAGAAGATATGGTAAAAGAGTAGAGGGTTTGGGAATACATAGTGTGGTGAATGGAGGTAGGGGAAATGAGGGAGGGATTAATTTGGATGTGGTATGAGGTGAGGAAGGATAAACGTAATAGAAGAGGTGGTGCAGTGAAGAGGGTATGAAACATGGTGGGGGAGAGAAGAGACTGAGTGAGAAGGTGGTGTGGATGATGAAAGTATAGGGTAAGTATGAGGGAATGTGAAGAGTTGGAGTATGCTTAGTTAAAGTAGTGTGTTGAGAGTTTGGAGTGAAGAGGGGTAAAGGATTTGAGAGGGGGGGGAAGGGTTGAGGTAGTAGTGTTGGAGAGTATGAGTGAATGTGAAGTAAGACTAAGAGTTAGCATAGAAGGTGAGTAAAGGTAATGGAAAGAATTGTATAAAGGCAGGATGTAAAGGAATAAAGTATATAGAGGGACAAGAGAGCATAAGGTGTGACAGTGAGTAGGTATGAGTTATGGAAAGAGTGGGGATTATGTATGGGAAGGATTGAAAGAAGTGCTATATAGATAGTTTGTGTAGGTAGGGGAGTGGTAGAAAATATATTTAAAGTAGGTATGAGAGTAGAGAGTTAGTGATTGGCTGGCAGGGGAGAAGGAGGTGTGATGAGTGTGGGAGGGGCTCAGTTAGGTATAAATATAATGAGTACATGGGTGGGTGAAAATGGGGACAGGGTAGAGGAGCGAAATGAGCCTGAGCTGAGAATGGAGCCAGCAGAGCCTGGAGTGTCGGATCGCTAAAGTAAGAAACTATCACTGAGCCTTAAAAGAGAAGTGCAAAAGTTGAGTGTAGTAGTTAAGAAGGAAAATTATCTTGTGGGGAGTTAACAGAAATGACCCTAGTGGTAAAGCGTGTAGAGAGAAATAGGGGGGTGGGAGTGTTTATAGCTTCTGAGCACTAGTCTAGAATAAACAGCACCCAGAGAGAAGAGCAGAGATGGGGGTGGCGACGTAGGTTAATGTGGACACCAATGCCAAGATAAAACCAAATGACATTTTTAGGTCTATTTAATTACAAGTACTTTGTTTTTACTTTCACAAATGCGAATTACTTACCCAATATTAGGGTAGAATATTTGGGAGATGTGCATAGAGCCAAGTACGAATTAGCTTTCTCGAGGTTAGCAGCTCTGTCCAGTTCTTGGTTAGGAGTTTATTATTAATTACCAGGAAGACCTTCTGTAGCGTTCGAAAGACATGCGTGCGTAAATGGGCATGCCTTTGTTGAAGGTTGGGCATCAAGCTGGCACCTCGGCGTTTTGTAAAAATCTACTGCCAATCATTAGCAGACTGGAGTTCTGCTGTGGCAACTCCTTACCGGGAAAAGCCGCAAGACAAACAACAACAACAACAACCAGGAAGATCTTTTCAGCTCGGTGTTCTCGGGGGGGGGGGGGTAGAGGAATTTTAGGGATCCTGATTAGGTAATTAGAGACAAGTAGGAATTAGCTTTCTCGAGGGTTCACAACTTGAGGTTGGCAAGCTAAAAAGGTATTTCTTTTTCTAAAAGCTGAATGCAAACAAACAAAAAAGCTACAAATGTAACAAGCACCTTGCTACAGTTAAGTCAGTAAACACTTCAGCTATGATCACTAATGAAGTATTGGCATTCACACAGCAATGTCATTTCTTTACTGCCCCACCATCAGCACTCGCTAATGTCACACACTGGGATCTTGTACCAGGTGCAGCTGGTCCCTTTGTCCCATCATAGTTATGGCCCAACATTCTGCCTATGGCCATATATGAGATTTGCAGCATTCCCTCTGTAGATAGGGGCCCAATGAACATAAAGGGGGTCTTCTTCACTTGATCAAAATCCCTTTTGTTCAAACACCTATTTGTCGAACCCTAATTGTTGAAAGCTTGCTCTGTTGAATGGCTATTTTAGCAAATTTATTCCTGGGGGGGGGGGACACTTGGCCATCATTGGGAATATGCCCTTTTTCCTACTGTAGTGTGATCTCAGAGTTGGTATATTTAGTTAGGGGGGTATACAGCGCACAGCTACCCATATCAGAGGGTGTGGCAGGGAGCAGCATCCCACCTTGCTGGGTTTTAAATTTTGTGACAGTTTTGGTGTTTGTTAGGTTGGCCAAGTGCCCCCCCCCCAGGAAAAAAAATGCTAAAATGGCCATTTGATGAAGCAAGCTTTCAGCAATTAGGGTTCAACAAACTTAAATCTGTGCTTATTCTAGTTCCTGCTACAACTATTGTTTTCTTGATAATTCATAACACACTCTTAATTACTTAATTCTTCCTCCTGCTTTCTCTTAACTCTTCAACCACTTTTCCCCCTCTTCTCTCCCTTCTTCCACTTCCTCCTACATCTGTCTTTTTCCTTCTCCCCTATCTCTTTCTTTCTCTTTTTTTCCACTGGCCATCCTACTTACTTCTTCCCTCCCTTATCTCCTTTCTTCCTCTTTTTCTTCTTTTCTTTCCACATACCCTCTCCCCATTTATAAAAGTACTTCTCTTATGTCTTTCTTATGTCTTTCTCTCTACACATATGTCTTATCATTTATTCTATGAAACACCAACATTTACATACATTCCATGGTGCTCATAACTGTATAACATTGAATAATCTTGTTTTGCCTATAACTATGTTATGTTTTTATCCTCTGTACTATGTATATGTTTATTTGTTTTCTGTTAGCATGATGTTTTAACAGTTTATCCACTTTATTTGAATTTCTGATCATTTCTTTATGTAATTCTCTGGATCTTTTGAAATTCTTTGTAACTTATCTTGAAATTTTATGCAAGTCTTATCATTACCTTGGAGCTCTTCTCCTTGGGCTTCCAGTGAAAACGGGCTCATTTTGGCTTTTTGCTCAAATGATATAGACCCCATAAAAGTTACCATACAAATTAATCACATTCTTTCCTTCTACAAGTTGAGGAACAAGCTGTTAAATTGCTAACCCAAGTCCAGGTTGCCTACACACTCTTCGATCTGCTAATTAAAGAATCAAGACATGAATCTGCTATCAATCTATTACTTCCTAAACTAGAATATCCATTTGCCATAAAATGCCTTAAATTTCATTATTAATTAGACATTTACAAAAGACTGAAAGCAAAGTTTTCCATTTATTCACTTATGTCCATACAGCAAATATCACTGCAACACAGTTAAGAAGTCCAAATGGCTACCACTCCAGACAACAGCCTTCTACTTTTTCAACTCATTTACCTACAAGATTATAAAAGACTGTTACTGAGATTTTCTAAAAATCTTCTCTACTTTAGAGAAAATAATTGCATGTTAAAGAATTTGCACAGCACTGTACTAGCTAGACTCTCATTCATACTGTTTGTCTCTAAAGATCCTTTTTCAATGTATCCCTAGACAACTGGAATATTATTCCACAAAATATCAGTGCATGCAGTACCCCACAATCCTTTAGGGAATCCCTTAAACAGCACCTGATAGAAACCTACCAATGACTCTGCTTTAGTCTTCCAGGGTATATCTCATTCCTCTTAGCTTATTCTCTACTTCATAGTTTTACCTCAATTCCACCAAGCAAACTTTATGACTAATGTATCTCTAATTGGCAGCCTAGACTATTGTTCACCCTTGCCTATGTCTTACCTCATTATTTCATTTATTATACCTTACTTTTTGCTGTGGCTAGTGTTATTCAGTTTACTTCTTTTCTGTTATGTGTTACTATGTCTGTTTTTGTCTTCACATAGACAATTCAGTGTCCTATGATAAATGTTATCTTTTAATTTCTTATTGTAATATCTGGTGTTTGCAAAAAGGAACATTTCTTATAATCAAACATATTTTTACATTTTATGACAAAGTTGATGTACCTGTTTCTTAATGTTATCTTTTTCTCTATTGCCCACTTAGGCCCAGGTCATATCTGAAAAAGGTCCATGTACTAGTGTCCATAGAAGGATAGTAGATGTATAATTAAATGAATGAATAAATCAATTGATTGATCAAAAAAATTCAGATATATGACAGCCATATATTATCTGTATCCTACACAGCAGAAACATATTAAAAATAGCATTTGCACTTGAATACCTGTGCTAAGGGCAAAGTTACTGTATTGTTGTATCTGCACATATATTGCACATGTCAACATGTCCATATTTATGACATGATTTCTTTTGTATGTAAATTTTGTAGCTGTCACAGCCTTGCATTTTGCATAGCCATCTTTAAAACACAGTAGTCTACTTGTGTATAGTTGGTGTGCGCGCGCGTGTGTGTGTATGTGTGTGTGTGTGTGTGTGTGTGTGTGTGTGTGTGTGTGTGTGTGTGTGTGTGTGTGTGTGTGTGTGTATCCATAGAACACAGGCATAAACTTGCCAGACTTTGTGTGGTACAGCATCCTGTGCAAAATTGACATATATCAGTTGGGAAATTATGTGTGTGATTGTACACACATGCACACACATACACACACACACACACACACACACATATAAATAATATATATATCTATATATATATCTATATATATATATATATATATATATATATATATATATATATATATATATGGATCTATGTTAGATTATCGAAGTTCCAAAACTTCAAAATTCATATGGCCGAGCACCCCCTGCTAATTAAATATAGTAACTCCGAGATAACTACATTATAGAAAAATGGTAAATTTCCCATTCTGTGCTGTATCATGGTCCCACCCATATGAATTTCAAATTTTTGAAACTTTGATAATGTAATAGGGATCCATAAAAAAAAAAAAAAAAAAAAAAAAAATATATATATATATATATATATATATATATATGTGTGTGTGTGTGTGTGTGTGTGTGTGTGTGTGTGTGTGTGTGTGTGTGTGTGGGTGTGTATGTCATGTTGTGTCCAAGGACACTATGCTAAATATTCAGGCTTTTGGTATTTTTAGGAGATACTTCAGACACAGGTAAGTTAATTCATTTGGACTGATATGCAGGAAGTCATTGCAGTACAGACACTTGAGTATGAGTACAGAAGTCAGGTCAAATATCCAGCATTCTAGAATATTATTTATACTATTCAGGAGGAAAGGAGTATTAAGAATATACAGACTATTTCAGTTTATCAGCAATGTTATTGGAGACAGAATATGGATATTGTTCACATCTACTTAATAAAAGCATTCTTAACTGAACTACTGTGTTTGCAGACTTTATTCTGAAAGGTACAACAAGATTTGGCCCATAAAGGAGAAACCGGCACCTGTTCAGCACAGTTTAGGTAATTAATGGTTGAAGACATTCATTCCAGTTTCATTCCAGTTTCTTCCAGTTAATTCCAGTATCTTACAGTCATATGAATTCTTAAACAAGTCAGTGAGATTTTGCAAGGATGTTGGGCGAGCAGGTAAGATCATGCTAGAACACAGATTATTATGGCCAGTTGACTCCCCTTTAATAACAGGATGCAACATCACATTATAAAACAAGAGAAACAGCAAGCAAAAGGAAATGGACAGACGCAGAAAGGCATCTGCTGTCTGATACTGTCTAGTGAAGGAGCTATGTCACACTGACATTTCTTTCCTGAGACCATGAGATACTCTTTTCAAAGGGGAATATCTGCCAGCTTTGCAACTTCTGTGGCTACAGCTCTACCATCTCATCTGACCTACCTGGTAAAAATAGCCAAACAAGTATAATTACTCCATAAATAGATATACATTTGCAGCCTCACTTTCTTTGTTTTCATTAATTTGTTTGTATCATAGACAAATGACAGAGAGAGAGAAAAAGATACTACTAAAAGTACTGTCCAGTTCTCACTAGTTTAAATTATTTAGTAGTACAGCAGCTTCAATGGATATCTGTTTTCATCCTGCTAGGTTGACTGCATACACATATACAGCATTACATCTCAATTATCCATACTGTGATGCATGTTCTCCTGAAATGTGTGATCATCAAGGAAAAGGCTTATTCAATGTTTTAAATTCTGAAATCTTATTTGAAAAAAGTACATTTCAAAAAAAGTCCTAGAATTTTCCATTTCATTGTAGTGTGTTTTTGTATGACACCTGGGTTCTAAGGCTTCATATCAGTTTTCATGGATAGTACTTATTGATACATAAGTAAATATCCATTTAACACTTTTCCAATAAAATTTTAATTTCAGAAGTATTATATAATGATTTATTTCTTGGTCACTACAGATCTGAAAAGTTGACTGCGGGAAGGATAAATAATAATTGCCTTATGCATTTCCTCTTAATTTAATCCAACAAATAAACTGGTCTAGAATTAGAAATTTAAGAATTGCAAACATCCACATTTAAATCTGTATCATATGGAGATATAGCATAATCTGTTTGAGAAATTATTTGTATATTTATTTAAATTTGTTTACTGGGGTAGTGCACTGATATCAATGGATCATTTACATGCACAGCCTGGATGAATAGGATCATATAAGAACTGAAAAAATATATGTTTACATACACGAGGATATGCTAAAAATGTATATATTTAAAGATGCAAGAATATGTTACAACATTTAATTCAAGAAGCAGTTTACAATGTCAAACTATGGATGTAAAAATAGAACTGAATTTTATGTCTTATGAAATAAAGATTTCAACACTATTGACAAAAAATGAAAAGAAAGAAAGAAACACAACCTTTAATTTAAGCATAACGGAAAATGAAATTCTACTTCCTGATGTAACTAATAATACAATGTAGCACTATATGATGAGTCATAGTCATGTTTTCCTGCAAAATATGCAATCTGACATTTTACTATTTTAACAAAAAAAAATCTAAGCAAAATATTCTTAAAGTTTTAGCTTGCTATAGCAAAACTAATTTTGTTTGCAGTCTTCTCTGAAAGGCATGTTCATCTTCCTTGTGTTTTTCAGTTTAATTTGTTTCATGCAGGGTTACTGGTTTATTTTGTGCAATGTATTGACTTGTTTGCTGCAAGATCACTAATTTCTTTGTTGCATGTTTACTATTTTGTTTGGTGTAGGATAACTGATTTCTTTGCTCCACTATTAATGACTTTTTTGGTGCAGGGTTTCTGAGTTGTTTGGTGCAGGAATACTGATTTTTGGTGCACTGTATTATCTGGTGCAGGACAACTGATTTATTGGGTGCACTGTTGCTGTCTTATTTGGTGCAGGGTTATTGACTCATTTTGCCCAGGGTTAGTAACTTGTTTGGTGCAGGGCTACTGATTTGTTTGATGCAGGGTTAATGACTTGTTTAGTGCAGGAATACTGATTTTAACTGCACTCTTGCTGTCTTACTTGGTGTAGGGTTATTGACTCATTTTGTCCTGGATTACTAACTTATTTGGTGCAGGACTACTGATTTGTTTGATGCAGGGTTACCAACTGGTTTGATGCAGGGTTACCAACTTGTTTGGTGCAGGGTTACTGACTTGTTTTGTGCAGGGTTTATGACTTGTTTAGTGCAAGGTTACTGACTTGTTTGGTACAAGGTTACTGACTTGTTTTGCACAGGGTTGTTGTCATATTTAGTGTGGGGATACCAGCTTGTATGGTGCTGGATTATGGACTTTATGTGCTTGGCAGCTAATCTTCCATTTCAGTCATGTATGACAAAAAACAACCCCTTTGTAAAAACAGAAGTATGTTTTTTCCTATAATTTCTATGCTCTCACATAAAATTGAATGACTTACACTAAACTGAGTTTAAGAGCAATAGGAATAGCTCATAATGGCAAATTATATTTTCAGATGTATTCACCTTTTTTTAAAGCTTAACTGACAGTCAGGTGCAAGTAGTGGGTTAAACCATTTCTGGTCAGAAGTACAGTCTAAATAATTGAGAGGCACCCGTACAAAAAGATAAGATGAAACTACATTTTTAAAGTGAAAAAAAATCCAAAAACTACTCAAAAAATAAAAACGTCAGGTTATGGAGAACAAATGAATTCCAGTTGAGAATCACTGCACAATTCTTTTATTAAGTAACCACTATAAAATGTTTCATCTCTGCTAATTCAGAGACTTTTTCAAGATAACCACAGATAACTTAAACCATCTTAAACAAGCTGGCATTATGTCCCGCCCCAAGGAAACAACCTATCAAAATCAGAAAATATAATTATATTTAATAATTAATTAAATAAAAAGTTTTCAATGCCAACAACAGCAAAGAAACCTCAAAAACATAAATGGCATAAACCGCATAAAGAGGCATAAAAATGCATAAAAAATAGATCTAACATTTTATAACGAGCAGATGACCAACAGTATCACTTAAATGCATCATTGATTATATGTGAATATGTAACTAAATACGAATAAATATTACAAGATTTTTTAAAAGCTGTATAACTACTTATTTAATAATGTAAAAACATAAATACATACAAAAACACACACACACACACACACACACACACACACACACTCTCACACAAACATATATATAATATATATATATATAAACAGTATAATTTTACTTCTACCTTTCTAATGCTTTCAACTTCAATAACTACGTTAAAGAAAAAACATCATCCATACCAGGCCATTGAGTGGAGTTAGTTCTTAACTGCCAGAGGGGCTTTTTTGAGTACATTTTTGAAGTTGCAATTAAAATAAAAGGATTAAAAATAAAATTTAATTTTAATTAGTTCCTTTTTTCAGTTACTTTTATATGATGTATAGTTCTAATATATACACAAATGAGGCCCAGATCGTTAAGAACACCTGGATTCCAAAAACTGTGCCTTCCTGACTATGAGATCTCTTTGAATGAACAGGAATATATAAATGTATAGTGATCTCCTATGACACAGGGTTTTATACAAATTCTATGGTGTTGTATAATATGAATTATCTACAAAGCTGCCCATGGCAGGAAACTTACATTTAAGGAATCATATGCAGTGAGATGTCCTGTATTACATGCATTAAAAGAAATCTGTATAAGATCTATGCCTCAGTATGTGTGGCATTTCTAGGGTCTATATCAGCTTATCGAAAGCTAAGAGCGAGCGCTCTTTGATCAAACCCAAAACTTTGAACAACCAAAATAGCGAAGACACGAAACAGCAATTTTTTTCCCAGGGGAAAAAAATTGCTGTTCCGTGTCTTCGCTATTTTGGTTGTTCGACATTTTGGGTTCAATCAAAGAGAGTTCGCTCTTATTAGCTTCCGATAAGCTGATATAGACCCTCATTTCTAACCCTGAATAAAATATGCAGGACTTGCACAAAGTATCATGTACATGCTGATAAACTCACACCCAACCCACACATGAGCATCATCATCATAATCATCATCATCATCATTAAACCCCCTTTTAGCATTTTTCTAAATGCAGTTCAGGTGTTGTGTTAACTGTCGCCATATCTTTCTATTCAGTGCTACTCATCTGCCTTCTTCGACACTCATGTTTGACTGTTGCAGGTCTCTTCACACACAATCCATCCACCACTTTGCTGGGCACACTTGTTTCCCCTTGCCTTTTTCTTGTCTGTTCCAAATCTTTTCACCAGATTGTTTTCTTCTTTTCTGTACATGTACCCAAACCACTGTAATCTGTTCTCTTTTACTTTTTCTGCATTTGGAGCTTCTTTGGCTTCTGCTCTTATGTACTTATTTTTTGTATCTGTCCCACAGTGTGCACCCTATCACCTCATCTCCATCACCTCTTGCTTTCTTAACTGCTCTGCCTTTACTGCCCAAGTTTCTGTACTATACAGTAGTACTGGTCACACCACTGTTTTGTACACCTTACCTTTCAGCATCTTTGGCTTTCTTCTTCATACACTACATTTGACACTCTGTGACAGTTTGCTGCAGCCCCTCTGATTCTAGCTTTGACTTCTTCATTCAGACTTCCCTTCTCATCCACCACCCCTCACAGATACTTGAAGCTGTTAACCTGTTCCACTATTTTCATTTCTACCTCACTTCTCAGCTTCTTCTGAACTCCACCATTTGCTGCCATTACAATTGTCTTATCTGTCCTCAGTTTCATGCCATGTGCCTTCAGTTTTTCATTCCATTCCCCTACGCTTTGCTGAAGTTCTTGCTCTGAATCTGCTTGTAATTCCACATTGTCAGCCTACAGCAGTTTTGTTGATCTGTCCCCTCTGACCTGTTTGCTAATGTAGTCCACCACCAGTATGAACAGCAGTGGGCTCAGAGCTGAACTCTGGTGCACACCCACTCCCACTGGGAGCCCCTCTGTGAGTCCATACTCTGTTCAGATTTGAGTCATTGGATCCTTGCACATAGTATGCACTAATTCTATCAGTGTTTTTGGGACTTTGAATTACCCAAATCAGCTTTCTGGGGACCTTGTCATATGCTTTCTCCAAGTATAGGAATGCACAGTTTGACTCTTTCCTCATCTCTAGCTTCTTCTCAACTATCTGTCTCACTGCAAACATGGGTCATTTGTACTGTATCCAGATTTGAATCCAAACTGCTCATCTCCCATCTTACTTTCTACTACTCTGCATATTCATTTATCAGTCACCTACTCCAGGACTTTCATGGTGTGCAACAGGAGTTTGATATGTCTGTAATGCCCACACTTGTGAATGTCCCCTTTGTTTTTGAACACTGACACTAATATGCTTATTCTAGAGACATCTGGAATAGGTTGTTTTTTCCACACTGCTCAAAGTATCTTCAGGAGCCATTTCTCCCCTATCTCTCCCAGTTTCTTTATCATATCTGCTGCAACCTCATCTGAGCCTGCTGCCTTCCCTGTCTTCATTTTCCTTAGTGTTCTAGTTACTTCTATGGTGGGCTTCTCCTCTTCTCTTATTGTAGGCTGTGCCTGGGGAAGTACAGCTTCTGTGGGGTTTTCTTTACTCAGAAGCTGCTGAAAGTACTCCTCCAATCTGCCTTTGTTGTCCTGTGGACTGGTGAGCAGGCTGTTGCTGGCATCCCTTATGAAGTGCATCTGTCTATCTGCTTTATCTTTTCTGTCTTTACCTTGCAACCTAATATACTATTTTTGTGCCCTCTACTGACTTACTTTCTAAAAGCTTGTAGAGTGCCTCTGTTGCCTGATTCTTTGCTATTGCAACTCCTTTCTTAGATTTCTGTTAGCCAACCAGTATTCCTTTCTAGCCTGGTCCATCTTTTCTATTTCCCAGTTTTTCTTGCACTCCTTCTTTCTTTTGATGACATGCATTCCACCACCAACTTTCCTTATGTACCTTATTTCTATACCTGGCTCACCACATATCTGTTCTGTAGTCCTCAGACATGCTGTTTTAAGGTGCTGCTATTCTTCTTCAACTCCACCTATTTCCTCTTCTTCCTGAGAAGCTAGATCTCCGAGTAATTCCTTGAACTGTTGTGCTTTCTCTTCAGTAAACTTCCAGGTCTTTAACCTGATCTCTGTCGACCATAGAGCCTTCTCTGGCCACTGCTTGCAGCTGATTATGGCAACCAGTGGTTTGTGCTGTCAGCCGATTGTTTCACTGGGGATTACTTTGCGCTCTTTTATGTGGTCTTGTGACTGTTTCTCTTTCTGAACCATGTGTTGGCTAGTATCAAGCCATTTATCAGACAGACGTCTGGAATGGCCTCTCCTTTTTTGCTGTTGCCCCCACCCATGTGGACCGAGGCAGTCCTCATATCCTGTTCTGTCTGCCCTGATATGTGCATTCAAGTCACCCATTATTAACACCTATTCATGTCGTCTGGCTTTATCTAGTAACCTATTATTAACACCAATTCATGTTGCCTAGCATTATCTAGTAGGCCCTGAAACTGCTTTTTGAATGCACTCTCCTCCTCACTATCACAATCCTGCTGTGGGCATAGGCTGAAATTATGAATACTGTCCTATCATAGAGCAAGAGTCTGATTGCCATGAGTCAGTCATTAATTCTGATGACCTCCTCACTGTCTTCTGTATTCTCTTCCTCACCACAACTCCCACATCATTTCTAGCCTGTCCTCCTCTCCTGAGTAATAGATTCTGGATCCCAAGCCAAGGGACTTTGCTACACTGTCTTTCCTTCTTGTTTGCTGGATACATAGGTTCATAAGTTGGTACTAGGCTATCTGCCCAAAGGCATTTATAAGCCTAGCCAGATTGTGTTAGCTTTCACCGCCCCCTTAGATTTGTTCCCTGTGCCTCTGTCCAGCAGAGCCACTGAAGTGATCCCCGAGGAAAACTTTCTGTTTCCCATCCACTCGTCAAGGTTTCTTTTGAAGAGTGTTAGCGAGGAGCTCTGCCTAATGTAGATTGGGATTAATTATTATTATCATTAGGATGTTCAGCCTCCTCCTTACCATCATGCATCCATTTCCAAGCTGCATCTTGTCAGTGAACCTGCAATGAGTGTAGCAATTCTTCATCTTGTTTAGCAGGTTGATTGATTTCATGTCCAGCTTTCGCTCAAAAGAGTTATCCCAGGTAAGCCAAGCTGGGCAATTGGACACTGGCCAGCAGGGCTTTATGGCAGGCACACACATGCCAGTAGGACCACATACACCCCTCCCACCTTCAGCATGGGTCTTTGGCATAGGTGGAAGTAGGCATATGAGTGTATGTACAAAAAATAGGTGTCATGACATTTTCACAAGACTATTTTGTTTTCTGCATATGCTTAGTATTGCACATCAGAACTGTTTCAAAGAGTCATGACAAGGATTACACAAGCAGCTTGAGTTTTTCTCTTTTTGTGTTTTAGCTACTGTTAGGAGTTAGCTACTCCCTTGTAGTATAATAAGTAGGCCTGAAATGCTGCCTTCTACAGAGTTAAACACCAGATCTGAGTGAATAATATCCAGCTACATTACCACCATTCTTCCTCTTACTCAAAAACCTTCAAACACTATTGTGTAGAAAGCATGTGCGTACACTCCTTTCAGAGAGCTAGAATTACATGTGCTCAAAATGCCATTTGAGGGACAGTACATACATACATATGGAAATATATTATTATTATCATCTGCCCTTAATCATCTTATGTTTTCTGCTTATGACCTAATTTCAAGTAACAACATGGTATACTTTAACTTGCAGGCTGCTGTTGTAATAGGAGTCACATTTTCTTTAATGATTCAAGAAATAGTGAGTAAAATGTTTTATTTTCAACAGTGTTCTTCAGTTGCCTTCATACCTCTCAACCTCTCAGAGCAAGAAATCTGGACAAAGCCATAAATAAAAGTGGGACAAAGGCCCAAAAATAGGGGCAATTTTTAAATATCGATCTTACAAACTTAGGTGGATAGAATAACAGGTTTTGGATAAGAATTAATTTTCTGAAAGGTATGAAGTTTGAAACTCAAATGTCTATTATTATTTTCTAACTTCAGTCCTTAATGATTTGTCACTAATTTAACAGAAAAACACAATTTTATCAAAAACAAACCAAAAATATGAGGCAGAAATTTGGACATTCTGCGAAAATCTGTGCAGTTGAGTGGTGGGGTTGCCTTGTATGATTTCCATTTGCACACTTTTTGTGGTGCAGTCAAACCCATCTTCAAAATAGTTCATTTCTATACATGGTAACTTCTGATTTTAACAAGATAAATACACATAAACTCAATTCTTACCCGAACAGATGTTCATCTGTGACAAGGCGTCAGATTTGCCATTATATGATTAATCACAGTAACTGCCTTTTCCATGCATTAATTTAGTTTGATATGCCTTTCTTACTGGTATATTTATTCAAGTCAAACACTTGTGATCCTTCAGCAATATTATGATCTTTTCACATTGTGGCCCTCTCTGGACATGTGCCTTTATTCTTCACTGCATGTGTTACCTTTTTCACACATTTTGTTCTGGTTAACCTATATATCATTGAGTTTAAAGCAGTCAAGGACTCAGGCTTATCTATTTCAGCTCAATGGTAACCCAGACTAACCAAAACAATAGAGGGAAGTATCTTTTTTTGCAGGGCAGCAGCCTTAAACTTGTGTATGCCGACTCTGTTGTCACACACACACACACACACACACACACACACACACACACACACACACACACACACACACACTACTGTTGGCCAACAGGGTGCTGGCAGAAATTGGGCCACTGTTGGCCGAAGGAGGAGAAGAGGGGGAAGGCATGCCTGAAAGGCAGGTAAAGGCTAGGACTGTGATAGTGATGGTCGGAACTATGAATGTTGGCTGTATGACTGGTATAGTGAGAGAGCTAGCTGATATGATGGACCGAAGGAAGGTTGGTATATTGTGTGTGCAAGAGACCAGATGGAAGGGGAGCAAGGCTAGGTGTATCGGAGGCGGTTTCAAATTGTTTTATCATGGTGTGGATGGGAGGAGAAATGGAGTAGGCATTATCCTGAAGGAACAGTATGCTAAGAGTGTTTTGGAGGTCAAAAGAGTGTCGGAAAGAGTGATGTTTATGAAGCTGGATATTGAATGTTGTTAGTGCATATGCTCCACAAGTTGGGTGTTCGATGGATGAGAAAGAAAAAAATTGGAGTGAGTTGGATGAAGTGGTGATGACTGTACCCAAGGGTGGGAGACTGGTGATTGGAGCAGATTTCAATGGGCATGTTGGTGAAGGGAACAGGGGGGATGCGGAAGTGATGGGTAAGTATGGTGTTAAGCAAAGGAATGCAGAAGGTCAGATGGTAGTGGATTTTGCAAAAAGGATGGACATGGCTGTGATGAATACATATTTTAACAAGAGGGAGGAGCATAGGGTGACATACAAGAGTGGAGGAAGATGCACACAGGTGGATTATATCTTATGTAGAAGGGCCAGTCTGAAGGAGATTGGAGAATGTAAAGTGGTGGCAGGGGAAAGTGTAGTTAGGCAGCATAGAATGGTGGTTTGTAGGATGACATTGGTGATCAAGAAGAAGAGGATGAGTGTGAGGGCAGCACCAAGGATCAAATGGTGGAAATTGAAAAGGGGTAATTGTGAGGTGATGTTCAGGGAAGAGTTAAGACAGGCACTGGGTGGCAGTGAAGAGTTACCGAATAGCTGGTTAACTACAGCAGAGCTAGTAAGAGAGATGGCTAGAAAGGTGCTTGGTGTGACATCTGGAAAGAGGAAGGAGGACAAGGAAACCTGATGGTGGAATGAAGAAGTACAGGAGAGTATACAGAGAAAGAGGTTGGCAAAGAAGACGTGGGATTGTCAAAGAGATGAAGAAAGTAGACAAGAGTATAAGGAGATGAGGTGCATGGCAAAGAGAGAGGTGGCAAAGGCTAAGGATAAGGCGTATGAAGAGTTGTATAAAAGGTTGGACACTAAGGAGGGAGAAAAGGACATGTATCTATTGGCTAGACAGAGGGACCGAGCTAGTAAAGATGTGCAGCAGGTAAGGGTAATAAAGGATAATGAGGGAAACGTATTCACAAGTGAGGAGAGTGTGTTGCACAGATGGAAAGAGTACTGTGAGGGGTTGATGAATGAAGAGAATGAGAGGGAGAGAAGATTGGATGATGTGCGGACAATGAATTATGAAGTGCAGTGGATTAGCAAGAAGGAAGTATGGATAGCTATGAAGAGGATGAACAACAGAAAGGCTGTTGGTCCAGATGACATACCTGTGGAAGTACGGAGGTATTTAGGTAAAATGGCAGTGGAGTTTTTAACTAAATTGTTTAATGAAATCTTGGAAAGTGAGAGGATGCCTGAGGAATGGAGAAAAAGTGTTTTGGTACCGATTTTTAAGAATAAGGGTGATCTGCAGAGCTGTAGTAATGACAGAGGGATTAAACTGATCAGTCACAGCATGAAGTTATGGGAAAGAGTAGTGGAAGCTAGGTTAAGAAGGAAGGTGATGATTAGTGATCAGCAGTATGGTTTCATGCCAGGAGAAAGCACTACAGATGCAATGTTTGCTCTGAGAGTGTTGATGGAGAAGTACAGAGAAGATCAGAAGGAGTTGCATTGTGTCTTTATGGATTTAGAGAAAGCATATGACAGGGTGCCTAGAGAGGAGTTGTGGTATTGTATGAGGAAGTCGGGAGTGTCAGAGAAGTATGCATGAGTGGTATAGGATATGTATGAGGGTAGTGTGACAGCGGTGAGGTCTGCGGTGGGAGTGATGGATGCGTTTAAGGTGGAGGTGGGATTACATCAAGGATCAGCTCTGAGCCCTTTCTTATTTGCAATGTTGATGGACAGGTTGACAGACGAGATCAAACAAGAGTCCCTGTGGACTATGATGTTTGCAGATGACATTGTGATCTGTAGTGAGAGTAGGGAACAGGTGGAGGAGACCCTGGAGAGGTGGAGATATGCTCTAGAGAGAAGATGAATGAAGGTCAGCAGGACTAAGATGGAATATATGTGTGTGAATGAAAGGGAGGATAGAGGAATGGTGAGGATGCAGGGAGTAGAGGTGGTGAAGGTGGATGAGTTTAAGTACTTGGGATCAACAGTTCAGAGTAATGGTGAGTGTGAAAGAGAGGTGAGGAAGAGAGTACAGGCAGGATGGAGTGGGTGGATAAGAGTGTCAGGAGTGATTTGTGACAGACGAGTACCAGTAAGAGTGAAAGGAAAGGTCTACAAGAGGGTAGTGAGACCAGCTATGTTATATGGGTTGGAGACAGTGGCATTGACAAAAAGGCAGGAGTCAGAGCTTGACGTGGCAGAGTTGAAGATGTTAAGATTTGCAGTGGGTGTGACGAGGATGGACAGGATTAGGAATAAGTATATTAGAGGGTCAGCCCAGGTTGGAAGGTTTGGAGACAAAGCCAGAGAGGCAAGATTACGTTGGTTTGGATATGTGCTGAGGAGAGATGCAGAGTATATTGGGAAAAAGATGCTAAGGATGAAGCTGCCAGGTAACAGGAAAAGAGGAAGGCCTAAGATAAGGTTTATGGATGTGGTGAGAGAGGACATGCAGGTGGTTGGTGTGACAGAGCAAGATGCAGAGGACAGGAAGAAATGGAAACAGTTGATCTGCTGTGGCGACACCTAACGGGAGCAGCTGAAAAAAGAAGAAGAAGAAGAAGAGGTAACCCAGACTAACCAAAACAATAGAGGGAAGTATCTTTTTTTGCAGGGCAGCAGCCTTAAACTTGTGTATGCTGACTCTGTTGTCTCTCACACACACACACACACACACACACACACACACACACACACACACACACACACACACACACACACACACACACACACACACACCAAATTTTCACAAAACAAAGGATCACTGCCAGCACACAAAGAAGCCACAACAGCAGTGGATCACTATGGAAACAGCAATCAGGGAGCTCAGAAATGGGGAGAAGAACATGATCAGTTGAATGTCATACAGTTGTGAGTTAAAATATAAAAAAAAGCTATGTTCACTGCCTTGCTGGTTTGAAAGTATTTCTTTCACTGCTGCTCTTGGAATGTTGCCAGAGTTACACTAAATCTGCGTTAACCCAAGCCAGTACAATAAGGAATCCTTGAGGGATATCTCCATAGACCACTTTTCTGGCAGAGTTACACCTCAGTGATACTTGCTATCTTACTCCTATAGAATTCCTAGCAACTGTCTCCTGCCTCCCACTTATACCACCATCGTAATTCTGTCCCACTTTACATGTTATTTTCCCGCATTGCCTCACTACCTTATTTTTCTACTGCATGCAACCAAATTGTATAGCACAGGAGTCATCTTTTACTTAAAAAAGTACCCCCCATTCATGACATAAGAACCCTAGCAATCTTATACAATTTTGATTATTTCAAGAAAGTCTCACATGTAATGACTACACAATTTATATCATCTCTGTGTATGAATTTTTTTTACTGTACAAACTTCATTTCTTCTGTAGTGGAGTTCAGGCAGTTCTACATATATTCCTGAGTTGTATACATGGTTGTATTATTTTATATCCAGAGTAGCATTTTTATTTTTTTTAATCCTATAAAATGGAAAACTAGAACTGTATTCTTGATCTGACTCATCTCTTCCACAAATGTATCAACGTGCTTCCTATATGATTATTTTATATTTTTCATTCAAGTACTGACAGCCCCCAGAATAACAAAGCAAAATAAAAACAGGCTATGAATACATTGTGCAAAAATTAAAGTTAAAGTGAATGCTTTGACTTAAAGATTTCTTCAGAAAGAGTCTAAGAAGATAAACAAAGCAAGTTAGGAGACAGGTAAAAAATAAAATAAAGGAGAATACTGTACAGCTATTTGTCTGTTGCACTATCTATGTAATCTGCCTATCTCTCTCACTGTATATATCTATATTTATATCTATATATCTATGTGTGTGTGTGTGTGTGTGTGTGTGTGTGTGTGTGTGTGTGTGTATATATATATATATATATATATATATATATATATATATATATATATATATATATATATTTCATATAAGTTATCAAAAAAAAAATGTTTGTGAACAGCAAATGATCTAACACAAATGTTCAAACATGAGATGATCAAGAATAAAACAAAATAAAGAAAAAAACATGTTTTGCAGGGTGAAAAGTCCCCTGTATCCCCTACACCCACGGCTAATTATATATAATAACTCTGAGATTGCGATGCAGTATGGAAAAGGTAAATTCCCCAATACCCACTGTATTGTGATCTTGCACTAATTAATGCTGGCACTCTCATTCAAATGTCTCTTCAACCAATTTTGCTGGCATTCTAAATGCTCAGTATTTTGAACATGCCACCAACTTTCTGCAGCTACAGAGTTAACAAACACACACACACACACACACACACACACACACACACACATATAATACACAGGTACATACACTCCACTCTAGTCCAGCCTGTATTTGTTTTATTTCATAATAACATTACTTAATACCACATTCCTCAGTTCTGGAAAAAAAATCATTCTTCAACTGCATGGCGCGTGTGTGTGTGTGTGTGTGTGTGTGTGTGTGTGTGTGTGTGTGTGTGTGTGTGTGTGTGTGTGTGTTTAGTGTGACGAGTTGTGACAGACATATGCCAATCACACAGACAGTTATCCAAACCATTCACAAAGTTTTCTTGGTAGAAATACAGTAGCAGAGTACATTGCCAGTCCTTTCTCCTAGCTGACCCTCACCAGAAGCTCAGTCTTCTCTCAAACCTAGCTTAATAGTGCTGAATTCAGATGTCTTGTCTCTGCAGTACTGGACCATCCAACTTCACAGGGAAGGACCAAATACCTCAACACATTACATTAGCTCTGTCATCTTCTTAACCCCTCTATGTGTCTGAAGAATGCTATGAACACACAGCTACTTAAAAACATCTAACTAGATAACCTACTAACTCCATCAAATTATAGGCACGACTATTTTAGCTTTGCAGATAAAAATCAGGACAGAGCAACGTAAAGGACACCTCATGGGTCTAGAATTTCTACACATTCTGAAAACATTAAATGCAGTCACATAAAAAAACAGAACAAAGACAAAAAAAAGTTAACTCTATAGTTGCAGAATTTCTAGAGCATGAAAAGCAATTATCACAATTACCCTCAATTTATTAAACAATATAGTTGCAAACACCTTTGTTCTCATTTAGGAAGGGATTGATTCCCTGATAAGTTCATTTGTCATGCAAATAAAATGATATGGGCAGCTATCATTTCAATCCTAAGCCAGTACAACAAGGAATCCCTGAGAAATCTCTCCATAGACCACTTGTATTTGGACTGTTCATAAACAAAATGGATCCCCATAGCAATAGAACCTGTCATTCAGTATTCTGATGATTCCTCCCTTATGGTCCTGGGATAAACAGTACAGGAAGTATAAAAAAATGCAGAACATTTTAGACTTCCTACAGCTTTGGTTAGAACACATTTTCCCTCATACTCAATCTCTCAAAATGCATTTGTATTCTTTTTCCCTCAATCTTACGACTAATTAAATTATAACTAAATAAAATAAATAACTAAAAAATAAATAAATATTAATAGAGCTGACCACTCACATTTTCTAGAAGAATTACATTACAGATAAGCCTGACCATGGAATAGTAAGAACAATAAAATATTTTGGAATGTTCTCTCCTGTTCTCTCTCTATTTCTACCAACCCATGATCCTTGCCTAGTAAAGGGAAGAAATGTCCATTTGCTCTCTTCACCCTAACTTCTGTCAAAATGTTATCCACAAATGTTATTGGGTATTGTCTTTTAACAAGCATACATTTTAATACATCTAACTGTCTTAAAAATTAATTTTCTTCTGACACTATTCTAGCTACGTACCCCCTGTCCTTTAACTAAGTATTTCTTCTGATGTATGGGGTGGCAGCTATTAAAATGCAGAAGAGTGTGGGAATATGTTGGCTTTCTAAATATGTTGGACATAAATTGCTTTTTGTATGCATTTTTCTGAATGGAAATATCAAGATAGTTCACACTTTCTTTACGTATATCTTTAGTGAATTCCAAAAATTCAGTACTATTATTAATGAACTAAAAAAACCTAGTTAGTTCATGTTCACTGTTTTTCCACAAAACAATAATATCATCCAAAAACCTACCATAGAAAGTCCAACTTTCATTAAAGGAACTTTTAAAGGCAATTTGTCTCTCTCAAAAGGCAATTACAATGTTGGCAAAGATGGGGCCACAAGCTGACCCCATTGCTACACCTTTGCATTGTTTAAACAGTTGTTCTTCAAATGTTATAATATTAGTGTCTAATACTAGTTCCATTAAAGTTTTTATTGTTAGAATGCGTTCATGTTTGACTGGTGTATTGACACAAGTAAGAATAGAACCAATCTAGGCCTATGTCATGTGGTATTATAGAAAATAGGTCCTTCATATCTATAATGACAAAGATGAGGTCATCTTGGTATTTATCATTAGTAATTTTCTTTAAACAGTCCCATTAATTTTTTAGAATCCATCGGCAATTTTTTAAGACATTTTTAAGTTGATTGTCTAAGAATTTTTCTATAGGAAAAGTTTTTGATGCCTTAGCATCTACTATGGGTCTAAGAAGGTGGTCCCAGAGGGGGGTCCCGAAGATTTTTATGTATCTTCAGGACCCCAAAAATTGGTGGCATTTTAGGGTGTTTAATGCCCATATATGCATGTTCTTCTTCTTCTGTTATTTCATGGTTTAATACCATCTTCTCTAGTGTGACATCCACCTTCCTACAGGCTATGCATTTTCATTTATACTAATTTCATTGTATAGATCTGTATACAAGATGATTAACATTTTACTGACATACATATCCTGATTTAGTATCACTAGTCCCCCAACCTTGTCAGGTTTGGTTACCCTGGTATCAGTGTTGTTGGAAATATCTTTAAGTACCTTAGTTTCAGCTTTGTGATGTTGCTATTTTCATCTTTTGTTCTTATTTTATTATAGAGCATTGCTCTTATATCTTTTTCACACATTTTTTCATATATTTGTACTATCGGACGTAGGGGGGGTTAATACACTTGGTTTCCTACATACAGCGTTCCTTCCTGGTGCAGGTATTTTGCCTTTAAAGTAGAAATCAAAGTTAAGCTTTCTTATATATAATTTCAAGTCTCTTAGTGTTTCATGTACAAGTGTGTTCTTGTTTGGTACAAAGGATAGTTTTTTTTTTCAAACAAATCTGCCACTTTCTCATTAATCTCCACATTGCTGTAATTATACACTTTAAAATCACCATTTTTATTTTCAAAAATGTTGCAAGTCAAATCATTACTAATCAATATTTCTGATAGGAAATGTTCTCTCTCCATTTCCCCCACATTTCCTTGTTGTTGTTGTAATGATATGGGTGGTAGTTGTAAAATTCTTCACCCCCTTCTGGTTCTTCAGTCGCTCGGACCTTCTCAGAGGGGGGGGTATTCTAAAGGGTCAGGTGTATAACCATTCCATGCAAAATCTTCCTGTTCATTATTACCCATGTCCTGGGTTTCTACATGCAATTCCCTATTAACATTTGTATGACTATGGTGGGGGGGGGGGTCAAAGAGTAGGCTCTACCTTGTTCATATTCCCTTTTATCCCTTAAAAGTTTACGTTTCTTTCTTATTTTGATATCATTCACAACACTGTTAATTTTTTAAAATATTTTAAAATAATCAACTTGTTTAGTTTCAGACAATAAATCTTTTTAAATATTAATGTACACATTTTTGATCTGTTCAGCTAGTTCAGTCATATTTCTATCATTGTCTTTGATTAAACATTTCAACAGTTCACATCCCTGCTTATTAAACAGCTCCAATAATTCTTTATGAAGCAAAGAGTCTCCTACCAGTCCAGAGGGAAATTTCCACAACCGGAGACCATTTGAGACTCTTTCTGTCCATATACATTCCCTTAAATAATTATTTTCTGTTTGTAGCTTCCTAAATTTAAGGGAAATAAATGCATAATATGCATTTTCTGTAACAAAATAGCACCTCATCTTTCATGTCCTGAAAATTTCCATCCATAATATTCAGATCCAGTGAAAGAAATGAGTTAGCTCTCATTATTTTTCTTTCTTTTGTAATCTGCATGTCATAAAATGTTAACGCTCACCAAAAGTATCCTACCTGACACCTTACTATTCTAACCAAAAAGTTCAGAAAATCCAGCAATAGCATCATGGCCTTTGCTCTTATCTTCTTTCTAGCTAACAAGAACCTGAAAAAGCTTTTCTATAGTTCCCTTACCTGTCAAAAACAATTGTGTCCAGGTTGTGGTTGAAAAAGACCACCTGACCAGCTTACTTCTATGGCTAATAAATAAGTAAATAAAACTATTCACATCTTTCATTACAGCTGATTTGGCATAGTGGTGTGCTGCTCTGACTCTAGTGTAGAGGGTCCTGGGTTTGAAACCCTATCAGGGCTTGTTATTTAACATAGCACAGTGGTGTAGCAGTAGCTTTGTCACCTCACAGAAAAGCCTCTCTGATTCAATTCTCAGCTACAGTGCCTTCTGTGAGGAGTCTGCATGTCCTCCCTGCATTCATGTGGGTTTCCTCCCACGTTACAAAGACATGCATCTGGATCATTTCTCCTCCGGCTTCTGCTGAAAACTGGCTTTGTTCCAAGTTGGACTTTCCTGGTTAACAAATAATAAATAAAACTATATAACATCTCTGCTTGCTTAGAAACAGTCTGTATTATGTGTTGCATTTACCAGTTCAGAAATACAAATTCTGACTGTAGTTTATCAGCAGATAATGTTAGCAAAGTGAAATGTAGCCATTTCTAGGGTATGATATACCCACCAAATAATTCATGGTATTTAGATAATGTATATTATGCTGATTCTTTTTTAACAGTTCATTACTTCATGTAATCACTTACATGAAAGGAGAAGCAAGAATCTAAAACCATAATTAAGTGATCCTGTGAATCACCTGTTGATCTCATCTGCTCTGGAAATACCCAGATCACTGACAAATGACTCAAGTTTATGAACAAATAGACTCCCCAAGAATACAAGGTGCAGATATTGAAAGTGATTGTCCCAGTGTAGCATGACTGTGCCTGCAAATAACACTGTTAACTAACATGCAGCTAGCAGAGATCACAGGTAGATTCTAAAGTCATCCATGTAAGATGCACATTTATAAATATATGCTATGATGCATGCTGATTTGAAGAGAGAATGGCAAATATCACAGAGGATTAAGGCAATGAGTTGTTAACAAGTTGCTTCCTGTGGTACACAGTTTGATTTTCCTTAGCTTTTTTATGCTGATTGTGTGACCTTGAGAAAGTCGCTTAACCAGACAGTGCTTTGGTAAAATTGGGAAATTGGGCTATGCCCCTCAATGGTCTACTGGACGGTATATGCCTAATAACTACTTATGAACTTAGGTGTTTATTACAGTATGTTGTGACAAGAGAAGTGCTTGCAAGGAAGTTGTCAGGTTCACTTCAAAAATTGTAGGAGTAGGCAATAACCTGAACGATATCAGGAAAATATGCAAACTCTGCTATCCTCTGTAGGACTGCCCTTTTTTGCCTATGTTTTAACCTAAAGAGTATTGTACCACTGTTTCAGTCACCACGTTGCTATATGTAACATATACATAGGCTGTCATCTACAGTATATATTTTCTTGTACTACTCTTGGCAATTTGAACATCAGCAACCTTTTGTGATGGGATGTCTGGAACCCCACCAAATCTGCCTTACTATATAATCATGGAGGTTTTATTTTCATGTCCATCCCGCCTACAGTCCACCCAGAATGCACAATTTACATTGATGACAGTGCACTATTGTGAATACATTTCCATGCAATCATCAAAGAATTTTTGTTGCAGCCCCATTTCTTCTTTTGTCAGTTCTCTGCCAACCAGCTTGGGCACACAATCTTTGCTAAGGTTCTGTTAGATAGTACACAAACCTGTCTTTCCTTAATTGAGAAGTGATGATAGCTGGTCTCAAGCTATTCTGTCATCCTCTGCCCCCCCCCCCTCCACACACACACACACATTCAGACTAGCTACTTTATACCTAGCCTGATAAAACAATGAAGGCTATCACAACCACAGGAGGAAAATGCTTGCTCTACATTACTGGGGCGGTTAAAATATAATGATTATCTTACTGATCTGCCAACCAGAAAGTATCATTTTGTTAGTTTTACCATGTCCAGGTACAGTAATAAGAGGAAAAAGTTTTGACAGTATTTTTAATAATTGGAGAAGAAGCAAATATTGGTCATGTTGTACTTTCTACATCCTTGGTAGATTAAGGCCTATCTTTCTTATCTACCAGTAAAAAACACTGACATGAAAATATAATTTCTGTATCCTACATGAGCCAAACCTGCTGGTGTTAGCTGCTTCCATCAAAGTATAGAGAGTACCAGGCAGAATCAGTTCAATCCTCTAAGGACCGTTTCACACCTAGTCTCTATTCACCTTCTAGGGACACCTCCTGCCTCCAAGAATTTAAAACTGGTATGGACAGGGGGAAATTTATGGAGAGCTAAATAATTTTCAAAATTCATCTTAAAGGTAGCTATGTTGGCACTCTGTTTAATTTGCATAGCCAATTTGTTCCAGAGGTATGGTAAGCCTTGGGATTTAATCTATCACACTAGCAGGTTCTGTTTATTTTTTTGATGGAGAGTTACGTCTTCTGTATGGTTGCTTGTGGAACCATTCATTGGAGGTAAAAGAGATAGAGGAGTATAGAGTCTTTCACTGGACAGACAGACATTGGTTGCCATAACAAGGATAGAGTTCTAAGCCTATCTTTGTAGTTTTGGGTTTTTTAGATCTGCAATTTCTTTTATCAGGAACCACAGGCTTTTTTCTAATTGGGCGATATGTTATGAGAGATATATACTAAAATGAGCATTATATTCTGTAACTGGGCTGATGAGAAAAAAAGTATCTTCTTTAGACTTGTGAAAGATTAATCTAGACATTAACTGGGCCAGACAGAAGAATTTTCCCGCCACTGCTGCAACATGGTGGTCAACCGACATGGAGTTATTTACAAAGGTTCTGAGATGTCATGATGTTCCCCTTAGCTATATTGAAATGCACAGTCCTAAGAATTTTACATAATTACAATACTAGTAAAACATCAATGTATGTAAAGTGTAATTTACTGCAAATCTGCATTACTATCCAAAGCAGCTATACTCACAGACAGACCTAAAAACTGTAATAAAATAGCATAATGAACAATTAAATAAAAAATTAAACTGGGCTCAGTAAAGATCTTTGAATGAGACAATGAAAACATAGTATATATTATAGAACCAGTATTCACACATTAAAATAGTTAAATCTAAGATTTATCACATGGAATATGGAAATAAACCTTCAGCATTTATTATGACTAATAATCAAGAAGCAATGTAGGTCAGACCAAAGTCCCCAAATAAAGTCATACATCTGTACCTATAGAAAACAATAGTTTTTCACAAATATTCAAAAACTGCCTCAGAAGACTTTAAGGGGAAATCCACTAATTAAGGTTTCTGAAAAATATATATATATTGCTGTAGAGTTTTGATATCCACAAACCATTCCACTGGCGGGATCACTCATAATCAAGTATTTTGCAACAATATCTTAATAAGCTCTCAATTAATATATGTGGGTGATTTACTTTGTTCATGTGATTTCTAGTCACTGAAATGTTTTCACCATTATACTGTGATGCTACTTACTTCTTTTTTCTTATTTCTAGTTTGTATCTTTTCAAATAATTTCAAATTCTATTGATGTGTTTAGCCTTCTCTATTCAAATCTTTTCATTTATTTAATTCTGGATTTAGTGATTTCAGTGTTTTGCAGTAAACAACAAATAATAAAGCACTATAATAGAAATGTTATGATAGCCCTTATTACAGTTCAAAACCATGCTTCATTGCCACTACCACGGCAATTATTGTTTATCAAAGACAAGCAAGAGTTATATGTTTTTATCTACAGCAGCAGTGAATGTAATTACTATGCACTGAAATGGGGAATGCCATATACTAAGTGCCACCGCTGGCATTGGCTTACATATTAACATATACTTTTTTTTTACTATGTAAAATGGTCAATAATAATAATAATAATACGTGATAATAATTATTAGAACTTAACTACAGATAATGATTATAGGGAGTTACATAACTGAAATTACTTTACATTCACTGAAATAATAAATTTTGTCAATTTTCAAATACAACAATTATCTCTTATTTGAAGGTAGGATCCCAGGTACAGCCATATGTTGTGTTTCTGAACCCCAGGTACAGCCATATGTTGTGTTTCTGGACCCCAGGTACAGCCATATGTTGTGTTTCTATGATGCTATCCATGCCACATATTCCACTTCTTTGTAATTACTGTTTGACCTATAGTACAGTGTGAGCAGCATTAACATACTGATATAAGCAATACAAGAAAATATCAACACACATTACATCGACAACAGAAACCTAATAAATATGATGTGCTTCTAAAAAAATAAACTTAACACTTTGAAGAAGCTCATTTGAATTGCTCACGGAAGGTAATACCCCTGAAACCATGGATAAGATATGACATTTTAAACCTGTTTCTGGATGACTTGGCCTGGGTGCAATTATGTTTTTAGTAAATAATGATTCATGTGCTGGAGAAATAGTTTTTCTGCATCTGAAAAAGAAGGTCATGAGGAAATGCAGTGGAACAACCTGCAATCTTTCCCAAGTGGAACAGACTTTGTAATAGTGGTGCGACTTTTAATAGTATTTAAAGAAATCATGTTTGTAGCACTGATAGTTTTGAAAAAGTCCAATGTTATAAGGGATAAAAATGCTTAACGTCTTATAAATGCAGTCATTCTAATATTCAGGTATATGCGCCCGTGCTTAGCACCTCTGTACCACTGCCATAATTATACTACATTTGTTCTACTGCCAATAATCAGACAAGACTTCAACCAGGAATATAACTATATTTATTGTTTGCAGCAGATAACCATTTTCCAACTTTCTTCAGCTTGGCTTGTCATATGCTTTACAAAGTAATACAGTACTTGAACTGTAACAATAGTCAGAAAAGCAAGCTGAAGCAATTGTCAGAACTATCACCAATCTTAAAGTGTTCAGCCATTCTTCAAAGCTGGTGGTTACTTAGCATTAAACGTTCATAACTTCTTTATACTTATTATCCCCTTCCAATTGCTGCAGTAAAACAAGATATACCTTAAACTGTGTTTGGCTTATTTTGGCATTAATTTCTGTAGTCTCTTGTCTTTATGTATACTTCATGAGTCAGATTCCATAGAGTTTTAGCAATCCAGCAGACTGAGCTGAGCAAAAAAATTGCAGGCAGTCATGTGATATGCAGATATGCCACAGCGGATCGATGTCAGATTGTCCAAGTTCCGGAACTTCAAAATTCATATGGCCAACACCATATGATCGAAGTTTCAGAATTTAGAACATTAAAAAAAAAAAAAAATAAAAAACAAACATTTTTGCACCCCCACACCCCCTGCTAATTAAATATATCAACTCTGAGATCACAACCAAAAAAAAGTATATCAGGGCAAGTGCTCGCAGACTGCAAGAACCAAATAACAAACTAGCTAGCACTGAAGGAAGGCTTGTTGAAACTCAAGTTGAAAGCAGGCTTTATTAAATGAATTCAGGATGTTCCAGAATTCACTTAATAAAGCCTGCTTTCAACTTGAGTGTTGTTGTCAAGCCTTCCTTCAGTGCTAGCTGGTTTGTTATTTAACTCTGAGATCGCACTACATTGCAGAAAAAAGTACATTTCCCGTTCTGCACTGTACCATGATCCCTAGTCAAAACTTTCAAAGTTTCAAAACTTCAGTCATATCATCCCGACCATATGACTCTCAAAGTTTTGAAACTTTAATAATCTGATAGGGACCTGCCACAGCATGTAGAAAATACTTCAGCACAAAGAAGACATAACCAGCTATGTCAGCACAACCTCAAGCAGTCACGTCAAACCTGTATGCCAAGAAACGTTTATAAAGTGGGATATATATGTGCATTATCAAAGCACAGCTATGGAAATTATACAAGCTCAGTAGAACTTACAGTAATAATTGAAAATTACTAAAGGAATAAAAATATGCATCAGACTCTCTGGAAAGTGACAAATATATGCAAATAGTTATGGATATCATCATAATTCCTAGATGGACACCAGTGACGAAATACCTGCAAGAGAAAGTAGGCACAGAATAAAGCAAGACAACCCTAGCTAAAAAGACACATAACTCATGCAAGTGTTCACACCATAGCATATGCTAAAAGTCTACATAAAGTACATTGAAGCAAATGGCCAAGGTATGTCACATTGACATAATGGAATAATGATTGTTATAAACAAATATCAATGAACAAATGACGCAAACATACTAATGTGCAACAGTTAAACAGAAGATGCACAAGTACACAACAAAAGTACCTTTGATTATCACATATATATATATATATATATATATATATATATATATATATATATATATATATATATATACTATATACTATCATGAAACATAATACAACAGGTACCACAGTCATCATTCTTAATATAAATAGTACCACACATGTATAAGACTGATCAAAGAACAGTCCTGAGAACAAAAGTGCAAGACAGAAAAACAGAATAACTGTATTTACGCAATCATATAATACAAGAGTGGTTGTGTGTCAATCATATTATGGTCATACATAGGTACATCCATGGAAAGGAGTGCGTATGTACTATAAATGCATGCACATGGACATGTATCCAAATTTGTGTATGCATGTCATAATATAAGTTATCAAAAAGATCGGCTATTGACAAATGCAAGATAATGACAAAGGACTCATGAATGATGCTAAATAAATCATCAGCTTTGTATATCTACTAATGGACCCAGTGAATGTCTATGCAGTATGTGAAATATACATGTTTATATATATATATGTATATATATATATATATATATATATCTATATATATACCAGTCACAATAATGTCATATAACATAGCACAATATTTGTTAGTACAAGACACACACACACACAAACACACACACACACACACACACACACACACACACACACACACACACACACACACACACACACACACACACACACACGGCCATTGTGTCAGTCTGAAAGCATGATACAAGGTCACACAACACACATAATTAAGGACCTGTCTTGTTTTACAGACATAAGGCAGCAACAGTGAATAAAGAAATATGTGCAATGCATACACATGGATAACGTGCAAATTAACACCCGGGACCCATCTTATTGTGTTATGTCAGAACTATGGGACTAATGTAATATAACAATTGCTGTCATCCCACCTAAGTGTATGCTGGAACAACTCAAGCAGAACAATATTGGCTTGGTTGCATTATGCTAAGTGCAGCAGTCATATCTGTCACATATTGGGCCAAACATAAAAAATATTATGCATGCATTGGACTACACACAGACACACACACACAGAAGTAAGGAATAGCACCCCTGCCCATATGGAACAAATGTATGTAGTAATTCAACGTGTCATGTACATCAAACTGGTTACTGCATGTGTAATTTAGTAATGTGTGTTATACTGCAACAGCAACATAACACCAATTATGACATGATATGTTATGACATGTGTCAAAAAAATCAGAACAGCAGTATGTGATGCCTGCACACTTGTGCTTATACAGTAAATAGTTAGATATAGGAAACACCATGATGGCAGCATTACAAAAGTGGATCACACAGACAGTACTTATGGAGTTAAACATTCCCAAAGATCTCTCTATCAATCTCCTAGAAGGAGTCATGTATTGCTTGTACCATGTCATAGGATCATAGGATCATAGGAAGTTACTAGGCTATTGGCCCTGAGGCCCTTATAAGCATAACCAAGAGTTTAGCCCATGTTTAGACAAGTCAGTGCCCAAAGCCCCTGTCCAGCAGGGACACAGGGGTATTTCAGGAGTGTATTTTCTCTTTCCCATCCAGTTATCCAGGTTGCAGTTAAAAAGGGATAATGAGGTGCTCTGCTTGATGTGGAGAGGGAGTCTATTCCACAGATGGTGGAGTCTCTGTCCCACCAACTAGTCCTATTGATGTCATAGACCAGGTTGAGGGCGTGTATGCGGGTTACTCGAGAGGAGCTTGACTTGCGGATATGCAGCAGTCCCGCCATGGCATGGTCTGAGATTGCTTTGCATGCCAGACAAAGGTCACATCTGAGGAGTCTGTATGAAACTGAGTAGAGGGACAGGGTTTGTAGCCTATCTGTGTAGGGTAGATGTTTGAGGCCTTAGATTCTCCTGGTGAGGAACCTCTATTGTCTGTCCAGCTGCTGCATGTGCTTTGTGAGGTGCATGCCAAAGGGGGCATTGTACTCAGTAATTGGGGTTACAAGGGAAGAATACAGAGATGTTATGACCTCCTTGTTCCTGGATGAGAAACCCTTACTTATGAGGTGGGCCATGTAGAAAGCTTTCTATACAGTGGAAGCAATGTGGTGGTCAAAAGTCAGGTTGCCATCAACCTGGGTGCCCAAATCCCTCACAGCTGATTGCATGCTTAGGATGCTGTTATTATTGTGATAATATTTAGGGACATCACTCTCTCCAAAGGGGAGGATGATGCATTTTTTGGCATTCAGCTTAAGGCCATGTTTCTGGCACCAGTCATTTGTTTGGGTGAGACCCTATTGGACGATGTCCACATCACTTGGAGAATTGATGACAGCTCCCAACTTGCAGTCATCTGCATACTTTGTCAGCCATAGCCCACTGGTTTTGGCCTGCACCTTAGAGAAGTATCAGCAGTGCTCATCATACAGTGTTGGTACTTTACTCCACTATGTTACATGACATGCAGTACTAAGTTTATCAGTCAAGATGATGTTATTACTTGTTAATTTTCTAACATATCAGCTATCAGTATGCATGCAAAACTCACAAGTGCACAGCACCCAGACATACATATCGTTATATGCCAAGAGATGTGGTACTGAATTGCAAAAGCATTACTGAGAGCACACCTTTAGGAAAGGATACTTATTGTAACCCACTTACCATGTAGACTTTATATCAATGACAATCACATCCTCTGAGAGAAAACCCTTAGTTATATGGACTGGTATTCATTACTCAGTGTTTGCCTTAAACATTTATACTGAGGTGTTAATGTGGTATTTAAATTTCTACTATAATATATTATTATGTGCAAGTAATATGTCATGTTGACATCCCATGAGTAAAATATGTTTATTCCAAATATACTGTAAAAAGAACAAAAAATGGTACACTTAAAATGAATATTCAAATGAGAGGAGCAATGCAAAATAGTTAATGGGTGATCTCACCACATCATATAATTAGAATGGAATTGAAAAGCTTAGAACAACTGGACAATCACAAGTACAGTGACAGCACGTGACATCTAGTATTTTTGTATATGCCACACACATAACAGTCCCTCAGCAAATGTTTCAATTTCTCTACCTATATTTATATTATGCTTATATGTACACCTGCACACTTAAAAATTTGTTATTATAATCATGATTATACTATTTAACAATTCAGAGATACCAGAAAAGCATGACTGGCTTGTAGCACAATGATAACAAATGGTATGGAAATTTGTGTTAAACAAACCATTGCATAACAGTTACATAGCACTGCAAGAGATACCCAAAAAAAAACCTCAGTCAGCACCTGTTACCCCTGGCAGTGAGAAACACAGGTGGAATCCTTGGGATAAATTTGTGGTTTCCCATCCACTCATCAATGTTGGGCTTGAAAACAATCAGCAAGGTACTCTGTTTGACATATTACAGAGACAGAGCAGCCTCTGGGAGACAAACCTGTTTCTCCAGCAGGTTTTGTTGATGTTGTTAAACATAGATATCTGTCATTTGGATTGTGGCAACAAAAATTGCATAATCTGAAGTTATCCAAAGCATCCTGTTGATAACTTCTAAGACAACATTGAACTTAAATTTATGTACACATTACTATTATTCATAATAAATTAATGACTATTCAACTTACCTTGCAGATGCATTATGGTAGTCTGGCATAAACCTTAGCATACTTGAAGGGCTGAAGAATGCACATTTAAACCTGAAGTTTTAACTATGCTAGGAGTATTTATGGAGAACTAAAGATGGATAGTGATAACATATACCTCTATCATTCTGCTGCTCCTCAGGCCTTTGCATATGCTCTATGCACAATGCATGATTTTGGGCATGGTCTTCATCACCTGCAAACATGAAAAAAGGATATATTACAGTAACAGAAAGATTATTTCAAGCCATGACTGCTATGTACAACAACAACAAAACCTAACATTACATGTGAGCTAGCACTGACACGAAATACAGTACCACATTTTGCAGAGTCTGTCATTGCCATGGAACTCTCAATACTGTGCACACATGAGGATTACTGTACACAAACTGGAGTAATCAAGAGTCAAACCTGCAGCTATCACATATGTTCACACTACAAACTTGTACTCTATCTGCCTAGCTAATTCATCACAACTGTGATTGCATGGAAGTTTAAAGCTCATCTACATGAACATGCAGGGAAGAATTGCACACGATAAAATGAGAAGTTGTGTTTGTATATTACATGACAAGTAAAAGAAAAATACAAGTGCTGCCACATGATATACATTTGATAAAATTAGGCAATTGTGAGTGCATGTCACCACAATGCTCACAGCAATAACCCATGTGTAACACTTCAGCATTGCAGCTGTCATAGTTTGCAATAAAACATTTGACTGCACTTGAAACACACACGTACACATATTAAAGGAATTACTGTTCATTTGTAGAATTTAATACATGGACGTAATTCAATTATAACATAATACTATATAATTCAAACTGCATAGGTAACATATGTATATAGCACCCAGGATTTACACATACATCATTATTAACAGAAGTGTGATGTTTTCTGAAACTTTGTCAATAATGGAGCTATACATATTTATCCATGGCCTAACTTCTGTAGGCATCAATGCCTCACAGCCATGCTAGAATTGTAAAAATCTGTACTACATAATTTACCAACCAAGAATAGATCTCTCATATCTGTTGTTAAATGGGAAATGCTGAACTGCAAAAAGATCACCCAAAATAGGATACACTGAGATTCAAACCCAGAAAGTGATAAAATATTTTCAGTGCCCTATTGCTTAGCCATTGGAGTTAATGGACATCACACACCCTTCAGTAAAAGTATGAAATAATGAGGGAATATCCATTTATCCACCTTATAACATTAGCATGTCTCATCAAGTTTAACAGGCGTAGTTTTCAAAAAAAATCCTGTATACAGGGAGGCCAGAAATATTGTGATGTCATCGGGGTCAATGCTCGTCCACCAGCAGTGACATCTCTCCTTCTCTCATAACATCTTAACCTGTTGGCTGCAAGGTGAATAATGTCTGAGCAGAGAATTGACAGGCATCATAGGATCTGTTGTGACCTCCAACCACATTTATGATGTTGGTGAGGGTGGTCAAGATTTCATTTCTTCAAACTGTACTCCCAGAATTGCAAAGGACTCTCTGTTCACATTCTTGGAGACCATCAAGTTTGATGTAATTTTCCTGTGGGGAGAAATTCTCACCCCTAGGATGGTTATCCATCTGAAAGACAGTGATATGAACATGATTATATTCCTGCATGAGCCCAGTTATGCAGATGATTCTGTGGACAGAGTATGCCAACTAAACAGTATGCATTCCTGTGCAATGCATAGGTCTATATAACACTGTCTGTGAGAAATACTAATGTGACATATAAAAAGTAACAATGCTTGCATAAGTAACATTCATAAAATAAACAGAACTTACATCTTTAGATGCTGTGTG
Source organism: Protopterus annectens (assembly GCF_019279795.1). NCBI lineage: Eukaryota > Metazoa > Chordata > Ceratodontiformes > Protopteridae > Protopterus > Protopterus annectens. The sequence goes on along the minus strand of NC_056732.1, from coordinate 994,571,800 downwards.
TGGGATTAGAGCTCCTTGGACAACATATCTGTGGACGGGGGCCCAAAGACAACAGCATCATTCTGCAGGAGTCTGCATGCATTTCATATTTCATCATGAAGATAGTTATCTGAACATGCTAACTGGTCTAAATATAAGTATGGGTTTGATTCCCATGTTGTTAATTTATTTGATAATGTTTATAATATACATAATTATGAACATTGCAGATGTACATATGTTTTTATAGCATATAACATAATTTCATACATCTACTATCCTCATACAACACTGATGCCTACAGCAGCTAGACTGCTGATGAATGTGCATTTCCTGTCTGACTGCTTACGCATATGTTTTCAATTATGTGTTGATAACTGTTAGTTCTTTATAATAAGATGTACAATAACTGTTGGAAGTTTCTGTATTCATCTGTTCTTCACAGGAAATCAAATAAACATCAGCAGTACCTGTTTGTTAAAAAGAAGCACCTGCGGCCTGTAAGGAAACTGGCCAGCATACTTAAATTTTTGCATGCTGTGGGTTCCAAATTCATCAGGGTTGCCAGACATCCCTATTTGAGCAGGACTGTCCCAGGATCAGTAGCCTGATCCCAAGTCCTGTGCTGCTAGTTAAAAAATCCTGGCAAAACAGCCTCCACTTTTTTTTTATTGACCTGTATGCGTGTATATGAGCCAATCAAAAAATCGCAAAATGGAGCTACTTCTGTTTAATGAGGAACTGCCTGATGTTCTGCATTGAACAGAAGAGGGTCCGCTGTGCGATTTTTTGATTGGCTCATATACAGGCATATGGGACAGTCAAAAACTGCCAAACATGGAGCTGCTTATGTTTAATGCAGAACTGCTTGATGTTCTGTATTAAAGATTTTTTTTTTGGCCCCTACCTGTCCCATAACAAATCTGGTATCCCTGGTTCCAATTCACATAGGGGTAACATATCAATAACTTGTTCTGTTGGTTTGCTTTTCCCATAGAATTTCTTTAGAGTAGCATACTCCATTTATTAATATTTACATTTATTTTGTGCATAGTTACTATTAACTTAGTTATTCATTGCATTCCTATGAAGATGCCTGTAATCCATAACACTCTGTTAATATCAGCTTGTTAACTGCAGGATTAGTTGAACAATATCTGTTTGCTCAAAAAAAGGGCATGTGTTGCCTTTTAGCTCAACCTGTAATGAAACCAGCTAACATGTCTTATTTTGGTGTACTGCAGGTTCCAATCCACAGAGAGGAAACATATCTTAACTTGTTCTCTTGAGGATTACTTCACCCATAACTTTTCTTTACAGAAGCATATCACACTTCTTGATATTAATATTTATTTTGTGCATGGTTATTATTAACTTGGTTATTTATCGATTTCCTACAGATATGCCCATAATCCATAATACTCTGTTAATAGCAGCTCTTTAACTGCAGGGTTAGTTAAGCTTAAGCAGTACCTGTTTGTTTAAAAGGAATGTGTGCTGGCTGTTAGTTGGACCTGTAAGGAAATCAGCCAACATGCCTGCATTTTGGCATGCTGTGGTTTCCAATCCACATACGGGGAAACATATCTTTCTTTGAAATCCTAAGCCAGGTTCCATATTAGTAGGCCATCTCCCATACAGGTGATGTCATAACACCAATTCTTTTCACTGCATTCACAACAAATACTTTCAGTCCAGATGAGTTAGCTAGGCAAATAGTTGTCAATATTAAAGCTTGGCTGCACATATTAGTTGCAGGGTTGAATCTCATGTCCACCAATCTGTGATCAAAGACATTGAAACATGTATATAACCCTGAAAAATGTGCATGATGATTAACTAATGTTCTTCAGAAGTAAATTGCCTAGAAAGTGTTCTGAGCTGCTCTTTTCTTTTTTAGATGATGATGATAGGACCATAAATCATATTCTGTGCATTGAGAAGATGCACAGCCTTGAGGTAGAGTTGCCAGCCATCCCCTTATCAATGGGAAACTCACAGGCTGAGATACATCAACCTGTTGCCCACTGTGTAAAGCAGTGTGACTTTAAAAGTTCCACTTTTCAATTGCACCAAATTGCTGTGGAAAAGCCACAAATACTTCCTGCCTTTCAACAGTAATTTGGGTACATCAGCAACCCGCACCTGCAGGCGGAGCTACTCCCTGTTAGGTCTGGGTGTTATAAATTGTTCAGCAATTGACTGCAATTCATGGAGCTGGTGGGGATTAAAGCAAGAAGTCTACAGAGGTCCCCAACTGAAAGAAAACAGGGACAAATTAGAACGTTCTATGCAGATTGCCTCAAGGCCCTATACCTGTATTCTGTCTCCTACAGGACTTTGAGGGAAGATCTATGCCTGGCATACATGGCATTGTTAGACCCCACTCTGATGGACCTTTTGCATATCCACAAAACAAACAGCACCAGAACCACTGATTCTAAAGATTTAAACCTTGCATGTGATATAAATAGGACCTGGTGGAGAGACAGGTATGTATCCCAGAGACTACCCCATCTATGGAACAGGGTCACCATCCATCTGAAGTAGAGTTCCTCCCTAACCAAATTCAAATGCAATTTGGACAATTGAATGGGGAACCAGAAATTCATCCCTGGTTTGGCACCTATGCCTCTAATGGACACAGGCAACCTGTAAATGGTTCATCTTCCAGGCCCCTGCTTACACTTATCAAGGGTATCAGAACTTGTCAGAGATTTGTGATGCGTGGCTAGACTTAAAAAGGTAGTTATGTTCATTAGTGTAGTAAACACCTTTGAACACCTATGAACCCATGAATCTATGAAGAACCCTAAAAAGGTCACAGCTGTAGAGCATTTTTATTAGAACTTCAACAGTTGCTAATAGAGGACTGGGATTTGTCTTTTTTTTTTTTTACAGCCAAAGCCAGCCAGCAGGCAAGCTACTCCAGCAGCCAGTGCAAGCCAGCCAGCAAGCAGACAAGCTACTCCAGCAGCCAGAGCCAGCCAGCCAGCCACTCCAACAGGCAGCCGGCCAACTAGCCACTCCAGCAGCCAGACAGGCAGCTTCTCCAGCAGGGAAGCAAGCCAGCCACTCAAGCAGGAAAGCCAGCCAGCCAGCCACTCCAGAAAGGACGCCAGCCAGCCAGGCGGCCAGCCACTCCAACAGAGAAGCCAGCCATTCCAGCAGGGAAGCCAGCTAGTCCAGCAATGACTGATTGTAGTTGTAGTAAGTACAAATAGTATTTTATGGCTATAGCTTTTAAAAAAATGGGAATATTGTGTTTCATTTCAATTTAACTTTTTAATGTATAGAGGTAAATGGGTGCACTGTACACTATTTAAATCTGTGTAGTGGTTATTTTAAGATTTGCATGTGCATGCATGTGTGTGCGTGTGTGTGTGTCTGTGTCTATAATTTGATCTATAATTGTTGTGGTTGTTTTGGGATGATTTGGAAGCATTACAGCAGTAGCGTTGTCACCTCAGAGCAAGAGGTTCTCCCATTTGGTTCTCGGCTGGAGCACCTTCTGTGTGGAGTCTGCATGTCCTCCCCACAGTTCAGTGGCGTTAGAAAGACATGCGTGAATGGGTGTGCCTTTGTTGAAGGTTGGGTGTTGGGCTGGCACCTCGGCACCGTAAAAATCTACTGCCAGTCATTAGCAGACCGGAGTTCTGCTGTGGTGACCCCTAACTGGGAAAAGCCGAAAGAAGAACAACTTTTCATAGGCTAAAATATGTGTATAGAAGTTTCATTTTTCATTTCTAGTAGGGGCAATCTTCATGGATAAATGTAGTGTGATCGATATATTTCTATTGTTATTGTGTCTGTTTCAGGGTACTTTGCATTTACAGATGGATATGTTTTGGGACAATTTACACTTTTTGGGTGGAAATATGTGCAATTCATTTTTTAATGCTGTCTTCAAAAAGTTAAGATGTACTGCTCTGGGTATTTTTTATAATGGTTGTTTCGTGATGACTTGCAATAACTACTTTAAAAGTGAAAGTGTATGGGGGGGATTCAGTAATCCTCCATGTAGAATGAACAAAGTCCTACTTGGAGACTGCCGTCTAAGAGTATGATGTTAGGGTGTCATGCATATGCATGAGGGCATGCTGACTCAACTCCCAGGCTAACACGGAGCATTTAGGAGTGCAGGGGGTGTGTCAGACTGCTGAGCAGTCCAAATATCCACGCTCCTGCGAGTGCCTAAATCTGCAAATGTCAGCAGATATGAGCGAGTCCGCTCAAATGTGTATACCCGCAACACCACACTCCCCCACATTCAAAAGCCCTGTACAAATTAAATAAAATGTAAAACAATTTTTTTTTTATTCACGATATAGCTGACCGTATTTGCGCGTGTGTGCATGGGTGTGCCCATTTCTCAGCTACAGTTAGCAGTTTAGACATCGAAGAGGATAATAAACCATTTATATGCAAATTAAGCCAAATAGCAATAGCGTAGTGGTAGAGCCTTCGCACAAAGAGGAGGCATTCGTGGTTCGAGTCCCACCACTCCCCTTCCCATTTCAAGCTGGAAATCTGTGCATTAAAATAATTCCTGACATTTGCCATTTACATTTTATTAAAATGCATCAAAATGGCCTATGTAGTAGTGAATGATATTTTAAATATATATAAGCAGGTGAAATGGTCATGCATACTAATGAATGCATAAATAACATATCTTAAGCAATGTGAAACACTGCTAAACAACATTTACCAGTATTAAGCACATTTAAGAATAATTGCCCATAGCTAAGCACTGATTTAACTAGCGCTATAGCTTTATGTGGAGCTGCACATTGCGGCAGCTAGCGCAAACCAAACATGTTTGCGCGAAGCTGCGCACCACGCTAACTAGCACAATGTCGGGCAACGTCGAGCAACATCGGTAAACCTAGAGCAACATTGGGCAAAGCTGAGCAAAGTCGGCTAAACAGAGCCACACCCCCTACCGGTCAGGCCAGTAGTAAAAAAAAAAGCTATGACAGGTCTCGAACCCGGGATAGTGTGCACCATAATCACAGTACTGATCCACTAAGCCATGACAACATTTGATGTTCATGGATTGTCAACACACATATACATATGAATTAAAGTTTACCTAGTGCTAAGCAGGTTTGCACTCAACTGAGAACATTCAAATCTGGCCAATCACAAATAAGTGCAGGAAATGAGGCATATTTAAGCTCCATAGGTGGGAATACTCACCATAACTGGTTGTAGCTCTTATCTGCAGGCAGCAATGGCTGGTGTTGGAGAGGGATCTTGCTTCTGAGTGCAACGGTGGGACATTGAGGAGTCAAAAGTGATGGTTTGGCTCCTCGTCCATCATCATGATGCTAGACTCCTGCAGGGCCAGTTCCAGGGCACAGAATACAAAGGAGAGGCCTGGAACCGTCTTGCACATGAACTCACCAGTGCCACAGGCATCCCTCAGACTGGTGAGCATGTTAGATATCACCATGGAGACCTGAAGAGACGCAAGCAGGACCAACTGAACCAATGGATACAGGAGTCCAGTGGGATGCAAAATGCCCCACTACTGTGTAGGTAGCCGTGGACTGAAGTATGTAAAACTTGCTAGTGTAGTCGATAGTATGGATAGGTATATGTCTCAATATCACTTCATTTACTTCACAGTTGCAGGTGTCCATGCTGCGAATCAGCAAGCCTATGCAGATAGGCTGCTAAGGCTGCGCCACCAGGCAGGTTAGTAATTTTTCTGAATGAACTGTTATATAAAATAAATGAGAGAGCCTGACTAAAAGTGTCTTAGCCCAATAATAAAGGTATAATAAGGCTTGAATATCCTTTCTGCATGAACTGTTATGTAAAATAAGTGAGAGAGCCTGAAAAAAGAGTGTTGTAACCCATTAATAAAGGTATAATAAGTCCTGAATTATTTCCCTGCATGTATTGTTATATAGAATAAGTGAGAGAGCCTGAAAAAGAGTGTTGTAAACCATAAATGAAGGTATAATACATCCTGAATAAGATGCCTGCATGCACTGTAATAACAAATATATGAGAGAGCCACTAGAAAAGTGTGTAATGTAATTAATAAAGGTATAATACCTGTAGTGTGTCCATGTCACTTTCTTTGAAATGTTGATGTACTCTTGCAGTATAGAAATAGTAGTGTTGTATTAAGCACTGTTAACCCACACTTAGGTAGGCCAATAGAAAGAGGACGAAGGGAGTGCCAGTATCTCTTAAGCATATATACAGACCTCAACTGTAGTTTCAAGGCTGGCATGTATAGGTAAATTTGGCCCATGAGTAGCTTGTAATTGTGTTCAACGGAAATGTCAGTGTGCTGCTAGAAATGTAGGGGGCTGTTAAAATATAACTGATAATGTCACCTGAACACATCCAGATATGTAGACATATGAATATAAATAAAATATATAAATACGTAGCAGTAACATCTGCATCCTGGACAGTTTGTATATTAGATATAGGTCAGGTACATAAGGAACTAGCAAAACACATCCCACAATGTAATGGACATTGCCTAGTGTAATAATACATGTAGGGGATATAGACCTGCAGTCAATAGGAATGTAGTGTAAACTATAAGGTCATATAAGTTGTTAATGGAGGTATCTTTTTACACCCTACTGTATGTGCATAAACAATGCAGTTCCACACCTCAATAGGTATGTGTAATCTCAAAACATTTGTTGGGGCATATGTCCTATTGGTTTATAAATATCTGCATTAACTTTGATGCATGTGCCCTGTTCAGACATCACAATCTTGGTGGCCTGTCACCAATCATTCCTGCATGCTGTTGGAATGTCCACTGTCATTCTATATATGCATGTGTTATGCTTGCTGTTCAGCTGTTGGAACTCTGGTGTGTTGGGTTAATGGGAATATTACTGCATGCTGTTACAACTAATTTGGAATGCCGTTGGCTATATTGTCATTAAAATCACCTAAACACAGAACGTATGGGAATGTCGGTCCCAGCGGCCACACCTGTCCCACCTCAGCTGGCGATGGCACCAGGCAGCAGCAGGTCTGGTGCCCAATCTGAGACCTCCTCCTCCATTGACCCTGTGCCACCTTCGGGTGGAAGCACTGCAGGGGATGGGGCTCATCCCCCCTGTGCAAGTGTGGCCGGAGGACGGCCACCTGTCACCCTCCGAAGAGTCCGGGATTGGTGCGTAGTGAGATCCCGTGTTCAGTCGCTGATCCCCTATGCCAGCTAGAGGCAAAAGTGGCACGACTCACGGGTGAGCCTGCCCCTCCTATGCAGCCTCCAGCACAGCCACCCTCCAGGCTGTGAAGGTGCAGTGGTGACTGCCCATGGGTGGGGATCTCAGTTCCACTGTTGCCATCTGTGGGCTCATGGGCTTGCGATTTCCAAACATCCTTCCCCATCAATGGTGTTCACCCACCCTATGTGTTATATTCCACCCCTGTATGTGTCTTGTTTGTCTTGTCTGTTTACCTCCCCAACCTACCTCCCAAAACATACCTACTTCCCCTACCCCACATTCCACTCTCACCTGAAAAAAAAAATGGTCAATCTGCTCCCACAAAATAAATTATGCCCCATACATAGCTGCCCATTTTGCACAAATGTCCACTGGACACAGAAACTGAAATTCAATTGGCAGTACAACATACTTCGTTGTCCTCACCCCTCTCTCAGGGTAGAAGGTTTCAAAATTCCCTCCAAATTACTAGTATATGCACAGCTGTTGCTGTTAAAGAAATGGGCAGCTATGGACCTTCCCTACACCCATCCTGCACATCCCGAGCTGTTTTCCCTGCTGTCTTTCCCTCTTTGTGCTCCTTTTTCACCACTTTCCTATCTCCCTATTTTCTTTTCTTTCAAAGAAATTAGTGCGGGGGTTAGCGGGAGTAAGCACTTTTAAGCAGTAGTAAGCGGGTTTGAGCAAGTGTGCGCATGTGTGCGCTTAGCTAAATATTGCTAAGCATCGTGCAAACCCGCGCAAACCCACTTACAACTGCTTAAAAGTGCCTTAGTCACCCTGGATATGAGGGGCCTTGTTCTGCTCAGCAGCAAAATAAAACACCACTGTTAGACTTGAATCCCGGACCTTGGACACACTAGACTGCATGAATATATATATATATATATATATATATATATATATATATATATATATATATATATATATATATATATATATATATATCAGAATGTGTGAATGTAAAGGAAAGATAGGAATGCCATAACACAAAACCTGTTCTGTGAAACTTTACCAGACATTGTTGTGGAATTGCATTACATGACTGTGATAACAGAATCAGACATTCTAGCAGTAAATAATGTTACAGCAGCACTTTACAACCCCCACACAGTATCATAGCAGGACAATCAGCAAGGATGTAGGTAGGCATACTCAGTACTGGAATTGTCCAGTTTTCATGAGCATCCTGTGATAATGTCAACAAAATAAAAAGCACAAACTGTGCAGAAGTGAGTACATTAATATCCACAGTATAGCAGTTCCCAAACAGTTCATGTGCCAAATGAAAACATCTCAATAACTACATATGTATGGCAGCTAATTGTATAAGTTGTAAAGAAACTCCATACTCCCATGTATCTTGAGTTAGCATTTCTAGGTGTGAGTACAATTCTACACTGTCAACTGTGTACTGGAAGTGGCAACATTCAGGTCTGAGTGCAACATACAAATAACTGGCTACACCCTTAGCAAGAGTTATAAGAAGTATACCAGCTTTCTGACTTACACAACTGTGTCCACAGCAAACAAGCATGGTTCCCACTTTGGAATTCTGAAAGGGCTACGCCTACCTGACTTAGCAATTTATAGCACTGGGTTGCTATGACAGTGAGTACTGCAAGTACCACACAGCAGGCTGCATGCAATTTCCAAATGGTGGCCACCAATTGGTACAGAGGCCATCACATGCACATGTGCAGATACCTATAAAAGCAGTCTGTACTTGCTGTCCACACATGCAATCATTCCATTGAGAGAGAGAGTGAGAGAGAGAGAGAGAGAGAGAGAGCAAAAAAAAAGTGATGTAGTGTAAAAAAATATAACAAAAAGAATATATTGAAAACAAATTAATATACTGACAAAAGAAATTATATTGAAAAAAAATATTGAAAAAAATATATTGAAAAAAATATTGAAAAAAAATATATATTGAAAAAAATATATATTGAAAGAAAACTATCTTGAAAAAATATTGAAAAAAAAATATATTGAAAAAGAAATATATTGAAAAAAATATATATATTTAGAAAATATATTGAAAAAATATATATTGAAATAAAAAATATATTGAAAAGAAATATATTTTGAAATAAAAATCTATTGAAAAAAAATATCTTGAAAAGTAAATGATATATTGAAAGGCAAACGTATATTGCGAAACAAATATACCAGGATATACGGCAACAAATACGAACACATACAAAGGAAAGGTATGTAACAGCTATGTATTTACTGGAATGTAGTAGATGTTTATGAAGAGTACTCTACATAGTTTGAATCATCCATATCTGGCAGCAGTAAGTATCAATGCACAGATGCCCTGCATAACTACTGGCATGGAGAAATGAGTGTGTAGCTGTGTGCAGTAGGATGTGACGGTGACATATGTAGTTCAGCATTAAATGTCAAACATCTGATCCATGTTATCTGTGTTCTGTACAGTAGAGTGTACAATGTCTGTTTGGGGTAGTATCCCATACGGTTATGCAAACATGGATGTGACAGAGTAACAAATGCATGATAGTCATATTAACGTGTAGCTTAGCATTGGCAACAGCTGTACCAGGCTAGTATGCTAATTCAGCATTAGCAGCTATGTATACACCCTCTAATATTACCGTGTGCACACATGTGACACCTGTTCATGTTGCAGCAAAGCCCAACAGGTCAGCCATGAGTTACATGGACGTACAACAGTGTGGTCCTTGTGTGTGTATGGCACACACATACGGAGAGATCTGTCCGTGTCAGATATATTAGCATCTGTACATGTGCATTGGCAAGGGACATACTGTAACTGTTTGTGAAAGGTGGAGATATATATATATATATATATATATATATATATATATATATATATATGTTGTTGAAGTTTGTTATGTGAATATTTCTATGTAGGTTGTAGTGTGTGGCAGACCAGAGGCATACAGTGCTGGTATATGACATGTGGTGGTTAAACGCTGTGGGTATGATTCGTCAGGTTTGCAGTGTTGCAGCCAGTGAGGCCTGCTAAAGCTACATGGGCTGAGAACACCTTCAATGCATTCTGCACAACACTGTGCAATGTTATGACATAACTGTATACCTCACAACCTTCCCATACTTGATATTTCCACCATGACAGGTGGACTGTATATGTGCCTATATGTATATCTATATGTACACCAATGGATGTTTATATGTATGTGTGTATATATATATATATATATATATATATATATATATATATATATATATATATATATATATATATATATATGTACATATATATATATATATATATATATATATGTATACATATATATATATATATATATATATATAGAGAGAGAGAGAGACAGGGTCATAATTACTGCAACAGATGCCTGGTGACAAAGCCATGGACCCAAGCTCAATGTTGACACTGCATTGGCATACCTCCTTGCAAAGACTCAGTACCCATGAACTACCACATAGGTGGTAGTCTACTTAACACTGAAGGTGTGATAAGAGACCATGGGACACAGGTGGACAGTAGTCCCCTCTTCGATAGTCACAGTGCCACACTAGTCATGTAATCCGTCTACATGGCACACGTCATCACAAAAGGTGTGTCATCCAGGGAAATATAGGTCAGTGTTCTCCTCTACTCCACACACATAAAACCCAATATAGAGTACAATGCCCCATGTGGTATGTACCTCACAAGGCATCTACAGCAAGTGGAAAGGACACAGACATACCTCACAAAGAGTAATACCAGCGTCAAACAGATGCCCTATGCAGACTGTCCCACAAACCCACAACTAGACTGTGTCACATACCGCCTACCCAGAGGTGACCTCTGACTAACATACTAAGCTGTGTCAAACCCAGATCTGGTGGACATGCTCCATGTAAACAGATCACAATCTCGACGAGCTACACGCTCTAGGGACCAAAACCCTTTGACCACAATAAACAGCACATGCTGGAGGGATAGATTCCTATCTCTGAGACATACCATACTCTGGAACAAACCAACTATCCATAGCAAACAAAGCTCCTACTTAGCATTCGTCATAAATAATCCTGGAGATTGTATGGGAGAAGTGAATACACCCAGGCAATCACCTCAGTGTCTCTGATTGACAGGGCCACGTGAAATGTAATTACCTGTGTGTCAAAGGCCAGGGTAGTGTATGGCTAGATTTCTATAGGCCCTAGGGCCAATAGCCTCTTATCTACCTATGAAGTGATGCACACCCACATGTACTTGTTGCAATAATCGATATGTGAGGTTGACTGAGTGTGATGGTGAATGTGTTGGTGAATGTGTCAGAGTTTGGTATATGGGTGATAGCTTAGTGGGAAACTGTTTCTGTCATGGTATTATGTGTCCTAGCTGTGATCCCAGCAAAATATGTGTATGCAATTGCTAGGCAGAAAAAACAGTATGCCATATGGTCTGACATAGTCCCTTATTGTCGACTGGGGTGTCCCATTGTAGGCTAAAGCAGTACATATATGCTTATTGGGTGTTACTGCTGGTGAATCCAACTCCTGTATGAACTGTAGTACTACCTGAAGCTGTATGCCTAAACAGCACAGTATAGTGTACGTGCACATTTATTGAAACCACTGTTATGTGTGTTCCCTGTAGTCCTCAAAGATTACATACCTCAGGCATAAGGTCTGGTAACTACTGACACACAGTACTGTAAGGTACACAGGTAAAGGTCACCTGGGTTGCCATAACTTTGTGTCTGTTATGTATGTCTGCTGTGTGTTTGGGTATGTCTGTACCATGGCCTCGGTCATATGTGTGTTACAGGTTATAACTACGTATCTAGCAATGTGTATAGTCTAGTACAGCAGTATGCCACCTATATTAACGAATGTGCACATATGTTAGGCAGGGGTCTGCCATCAACGACTAGTGTGGTATACTGGTAATACTGTCAGTGGACTTTGCAATCATTGCAATGGATTACATATTTCATGATGCATTAGCATGATATATACCTCCTGTGGCTAGGTGGTGCATTGTGTTGCATACAATGTGCCATGCACTGTTGTATAGTCTTACATACTGTTTTAACTTTGTTGCTGCGCAAAGCATGGTTTGATATATAGAGTGTGCCAGGCACTGTCAGGCATCTGTGGATTGAGAACTGATATGTGGTATTGAAAGTGTGTATCTTCTGACAGCCAATAGGTTGCTATATATTGCAGTTAATTGATATCTGTACATTAGAATTTACATCTGCCACATGACTTGCTCAGAAATGTTGTTTCATTGTCTTCCAAGGTAATGTCCCACCATCATAATCCTGCATATAGCACGGCTGAGGAAGAAGCCATCACAGCGATCCTGGTGCAGCACTATGCACTGCTGTTCTCCAGAACCAGCCAGGAGGAGCATGAGCGGACTGCGCTATGGCAAGATCTTGTCCATAGGGTAAATGACATAGGCATGCATAACCGGACATATGTGCAGGTACGCCATCACTGCAGTGATTTAATTAGACATGTCCGGCAGCATATGTCTGATATCCGCAGACAACAGCTTGCCACAGGTAGGGGGTAGCCATCCACCCCCCCTCACCAGAGTGGAGGAGCTGCTCCTGAGCCAGGTGACTCCTGGCCAACAACAACCACAACAAGTAACATGTATCATCATGGAGGCCGGAGCCACCCAGCAAGTTGACATGGAGCGTGCAGGTAACATGGCATAGCTGTAGAATACTATTACCTCTATTGGTAGAGCATGCTTATGTGAGATGTGTACTGTGTAGTTAGACAATGTGGTGCCTAGTGTTGTGCAATACTAATAATAGGAATATAATCTGTAGGCCTGTGACTGTCAACCGTTGTACTACTGTAAGATTGCAAACACACAGTAGCAATGCCACAGTTGTTGCCACTGACAAAGTGTCTGATATCCTTGTAGGTCCCTCTGGTGTGACAGCAAGGCAGCAGAGCCATGTTGGTGAGTGTGTTATACCTTTAATATTGCTAATTAAATGTGCATGTCATAGTTGAGGTGTAGGACATGTACACGTAACACACCTACACATAATGCATGATGTGCATGCTTGCTGTGAGACTATGCACATCCTAGTAACGTGGGTAGCTGCCTAAAAACATACAATACACAGGGCATCCCACACAATTGTGGCAACACTGTAGTGGACATTGGATAGGCAGAGTCGATACACATGCACACAACATACACACCTTTGTCATACGCACTACACGTTAACATGCTACACATAGCATATTCAGACACCTGCTGTAATGTCACACTACAGTCTCCCAAACCACATCCACACAGTACACATAATATACCTGAGGAGTAGATGCCTCACATGTGACTGTGCAACACTCTTCAACACATAACACATTCATGTTAGGCAATGCCCCCTATTGGGCACCTCACAAACCCATGTAACAACTGGCCATGAAATGGTGAATATAGCCATGGTACTGCAGTTCAGGTACAGCATGCTATGTGCCAGTCTGGCACACATTAGTAGCCTTGAGTGACCACATGATGCTGCATGATGATGGCTCATGGTACTACACCCCATCCAGTTACAGTGGCCACAGTAGTACACATATCATGAATTGCTATACACCTCAATGTTGTGTGTGTGCAGACATATGCATTTATACACAATATGCATAGCAATCACCATTTGTAGAAAGTGACACACATGCCTTGTAATACTATGGGGTGTATAGGTCACATGACATACATTCTGTATGTGTGATGTTTCATGTTGCAGTTGTGTGGTAGCATGCCATGTCATGGTTGGCACTGGCATGTCCTCAACATGTCCTACACTCACCATAAACACTGTACAATGGCTATGTTGAGCAATGGTATTCCATCAGGTATACATGCACCACTCATCCTGTGTGCATACATAGCATGCCTGTGCTACATCTGTGTCCACAATTATCTGCTAAAGACACAGATGCTCTAATCAGAAATGGATATCTATGTGAGACACTGATACACATCCAGCCATGGTATGTATACCTGTGACTGATGGTGCACAGGACATTACAGGGCTTTTAATACCTGCACAGCAATGTTGTGTCCATGTACACATTGCATTCCAAGGTGAGGCCATTCACTGAACAAAACACACATGCATCAAGGCCATGTATACTGTTATTAGCAAGGGCTGTCTACACTCACACTGCATGCTGTTGAGCAACACACGTCCTGCATGCTGTCACGTTTGATATAAATGTTTGGCTTGTGATACTGTACCCCAACATCACACACTATTGAGTATGTTCGGGATTGCTGGTGGTGTGTGTGTGTGTGTGTGTGTGTGTGTGTGTGTGTGTGTGTGTGTGTGTGTGTGTGTGTGTGCATGTGTCTGTTTTAGTGAGGAGTGTATTTGTGTGCATGTGTGCATGTATTCATGTGTGCATGTGTTCATGTGTTCATGTGTTCATGTGTACATGTGTTCATGTGTGCATGTGTACATATGTGCATGTGTGCATGTGTGCATGTGTGCATGTGTTCGTGTTCATGTGTGCATGTGTGCATGTGTTCATGTGTTCATATGTACATGTGTGCATGTGTCCATGTGTTCATGTGTGTTCATGTGTGTTCATGTGTGCATGTGTGCATGTGTTCATGTGTGCATGTGTGCATGCGTGCCGACATCATGTACAGGTCGTAAAGTGTGTTTCCTGTCTCCCTCTCACAGGTGCTGATTTTGGGCTGGTTCAATGCAGCAGGGAAACTGATGTCACTGAGTATGATAGTGATAATGATGATAGGTGTGTTGAGGCACAGGCATGTTTGCCAGGGTCTATTGTGGGCCACCAATCGACATTACACAAGTGTCCACCCCATCCATGCACACAGTCATACTGCCAATACATCCATCACCAATGCCCTTAGCAGAGGGACAGCATACAGTCGGCATTGGCCAGGACAGTGTGGTATCCATGGCACATGCATCCCGACACAGCAGCCATTCCCAAATGTCTGGAAGGGTGCCACATAAGCAGATGTCTAGTGGTTCTCGTCAGAGCACTGCTGCCCATCATGCCACTGGCAGATGTGCCACAGGTCTTACAACCTCATGCATGTTCATAGGTAGGTACTAGGCTATTGGCCCTAGGGCCTATATAAGCCTAGCCAAAAAATGTACCCTGGATTTCGCCACCCAAGAAAATTATTTTCCTGTGCCCCTGTCAAGCAGAGCCACAGAAGTGATCCCTGGGGTGAATTTTCCATTTTCCTTCCAATCCACGCAGTCATGGAGGCACAGGCACGTATGGAACGGTACATCAGACAGGGACTGAGGGCACACAGGGCACATAACACCACCGTAATAGACAGTATCCATGACCTAGCTGGTGCTATCCATAATTACACTGAGGTCACCGATAGACATTGGGGAGAGACATTAGATGTCCTCCGCAATGTCATGTCCATGTGTCAGGACAGTGCAGGACGGTTGAGTCATCGACGTGGACATATGCCAGCAACATCAGCAGCTGGCAGTCGCCGCGGATATCCCTCAAGCAACAGCCGCTCCCGTAGTGCCAGTACCAGCCCCAGCAATGTTAGTGGTGGGCTGTCCATAGAACGTCCTAGAAAACCATATGCACGTGGCTCTGGGCAGTCCCAGCAGGGACCTGGGTCCAGTGTACATCCATCTACCTCTGGGGATAGTACCCAGTCTGGCTTGGTACGTGATAGCGTCAGTAGCACCCATGCCAGGCACAGGTACCATATCCGTGGCCAGAGATGGCGATCTGTAAAGCCTCACAGGTACAGTCTGTGGCTGTCCCACAAATACTTGTATGTGGCAGCCACATGGTGGAACTGTGTGCATGCAGACACACACACACATAATCCAGACACCTAGGGCTAACACATACCCACACACATTACATCAACATTGGCCCATACCAGTATTCTTGCCCCTCACACACACACACACACACACACACACACACACACACACACACACACACACATGTCGATTGAATGGCTCATTGTAGGCCTCTGGCAGACCAACAACACACATTGTGCATATGATGAAACCTGTGCCACCTCCTGTCATCTGTAACATTGATGCAGGAACAGGCTACCATGGTGCTGATGCACAGGGTGTCTTTATATCAGTATAGCAATGTTAGCATGTTGTCAGCAGTAGAGTGTAATAATATGCTTGAAGGTGTAGCTGAGCAGGCATGATGCGTTAAAGCTATGATTGTCATTGTAGTGTTGTTTACACCAGTGTTAGTTCCAAATGTATATTGTCTGCCCACGTGCCACTTGGCTGATGTTTGCAGTATTGGCAGCATGTGTTAGAGAGTGGACAGTATGTGTGGGATGTGTGTAGCACATATTTGCAGGTGTACAGTTGTGAAAATGGTGGAGGTGCACTGTCTGCATGTACGTGCATAGTGGACACATGGGCAGGGTGACATGCTCTGTATTACAAAGTAACACTCCATAGTTTCTATTGGTGGCCAGTATGCATTGTACTACACACATTTTGGAACCTGACTACACATGTGTGTATGACATGGTTTAACACTGTGCTGTGGGTGATACTGTTACTATCTGTCATTGTTTTGCATTCTGGTAGTATACATGACTTCAACAGCCTGACCATAACCAATCGTTAGATGATGTCTTGATAACTGACACACAGATGTAGGACACACAGCAACATTTGGATCCTTCAGGTACTATACTGTGCCAGTAACCAGTGGTATTCAGCTGCACCCATTACTGAGACCACTCCTGTTCGGCATATGGCTCTCTTAGGTACAAGCCATCACAGTAGGGATATGTCTGTCCAAGTGTGCTAATGCATACTGTGGCCTATACTGCATTCTCCAGGTGACACACACATCCTCCACAAGGGTATCATACAGACAGATACCTGTTGTCAAACCCATGCTGTAAAGCTATAGGCGAAACTAAGCATAGTCATCCACCTTTACGGAACATAGTATCCCCACAGTACCACATAGGTACTAGCCACCAGCATGATGAACAGGTACCCATGTGTACATGCAACCTAGTGTTATGTCATCTCTCCTTTGATAATCACATTCCCTAAGGTATTTTGAAATCCCTCGGTGGATCACATAAGCAATAAAGGGTCTGCATGCATGTCCACAAAAGTTGTTGTACACCTATAATGCATAGTAATCATTGACAGACTTTGCTGCATTTGAACAGGTCTGACATACCTCGGCCATAAACCCTCACTCACACAATTCAATAGAAACCGTAATGAGTGTGTGTGACACGGATGACCTAGGCCAGACATCACTGCAGTGGCTGGCCTTGTCACAAGCATACAGATGTGACCTAAGGTCTGTGAAACAGCAGCACAGTTTGGCAAAGATAACAACTGTGTACTTGGATAAAGCAGAGTTCCCAAACATGCAATAATTGAGGTAACATGTACATATATGTATTTGCCTCACAGCTACCTCACATGTGCAATGCCTACTGATATGTCATACGGTGGTAAAAGCAAAACCCCCAACACAATGACCAGCACTGTCACACACATACTCATCAAGTGCAGGATTCAAACCCCTACCTAACGACTTCATGATACTAGAGGAGCACGCATAAACACGTCATGCTATACACATGACTGGGAAGTCTCTTTTCCACATGTATATTTGTAGGATGGTGACATCATCAGACTTGACATAGATTGGTTTACCACTTTTAAGGTGTTACCACTCTCCTAAGAGGTTGCTCCTTCCAAAGGAGACCACATACATACACTTGTCAAGTGTAGGATTCAAACCCCTACCTAACTACTTCATGATACTAGAGAAGAACACATTAACACGACGTGCTATACACATTACTGGGGGTTCTCTTTTCCCCAGGTATATTTGTAGGATGGTGACATCATCAGACTTGACAAAGATTGGTTTAGCACTTTTAAGGTGTTTTACTACTCTCCACCACCCACAAACACACACACTTGTCAAGTGCAGGATTCAAACCACTACCTAACTACTTTATGATACTACAGAAGTATGCATTTACACACCGCACTATACACATTACTGTGAGTTCTCTTTTCCACAGGTTTATTTGTAGGATGGTGACATCATCAGACTATACAAAGTGGGTTACATTAGGTGACATTAGGCGGGCTACATTGAAGTAATGTCTAAACACTTTGGCCATGTCATCATCAAAGGGAAGTTTACTATCTACCTGTGTTCACAGGGCCATAATGACATTCTCCGTACATACTGGATTAACACCTATGTGGTAATTTGTGTGCACTTTGTTGTACCCAAATGGGATGACTATGCATTCTTTGGCATTCAGCTTGAGGGCATTGTTTTGACACCAGGTATCTGTCTCTGTAAGACACTTCTGGAGGATGTCTGTGTTAGCCGTACAGTCAATTATGGACCACAGTTGCTATTCATCTGCAGACCTGTTCAGCCATACACCTCCCATGCTTGCCTGTACCTCTGAGCAGTATCTACTGAACAGGTGGGGTCCCAGGACCAAGACCTGTGGGATGCCATTTGTGAATGGCTTAGAGTTGGACATGGCACCAGCAACTCTGAACATGTATGTTTGATCTGTGAGCCACCTGGCCACCCAGCCTGTGACATAGCTGTTAATGTTCCAGCTAGTATGCTTGTCCATGATGACAGAGTGGGGAATGGTGTGGAAAGTCCTTCGTGAGGTCTGGGTGGGCTGTGTGGACTACTTTCACCTCCATTTATGTCCTTGGTAACTGTTTGAAATAAGTCAACTAGGTTTAGGAGCCAGGATCTGACTTTAACAAATTGAAGTTGTGGAGAGTCCAGTGTCAATTTAACAATTTGCTCAATAGCTCTGTAGGCCAGGCTGAGTAGACATATTGGGCAATGATGTCCATGTTCTATTGTGGCACCCCCTTTGTGGAGCTGGATGACTGTTTGTGTATGCCATTCTTTGGGTACATAGCCTGTGGTATGCTTGTGTATGGACAGTGAATGTAGGTGAGGGTCTAGTTCCTCATGGGTCTAGTGTAAGACGCAGCCTGAGACAACATACAGTCACATTGATGCTATGTTCTTAGCTTTGGTGAGGGCTGCCTTTACCTGCATGTCCATGATGTCTGGGTCTCTGCATCCTTCTGTGATGGACACAGGCCCTTTTGGGGGTGATGGGGGGAGTTTACACTGAACTTGTCCCTCTGGATGTGGCCAATGAAAGTTGGTTTGGTGTATTTCTTTCCTTTTTTCAGTAGCTGACAGCATATTTGGAAGTTGACACCTACATGTCTGGTATAGCTACTGAAGGCTTTGTGGTTTTTAGTCTTACATTCCTTGGCTATTTGTCTTTAGAAACTGTCCTTGGATTATTTTATGAGCGATCATTGTTTCTTCCTGATAATGATCAGTGATGCCTTTCCTTTAGTGAAGTTGGATCTATCATGTGTTCGTTTCCTCCTTCTATTGTCTAGCTTATTTATGAGCAACAATCACCTGATTGTTGTCCTATTTTTGGAGGAGTGCATCTTGGTTTTATTTGTGATGTCTCATTCCATGCATCCCTGTAGATGCTCATAGGATGCACTTGTAAATGATTCTGCAGATTGTATACCATTATCCTATAGCAAGAGGGCTTTGGAACACTCCACTTTGGTCTTGGGAAGTGTGCAGTTTGCTTTTGCAAATGTCTTCACAGTGGTTTCATTGACTGGGTGTGGGGGCAGGATGTGGATGTCCAGTGTGATTACTTCATGATCTGATATTACCAGCGAGGGTTTTATCTCTGAAGTGGAACACTGTTACCCCATGTTGGTGATGATCTTGTCCAGTATGTTGTCACCTCTAGTGGGCATGTTGACCAGCTGTTCCAGGGTGTTCGGGTTTTTAAACTCTAGAAAACATTGGGCGAAGGATTTTGTACACAAGTAATTCCACCACTCACTGTTTGGGTAGTTGTAATCTCCTCATATAATGGTGTTTGATAGGACCTTTATACTTTCCACTGTTCTCTGGAATACTGAGTGAGGTTCCTGAGACAAGGTATGTGATCTGTAGCAGGCTACAATCTGATGGGCAGCTTTGGCCAATGTTAGTTGCACTTGCATGGTCTCCAAGGCCTCATGCTGTGCCACTAACCTGAAGGTGTGGATATCCATAAGGTAAATGGGTACACCCCTTCCTTTTGTATTTCACTCGTGGTTTTGGGTCCAAAGGTCATAAGGATTGTGAGTGTTTTACGTGGGGCATATCCAACAGCTCTATGTTTGACATAGCTTTGCACATTAGGCAGTGAACACCTCTGAGTAGGCGATATGTAAAGGAGTACGGAAGGACCATTTTGAGATGGTCTGTGTATGGCATGTATTTCAGGCTGCTAATGCTCTTTGTGTGGTATTGCTGCTGGCTTTCCAGTTGTTGTAGTTGTCTTGTGAGGTACATAGCAACAGTGGTGTTGTACTCTATTATAGTTCTAGTGAGTGATGAGTAGAGGGGAACATTGTCCTCTTCTATTCTGCATGGGACACATTTTGTGATGAGGTGTGCCACATAGGAGGGTTTCCTGACTACTGTGGGAATGTGATTATCACAGTTGTATCCACTGTCCACCTGTGACCTAAGGTCTCTTGTCACACTTTCAGTGTGAAGTATACTACCACCTCTGTTGTAGTTCTTGGCTACAGAGTTTTTAACAAAGGGGATGACAATGCACCTTTTGGCATTGAGCTAGAGCCCATGGCTTTGACAACAGCCATCTGTCACAGTGAGGCCCTTTTGTAGGATGTCCACATCTTTTGTGTTTACAATTATGGCTCCTGGTTTGCAGTCCTCTGGAAACTTCTGCAGCCACAGACCTGCCATGTTAATGTTTACTTCAGGGAAGTAGATATTACAAAGCCTGGGAA
The DNA here is from genome assembly GCF_019279795.1 of Protopterus annectens. Taxonomy (NCBI): domain Eukaryota; kingdom Metazoa; phylum Chordata; order Ceratodontiformes; family Protopteridae; genus Protopterus; species Protopterus annectens. The sequence goes on along the minus strand of NC_056732.1, from coordinate 994,550,712 downwards.
GTTATCTGGTCCCATGGCTGCTGTGATACTGGCTTTGGAGAGTGTTTATTACCTGTGCGGCCATGATGACAGCAACTTTGCAGTCTTCCATTATGGGTGAGAGGGGGTAAAGTTAACAGTGATCCTACCTGCCAGGATGTTTGCAATATCAGTTGGCTCTGTACATTTACTGCTATTGAGCTGTAACTCAGAACAGATCTGAGTGTAACCATGACATGAACCTGTCTGTTGGGCAGAGATCTCCTGAGTAGACAGTATGCAACAGAGTACAGACTGGGTTGCATTCAGTCTTGTTGCATGGGGTGACAATTTGAGGCCAGTAATCCTCTCTTTAAGGTACTTCATTGGTCTTTCTAGCTGCTGAACATGCCTAGTCGTATTTATCGTATGTGTGTTGTGGTAGTCTCTGACAGGTCTGATGACTGCTGAGTAGTGGGAACCTCCTTTGACCTACATGCACAAACCTTGGCAGTTTGTGTGAACACATAGCATGAATTTCCAACTACTTTGTGAATGTGTTTCTGGAAGTAGAGATGACTATCCACATTTGTCCATGGATCCCTTATTATCACATCCGTATTTAGCCTAAGTGTGTGAGCATGCCCAGTATGACCTTTCAGTATGTTGCTGCCTGACATTTGCTTCATTTCTTTAAGTGTGTGACCATGCCCAGTATGACCTTTTAGTGTGATGCTGAATGGAATCCACTACATTTGTTGGAGGGTGTGAGCACGCCCAGTATAGACATTTATACTATATGTGTATGGAAAATCAAGTTGTATTTTTACAGCAGGGCTCACCTTTGTGTCATAGATCAACAGGGATCATGCTGTGCCTGCAGGGCTTCCATGCGACACTTTACATAGACTTATCAACATTTCTACATACAGGGGGGACAGCTATTCTTTGTACATTTCTACCCGGGGGCACACCTGATTGTTACTGTGGGTGTACATAGGATGTGGGTTTCACCTGACACTTATACACATTTGCTATGCCTGCACTGCTATGTACAGGACACCATTTCAGTCTGTAATGTTGCCTATCATAGTGGCTTGAGGCATACTACTGTACTACAGATGTTGGCGTCCAATGTCACGTATATTACACTGCGACTTCATAGCCTACACAACCCACATCACACCGCCTAGCCTGATGTTCTCAGTCTGCATAGATGTGTGGGGAAGGTTACCCATTTGCCTCTTTAGGGGCATGATACTGCATTTCTTTGTGTTTGCATTAGTGTACAATTGTCCTGCTATGTCTGTGCACTGAAATGCTATCATGGCTTAGTGGTTTAGTACTGTGACTATAGTGCACAGTACCCTGGGTTCGAGCCCTGTCATTGCTTTTTATTGCCATGCTGGGCAGACCAGACTGCTTAAGGAACAGTAAAGCACATATAAGCATGTTTAACTGACCTTGCCCAGCATTGCTCAACATTGCTCGACGTTGCACCAGTTGGCACGAGCAATTTTGTTTACATATACTAGATATTGGTAAAACCTGCTTAGCACTGCTTTATATTGCTTAAAACATGGCAATCATGTCTCAGGTGGTGCTGCAGGGCTGCCTGTGTCGGATGCACACACTGCACTCCCTATACATGTTTGGAAACAGGTAGTGTCAGGTTAGGCATCCCTATTATTTTATGTGTGAGTCAGAGGGAGGTATCATTTCCAGGGTTCCTACTGAGCCAGTGTATGTGCTATGCATTGCCTCTTTGCCAAGGCCAAGGCATACTGGGCACACCTCCTTCTGCCTACTGGGGCAGGCTCAGGTTGTTCCTCCTCCGAGTCATGCTCCACCTGTGCAGACCTTGGCAATGGTGGGGGGCTGTTTGGCCCTGCCCCATGCTGTTCTTGCTGCAGCTGTTTTCACAGGATCATATTGTGTAGCATGGCACATACCATGACAATTTGGGTACATGTAGTTGGTGAGTACTGCAAGGCTCCACCAGATGTGTCCAGGCAATGGAACCGTGACTTGAGAATCCCAAACACACGCTCGATTACATTTCGTGTTTGTACATGTGCCTCATTATGGAGTTCTTGTTCAGGTGTGTGTGCATTTCTGATGGGAGTCATCAGCCACGCCTCCAGTGCGTATCCAGCATCCCCCACTAGGTGACTGTCAGGGATGTCCCCATTGGCAAATGTCTAGTACAGCTGTGACAGATGCCAGATATGGGAATCGTGGTAGCTTCCAGGGCAGCCAGCACACACATGCAGTATTATGCCCTGGGCATCACACACGACCTGGCAGTTGATGGAGTGGAAGCCCTTGTGGTTCATGTAGGCCCTGCCCCGCTCACCGGCTGGTGCTTTGATGTGTATGTGCATGCAGTCAATTGCACCCACTACCTCAGGGTATTCTGCTATTTGATGGAAGAGACGCATGTTGCTAGCCACTACCTCACGGGATTGGGGAAATATACATGATCACTGACATGTGCTGACATGGCATTCAGGAGCTGGTGCAGTACCCTGGATGCTGATGCCTGTGAAATCCCCATCATATCACCAGTTGGTCTCTGAAAGGTATCTGTTGCTAGTCTTCTTAGGCCAACACATACCTTGGTTTCCACTGGGATGGGTTCCCCTCTGTTGGTTCTGTGTGTGAGGTGTGGCCTGCACAGCTCAGCAATTTGCTGCAGGAGCTCTCTGTCCACTCTATAGCGCTCCACTATCTCCAGCTCATGTAGCCTCTGGTAGGTTACCCTGGGCCTGTACACTCTTCTTCGTCTCCTCACTGTGGGTTGCTCAGCAGCATTTGCAATGGCACCACGCTCAGCATCTTGCACATGTCACCTTATAATAGCAATGGCAGCCCCGAGCATTTTTTTTGTCTCAGTTAAGCTTTTTAAGTTTTCACTTCTCTTTGTAGACTGCAGTGTTGCAGTGTTTCTGAGAAAAACATGGGGGAATGTTGTTTGCAGAGTTTTAAGTGCTGGGCTGGGCTAGTGTACTGCCTGTGTAATTGGCTGATTCTGATTGATTTCACCTGGCAGCTCTGCTAGTTCTCCTTGGTTAATTTCCTACTACTTCCTTTCCTTCCTTTTCACATTTCTGTTTCCACAGGGGGCAGCACCGTACAAACAAACGCAAACACGCACACACAAGCGCACATGTGCGCACACAGGCTTACACAGGCTTGCACGGGCTTAGGCGGGTGCACATTCATGCATACAGGCTTAGACAGCCTTACACAGGCTTAGACGGGTTTACTGGAGGGCACACGCGTGCACACAGTGTAAGCAGCTTTGCAAGAAACTTCAGTGATAGCCACGGTGTACACCTTCGGTTTCTGGGTTTCAGTTTAGACAACTGTAGACACGCCTCTTCCAGTCCTGAGTAACTCACAGCAAACACATGCCACTCTGCTCCAATAAGCTTAAAGTCTTTTTGATACATACCCCCTCATGATGTCACCTATCTTCTACTCTGTTACTCCCCTAATCCTACTCTTACACTCTAGGGACATGGTTCACATGGCAGGGAAATTTAGGATTCACTATCCTTATACTCATTTGCATAGGATTGCCTACTAATGCTTGGTTACATCTCTCAGACTGAGCTTCCTCTCTTAGCAACCACTACTCAGTAGCCATGTTGTCTTCAGCCTGCCATTCACCTGCATGGCAGATGAATATTGTGAATAAAATACCTATTTGTGGCTTTTATTTTTTGTTTTTAGGGTTTTTAGAGCACTGCATGTTTGCGCGGCACTGCGCTACTCTTAAACATCGAGATCGAGGAAAACATTTTTTTTTTATTATTTTGCAATGGATAAAAATGCCAATGGCTGTATATTTGGCCATTGGCAAGCTTCCTCAACTGGATGCATCCTTTATTTGGAGTTGTCATAGCTCCGTTTTGCTATTTGCAGAACGGTACTCAGTTGCCAACCGAGTACATTTCTACAAATAACACTACTCTTACTCGGACAGGTTAGTGTTTCCTGGATCACAAATTTACCTCATTTGCATAGCTTTCAGCAGTGAATGAGGTAATTTGCATAAACTACCACTGTCCGTGCAAGAGTTGTTTTAGGAGCTCTCTTGCACGCCCCCTGCCGGCTGTTCCTGGATCGCTCGGCAGACATGTTGGCTGTCTGGAGTCTTACTCTACTCTTAGACTCTATGCAAGCCTTCATGAATCCGGCCCTATATGTGTGTATTATAACTTTTTTATTTTTTGAGGGGCTATATTCATACATAAATGAACTGCATTTGGTATTCTGCCAGGTACAAGTTGCTGTGGCTGTTTCAATAAAGTTTGCTTTTATAAGTGGTAATGTGTGTATTTTATTTTTTGCGCTGCCTCCAATAAGTTTAAAATGTACTGCTTTGATTAAAATGTGATTATGACCGTGCTGCTATTGGGCCTGTTCTTTATTGCATCACTGTGATGGGTAAATTACTGCTATAGGATTATTTTTATTTTTCTTAGTTAAAGGGGGGGGGGGTCCATGTGGTCTGCTGTGCATTGTAATTTATTTTAGACTAGGTGTTTAGTGATGTCTTGTAAGAAATACCTTTAAAAGGGAAAATGTTTGCTTAACTTTATTTTTTTTTTGCGGGGAGTCATGTTTAGAAATTAATTCAATGCATTTGGAATTATGCCAAAGCATATCATCATTGTTTCGGGATAGTTTGCATTTATAAAGGAAATGTGTATATTTTGATTTTAATGCTCTCTTCAATAAGTTTAAAATGTACTGCTTTGAGTATACTGCAAATATGGTTGTGCTACTGTTGGACCTGATCATTATTTCATTGTTGTGCTGGGTAAATTAGTGCTATGGATTATTATTTCTTTTTTCTGAATTGCTGTGTTCAGAGGTAAATGGGGTCTATGTGGTCTGCTGGGCATTCTAATTCATTTTGGAGTGCCTTTTTAGTGATGATTTTCAAGAAGTGCTTTAAAGTGAAAATATGTGTGTAACGTTGTTTTTGGAGGGGTGGGATGCATATTCAGTGTTAAACATAATGCATTTGGTGTTCTACTAATAGATGGCTTCAGTGAATCTATATCACAGTGCTACTTTACAAACTGCTTCATGTCCCAGATGCCAATGTTTTTATGACCAGGTTTCAGATGCCAATATTTTTATGACAATTTTCTGATGCCAATGTTTTTCAAACCAGTTCTTTCAAATGCCAGTGTTTCTAGCCAGTTCTTTCATATGACAGTGCTTCTAGCCATTTCTTTCAGGTGCCATTATATTACTACATCTTACTATAACAGTTTTGCTAAGAGCAGCAGCTTCCTCACAATCTACACAAACAAGAGAATGTGCAAGTGGCAGGATGATGGGGAAAATGGAATTCAACTGAATCGAGCAATGCAGTAAAAGCATTCTGTAGGTACTGCAAAAAGGAATTCCAAGTCATCCATGGTGGAAGAAACAATGTCGCATGACATGAGGCAACTGAACAACATAAGAATGCTATTCTACAAGCAAAGTCTAGACACCTGATGACAAAATGAGCAAGGAACACACACCTTCAGGTACCAGAACTTAAGATCATTGTAGTAGAATCCTCTGAAGTGTTTGTTCCATGCAGTTAAGCACAATATTTCCTATAACAGTTTGGACTCTGCAGTAAAATTGGCTAGCTAGTGGTACAGTGACTCGGAAATCACAAAAATAAATAAATAAACAAATAACTGACTAAATAAATAAATAACTTCTGGAAAAACCAAGGTTAAAGCTATTGTTGAAAATGTTTTGGGTCAAAATCATTGGAATGCCTCCTGCATGACCATCAGAAACCTGGCAGTTCATTTGCATTATCATTAGATGTTTCCAACATCCAATGGTCTTAATGGAGAGATGATGTCAGCAAGCAAAAGAGAGTAGTATTGCTGAAATTGAATTGAGAGGAGTTTGGGAAGGTGGCCTAATGGTTATAGTGCTTGCCTTATAAACACAAGGTGCAGCGTTTGACTCTCACAAGGGATAATTAGCTAAGCTCAACATGGCTCACAAGGGCAGTTAGCCTAGTTCTAATCTATAAACCTATGAATCCTCAAGTCTTGTTGAGAACCTTCACAAAGTGGAGCCTGTCTTTTTTACAAAATCTCACCAAGATGACATTGATATTTAGTCTGTATTTATGTAACATATATCATCAACAGAAGTAGGTTAAACATTTTAAAAGACAACTGGGTGCACAAGATACAGGATAAAAAAGTGTCCAATCCTGGTAGGTGCACTGGTGCTAGAACTGGAAAAAATAACAATGTAGAATTCTCAAGACATGGAAACATTCCTCAATGGGGCTAGGGCAGGCCCAGGAAGAGGGTGCCCCCCCCCCCTGTTGTAAAAGAAAGTAACAGTTCACAAAAGTCACAAAAGCTGATAGGCCAAAGAAGAGCCATACAGATTATAGAGTGGACTGTTGAGGATAAGAAAGACATTATGTATTGTTACTATTATGCAAGAAGCCCAGGATTTCCAGACAGAAGATATACAAAAAGATTAAGAGAGAAATTAGAGGAAAAAATACTTCAACAAGAAAAGCTGTCAGAAGCTTCAAATAAAAATTTGTGTTCATTAATACAACAGATTTATGAAAAACATTATATATAAATCTTGATAAGTTTGGAAAATGAAGCAACTGAGGAAGAGCAAAAATATAAAGAACAAAATCTAGAGACTTTTGAAAGGTATAAAAAAGAAATATGGACATGGAAAAGAAAGAGAGATCTGATCTGGTGCAATATTTATGCAAAGGAAAAAGCCAAACTAATCAACACAAAAAAGGTAGCCATAAAGATATTTGAAGAGAAATACAGGCAAAGGCATCCCAATATGGAAAATGTCATAATAAAAATAAGATCACAAAGAGGGAATGTAGAACAGAAGATTAGCAAAGGAGAAGTTAAAAAAATAGAAGTTGAAGTTATGGAGCACTTGCAACATGAAGGATTTAGTGTAGAAAGTTTAACACAGGTTACATCACAGCAGGATGGAACAATGGGTCCCCAAAGTAAGGAGAAATAAGAGGATCAGTAGACTTCTGAAGTAGAAATATGGACATGGGAAAGAAAAAGAAACTTAATATAGTGTAATATTTATGCAAAGGAGAAAGCAAAAATAATCAAAACAAAAAGAGCAGCACCAAAGATATTTGAAGAGGAATACAGGCAAAGGCATTCAGACAAAGGACATTTTACAATACAAAAAATAAGAAAACAAAAATAAAATGTAGAAAAGAGGATTAGTAATGGAGAAGTTAAAGAAATAGAAACTAAGGTTATGGATTACCTGTGAAGTGAAGAATTTAGTGTAGAATATCTAACTCAGAAAACAACACAGCAGGATGGAGCAATGGATCCCCAAAGTAAGATGAAACCAGTGGAGTGAGAAACATCTGATCAGTTGCCAGATGAAGATACTTTGGAGCCTTCCATAGGAAACTGGTGCAAACATCCAGTTGGAGTTGCACAGCAAGGGGAGGAACAGGAAACTGTGGCAACTCTGACACAGCCAATGTTGTGGGATGATATGTCAGTGAGTTCCCATATGGAAGAGCAATGGATGACACAAGATGAAACCAAAGAGAATATGGCACAGGAAGATGCTGTGGAACAACTGTACCTACAGAATGCCCACAAGAAATTTTGAACAAAGAATATGCCCTCAGTTTAGAGGAAAATGACCTAACAGAAGAGTTGCTTGATTTAATAGAGATAGACATATTAAGATCAGTGAAAGAAACAGATTACAGAAAGTCAATAAAACCCCAAAAGTTAGAAGTTTGAAACAAATGAACACAGTAATTAGGACTGTCCACAGAAATTCATGAAATATAACAGAAGTAAATATATTACTGTGCAGCTAAATTAATAACAGATAAAGTATTACCAGAAAAATACAGGGTAGTAAGGGAAAAGAAGGGGAGTAATTGAATGTCATCATGGAAGTACTGAATAGAGAACATTATAAAGAAATTAAGACAAGAAGTGTGACTGTTAGAAGAGTATAGAAGAGGGAACAGATCAACAAAAATACTCATAAAGATAGACATGATAAAAGTAATGCACTGTATCAGAAGAGATCAGGATCTATCGTGCACTGTCGCAAATAATAAACTAAAAATACCAGCACAGGCAGAAAAAATGAGAAGATATGCAGATAAATATAAAGAAAAGGTACAAAATAAGCAATTTATTGATGACCCAATAAAAGTTGTATAGAGAATTGAGAAACAAGGCAAAAGGAATCAAAATGCCACCAAAAAAAGAAGAAATGGATACATTTTGGAGAAATATTTATGAAGACCCTGTGTAACATAACAAAGATGCTAAATGGATAGAAGAAGTAAAAGAAAGAATAAGAAGTTAAAAGGTACAGGATATGTAATGGGATGAAGTAACAGCCAGAGAGAGAATGAAGCAAAATTAAGACAAGCTCCTAATTGGAAAACCCCAGGCCCAGATGCAGTACCTAACTTCTGGTTAAAAGTATTAACATCTTTACATGAAGATTTAGCCGTGAATAAGAACTATTTATATGGGCACCCTGAACAGACACCAGCCTGGCTACCAACTGGAAAAACAATACCCATACTTAAGAGTGAACCTGAAAGCTATCCTAAACACTATGGACCAATAATTTGCCCTCCAATGATGTATAAACTAAACAATGGAATTGATGCTGACAGAGTTTATAGTCATTTAGAAGAAAACTCAATCATGGCAATAGAACAAAAGGGTAATAAAAGAAAGTCATATGGAACATAGGATCATTTGCTGTTAAATAAAGGGTTTACCATCGGAAGGTCGACCGTGACACCATCGAATGATGGTATAGTTGACCCCTTTCCACGAAAATGACAATGTTGAATTCCACCATTGTCGAAATACAAATCACCGTAAACCTCGGAATGGGCTTTAACTTGGTTCAAGATGGGGGGTGACATTTGTATTTCAACAATGTCGGGTTCGACATTGTCACTGTTCGACCTTCTGATGTCGACTAAAGTGGGTTCAATCGAACCCACCTCAACCTTCTAAGTGCAACCCAAATAAAATCATAATGGAGAGCTGTAAAAAGGGGAAGATTTTAAGTATGGCATGGATAGACTATAAAAAAAAGCATTTGACAGTATTCCACATTCATGGATAAAAGAGTGCTTAAAAATGTATAAGATACACCCTACAATGATCAGTTACATTACAACAACAATGAAACCATGGCAAACCACTCTGCAGTTAATCCACAATAAAGGACAAATTATTATTCCAGGGATAAAAACTCAAAGGGGGATATTCCAGGGTGACTCTCTGTCGCTGCTGCTATTTTGTCTCACCATTAACCCATTAAACTGTCTACTTAGATTAGGTCATGGCTATAATTTGGCTTCCAGAAAATAATGAAGTGTAAAGACTTCTCATATTCTTTTTGTGTATGGTTTAAAACTATATAGTTATCCAGATGAGGAAATGAAAGCACAACTGCAGGTGGTCAAAAGTTTTTCAATTGATATAAAATGTCATTTGCTCTTGATAAATGTGCTAAAGCAACCTTTAAAGCAGGAAAGGTGCAGCACCAAGAAAACATCAGCTTGGGACAAGAATATGATATAAAAGAATTTGAGTAAGAGGCACTGTATAAATATTTCCGAACTGATGAAAGATCAACAATAAGACATGAACAAATGTAAATAAAACTCACTAAGGAATGCTTTAGAAGGCTTACGTTAATACTAAAATCAGCATTCACATCTAGGAACAAAGTCCATGCTATAAACCAGTTTGCTCTTCCTGTCCTAATTTACAGTTTTGGAGTGAGCAACTGGCCCAAAAGGTGTTGGATAGTTTGAACTGGAAAACAAGAAGGAGGCTTCATGCTCATCAAATGATTTATAAAAGTCAGTGCATACCAAGACTTTATATTCCATGATCTGAAGGAAGTATGGGCTGACTTGAAATTGATTACCTGTATAAATAGATCTGCAATAGTGAGACTGCATACATATCTACTGACCTCACAAGACCCAAATGTAGTGAACGTTTTCAAACATGAGGAGAACAAGTCTAACTTGACTTCCCTGCTTAGTTTAGCAGAATCATAACAATGTCAAACGAGAATGTAAATCAAACCCGAAGTAAGTAAAAATCAGGTAACAACTGAATGTGCCAAAAAACAAAATAAAGAATATAAGGTGATGGATCAGATGAGAAGGCAAGAAATGTGGAAAATGCATAAATGTAGTTGCAAGTATAGGAAACTCTTGGAACAGCCTCATGTTGATTAGGACCGAATGCAGGAATGGTTAAGGAGAGGTGAATTTAAACCAAAAGCTGAAAGGTTAATATTGGCAGCTCAAGGTAGTGGAGTATGTACACGTTGGTTTACAAAGTCCATTGAACATGTTGGAGAAACAGACAAATGTCGATTTTGTAAAACAGAATTGCACATCTTCTTGCTGGTTGTGATATACTAATGGCAGAAGGACTGTATACTGAAAAGCATAATAATGTAACAAGCTTGTTGCATTGAGATTGTGCAAGTATTACAATATTGAAGTAGCTGAAAAACACTGGAAATATGAGACACAAAGCATAATAGAAAATGATGAACTTTATATCGCATGGGATCATCCATTACCAACAGTTCAAAAATAGATGCAAGAAAACCAGATATAGTAGTCCATGAAAAGAAAACAAAAGTAGCATTGATAAATGAAATCGCTACACCCAGTGACTACAGTGTCTTACGTACAGAGACACAGTCATAAAGTACCAGGATTTGCAGGCAGAATCAAGGACAATTCAAAAGAATGATACCCAGACATTTTCAGTATTAGTAGGAGCAACAGGTTTTATAAAAAAGAATTTACAATCGTACTTAGATATGTTACCGATAAATGTAACTCAGTATGAATTGCAGAAGGAGTCATTACTGGGCACATTGTGGGTGCTGTGAAGAGCATTTCTGGCTAAAATCAAAGATTGAAACAATACTAATTTCATGAACTTTAATTGCACCTTGGCTTATGAATGGGATCCATTCCCGTCATGATATTAGAAACCCAAAAGACTTGGAGAAATTAAAAAAATTGGGAAACATAAAATTATTTCCAAATGTTGTGAGGTATTTTTCCAAAGAAGAAGGGGTGGTGAATGGTCTTTTGGACTGTATCATAACAGATTTCAAACATTATGAAAAAACATTCCTTGCCTGGAACAGCATTTCAACATATGGAGCTGATAATGTTAGTGTGAACTATGAAAAAAAATCTGGCATGTACTCCAGATTAAAAGAAATGTGCCCATCACTCCACATTTGAGAGTCTGTTAAGGCATGTGAAAACAAGGTGGCTGTCAATCACTCCTGCCAGCCATTGACAATGCAGTGAAAAATCTTCCAGTGCTCCAGTCATATTTTCTCTCCCATGGGGATTAGGAGACCCCCTGGCAGATATGGCAGTACTTTTCAGATAATGAGCATGGTGAGAATGCATTGCTTACACTGCCCCAGTACTGTTTCACTTTCTCAATGTTGTTCTCATGAATTTCAATGAACCTGCAAGTATATTAGAAAAAGCAACACTTACTGCCATGAAATATTTGCAGTAATTGTCTCTGTCAAGGAGAAACTGCACGAAAGAGCTGAAGCTTTCCTTAGTGGAAATCTTAGGGCACTTATGAACACATTAGACAGCACTTCTTTTAACAAGCTGAAAAGAAACTTATTCGTATTCTTGGAAACAGTAATTAAGTACTTAAAACAGTGGTTTGATTTTAGTAAAAAACAACTACTTGTTTACATTTTCTAAGTTATCTTTAACTAAGTCCTTTGTTTTCAGTGACCTACTCAGTGTGACCACTGCCCTGAGTCTGCGGGACATAGCTGAAGACCATATTTGCAGGATTATCAAGCCCTTTCTCCAGGAATTATGTAGCACAAGCTTATCTCCAGGAGAAAAGTAGCTGAAGCTTTTCAGAGAAGGGCCAAAGCTGACTGCACTACATCTGGTAATTGCTAGGGTATTACTGATACCAACATCAAATGCATTTATGGAGAGAGGTTTTACTTTGGTGAATAATAAATGGACAGATGTGTGAAACCGTTGTAGTATGGACTTGTTAAAAGCCGAGCTAATGATGACTATAAATTACCAGATGAAATGCAGTGACTTTTATTAATATTATATCAAACTGGACACTTCTTCATGCCATCAAATCAAATGTAAAGTACACATTTAAAAATAAGTTATTTAGTTTAGTTTTATTGCAGTATGCAGTATGTGGCTTTGTTCTTTTGTGTGTTTTTTGCTTTAATTTACAAAAAAATACTCAATTATATACATTTAATTAAAATGTGCTTGTGTACAGTATGTCTATTTTTTAGTTTTCTTTTTTCAGAATAGTCAGGGTTAGTGCAATATGTAGAAGATAAGAGTTTTTTACTTTTTTAAATGAACTTCTTCTTCTTTTGGCTTTTCCCAGTTAGGGGTCACCACAGTGGAATAATGGTTTGCAGAACGACTGGCAGTGGAGTTTTACAGTGTTGAGTTGCCAGCTCAGTGCCCAGCCTTCCACAGAAGGCACATACATGCACACACTCACACCTAGGGCCAATTTAGTGTCCAATCCACCTACAGCATGTCTTTGGGATGTGGGAGGAAACCCACACGATCACAGTGAGGACATACAGACTCCACACAGAAGGTACCGCAGCACTTTTTGAAATGAACATAATTGTTTAATATGAATGTTGTGTTTTTCTGTAAAGTTTGCTTACTGTTACAACTGACTAAGGTGTGCATTTTTGCAGTAATGTTCCACTTTTACTGTTCAAGCTTCATTATTTAAATGGTTTGTGAGATTTCAGTATGCTGTAATAACTTCACACTGTTGTACCCATAACTGCATCTCCTTCACCACTCCTGTGGTGATGTCATGGTAGGGGTTGTGGCCAGTGTCATATTGGCCACATCCTCACGTCCCACTTTGGCCTGCTTAAAAGGTGGCAATCCTAGCTTGAGCAGCAGCAAATAGAGATATGTTGATTCCTTTCTCTCTTTTGTTAAATGAAATGCATCTGATCCTTGTTACAGGCCTGTATTTTTGATATTGCCATCCATATTGCTTAGAATACCCAGGTAAGTTAAATAATCACAATACAGATGTGCTTATAACTGTAATTCAAATTCAAAATGTTGAATTATCATGTAGCATTAAGCAATATATTTTCAGCGCACAGTTTTTGAAATCTACTCCACAACCTAAACAATAGCTGAGTTGGTGTTATCTCTCACTGATATGTAGAGATGGATGTATTGCATATAAGAGCTAGTGTTTTGGCTGCTGTTAATAATACATGATTTGGCCTACTTATAGGTGTGTCTGTGTCTCCCAGTGATTGATTTGTTGTGCATAGACAGTTGGTTCACAGACTGATTGGGTGTCTGCTGTGTCAGCATTTTCACTTTTTGCAGACTGTGTGGCATGCCTTTCAGTTCAACATAGGTATTGCATCTGCTTACAACACTTAACTTTGGCTGCTTAACAACACACGTGTATCCTATGTTTGCTTACACTTGTGCAGATAGACATTTCTTTGCAACAGTTCATAATCAGCAGGCAATATCTGCATGTTTGCATTTTTCAGCCTATTGAGTGGTGTTAATTTTAGGTAGGTAATGCATGCAGTTGTACACATACAATACTGTTAATACAACAAATATATGTCACAGGCTGTGTTGATTGAACATATAAAATATTTGTTACTGTTGCATTCATTATATTGATGTGTGTTCAGCCAATTATCATGCTTTCTGGCTCCAACATTTTTCATATGGCTTGGGTAGTTTCACAATATTTTCATCTCACTTTCTCCTCATTTTAACAATGGCACTTTGTGACCATTCATATGAATCATTACATGCAGACACCACAATTTATGGATTTCTACATTCATAGATTTTTACTACATTAATGACCCTGGTGGGCCTTTCTAAGCCTAGACAAGTTTTCATTAAAAAATAATGGCATCCTGTTTGCAAATAGGACATTGAGGGGGAGGGCATTTATAAGGTACCTCTGTCCATTATGGACATGTATGACACTCCTTTTGTAAATTTACAAATCAGCATGCATTGGTCTAGGTTGTGTTTAAATTGTATAACATGCCAAATCATCTTCACATGGATTTGAAGCCTTTTCATAGGAGATACAGTCTGTGAGACACATATCTGTCTCTCCAGCATGTTCTTTTTAAATCACAAACAAAATTCTGGTCTTTACACCTTTTTTTCTGGTGCTCTTTAAGATTATGAATATGCAGGAGATTCATAACTGTGGTGTTTGTGGATGCCTTGTAATCTAATGGTATCATAACCCCTCAAAAGTGTAAATCAGACCAAGTAGAGCGAAATGTCTTTTAGGCCATCTGCATAAGACAGGATTTTTACACATTGTATTCTTTGTATATTTAAACTCTGAGCTAGCTGTAGTTTCCTCATATGCCTGGTTAGGTGCATACTAACGGGAGTATTGTACTATATTGCTGTTGTGATAAGGGCAGTGTACAGTGTGATAATGACCTCTTTGGACTTAGCTGCCACACCTTTACTTATAACTTGTGCAACACAAAGAATTTCCTCACCATTGTGGCCATGTGGTGGTTGAAGGTAAAGCTACTATTTACATGCATACACAGATTACTGACCACTGGGCTGACTGTTGGGGTTGTACTATCACAATGTTAATTATCCATGATGGTTGACTTTCTAAGGGGTACAATTATTCAATTCTTACAAATAATTTTAAGAGCATGGCTTTGCCACCATTGGTTAGTCATAGACAGGCCATCTAGAAGAATGCTTGTATCTGCATGGGAGTGAGTGATAACCTCCAGCTTGCAATCATCTGCAAATTTAGTCTGCTAAAAACCTTCACCATTTGAATCCACTTCAGAGAAAGAGATGCCAAAATTCAGTAGCCCCAGTAGTGAGAAATGGGGGACTCTGCTAGTGTTTCTGGTGGATGTAGCCTCACGTATTTTGACCTCCTGGGTCCTATCAGTGAGCCATTTGGCTACCCAGGTGTGGATAAAATGGTTTATACCTAATTTACTGAGCTTGTTTATAATGCTCAAGTTGGATAGTGTATCAAAATGCTTGGCCAGGTAGAGGTAAGCTATGTGTTCAGTCCTGACCACATACATTGCTTTGTTGACACTCTCAAAGAAGTCCAGTACATTTAATAGGCATGAACTTCCTTTAACAAAGCCTATCTTTTTTTGGGCCAGAATTTGCATGTTATCTATATCCTCATTTATCATGGCCATGATGGATCTTTACATGAAGTTACATATGAGCCTGGTCAGACTTATGGACCTATATTTTCCTTGATCAATGTTTTGAAATCCTTTGTGCAGGGGAATGACTGCAGCCATTTTCCATTATTGGGGCACAAAACCTGACTGTAGGCTACAGTTGAAAAATGATTCAAGATGACCAGTGAGGTCATGTTTCATGCAATGTAGTAAGCATCCCTGGATGTTATTGGGGTCTGGTAATGCAATGTATTTTTACTTGGAAAGTGCATTGCAGTACTGTTCTATAGAGATGGTTATATGGAGTGTGCTATACAGTATTTCCTTTATCAAGTGGTGATTGGAGGGAGAAATTTAAGGTGAACCCTACATTTTTCATTCTCAAACACATTTAACTGTTCAGGAAGCACATGCAGAGGAGAAAGAGAGTTAGTGATGACCTACTTTCATAAACTCATATGAACAGTTTACTGAGATAGACTGCATTATTAAACAGTGCAGGTTACCATCATTCTATTATGTGGACATTTACATGCTATATATTTTTTTCAAAGTTCACTTATGCTAATGTGGCATGAGGCAGTGTCAGACATGCTTCTAATCAAATGTCAGGATATGGTACATGTGCTTGATTTGCATATGATTGCCATGCTTCATGCTGGCCAGTATTCAAATGTTTATATGGTGTCTTGATTCCCACTGGTAAGCTGTGCTATGTATGCCATTGTACAGTCTTGATTGAACTGCTCACACTGGTTATGGATACATTCTCTGTGACATGTTTAGTTATTGGACATGTCCATAACTATAAATAAAGTGACATAGGGAAACTGTTGTGTTGTATTAGGAACAATTCAGCAGCAGCAATTGTGTTGATTATAATTCTGCTACTTACTAATATTGTCAACATTTCAAATTGAGCTGTGCTTTAAATAAGAAGTTTGATGTATGCTTCTACACCTTCAGTCTCATATGTATTTACACCAGTGGATGGTATGTTGATTAAGTGTATTATATTGCAGATATGATCATCAGTTTTATATTAAGGTCAGCTATGGTCTTCATGGGAATGTTCTATATGACACACATTTGATTTTCATTTCTGTTGTATTTTGCAATTCATCTTGACAGAACGTGGTACCCATGGATGTTTGCCTGTCAGATGCTGAAGATAAGCAGATGCCAGGCCACTGCCAGAGTCCTTAAATGATGATGGTAATGATGACGATGATCAAAGAAAAAAGCAATACGAGCAAGCAACGGACTCACCAACAATTTATTAGACGTAAGCGCTTTCACTGAAACAAGTGAATCAGCTTCTTCAGTTTGATTTTCTTAATGATGGCGATGATGATGATGATGATTATGAGAAAGCTGGACCTGCACCTGCCTGAGCCATGATGCCCACTGCACCCCAGAGGAGACAACACCAGAACGAGAACAGAAATTAATATTGGAAGGAGATACAGGAGGTTGTGACTAATGTGTGGCAAACAAAAATGAGGGTCGTGATGGGGACATTCTTCCTTGACATAGCATGGGCTATGAGCATTTTCTTCAGGGAGGTGACTCATGAGGTCATTCATGAGTCTCAGCCCCATAAGCTTGGTCCCTCTG
The DNA here is from genome assembly GCF_019279795.1 of Protopterus annectens. Taxonomy (NCBI): domain Eukaryota; kingdom Metazoa; phylum Chordata; order Ceratodontiformes; family Protopteridae; genus Protopterus; species Protopterus annectens. The sequence goes on along the minus strand of NC_056732.1, from coordinate 994,533,795 downwards.
TTATGTAAGTGTCATCTATGTGCTCCGATTGTGTTATGCTGCCAACATGCTGATTGTCATATAATTGATTGGACTGTATAAGCACTCTTCTACATGCATACCATGCAGCTGACATGCTTATATGTTATTGCCATGTCAGGTTTAATTATGTTTCAGTGTGTGCATACCGCACATTAACACATTACACTTTTCCTATGAAGAGTCTGGTAATGATGGTGATTCTTCCCCATGATGGATCAATACTGTCAGCTGGACTGGATGTTGAAGTGTAGCTAATGTGCATGGACACATGTCAGTGGGTGTCCACTTACCATCACAGGCACATGAACATTCACAGCAACATCATGGATCTGTCCTGTGGGCACTTGTCCGTGTCACCACTCATGTAGCACACTAGCTCTGCGTGTTACATGAAGGTCAAGAGTACATACATGGACAGGTCATGACAGCACTGGCTGCACAGCATAACAGTGTGATATCTGTTGTATGCTCTGTTGAAAGCCTTGTTATGTTAGTGCTAGAGCAGTGTTACATGCCCTAACTGTACTGTGCAGATTACCTCAAGTGGGGGGAGGTAGAACCAGCCCATGGACATCAATGTCTGTGCTGCAATGTGCACACACATCTGCTGTTGGACACTCAACTGTGAGCCAAGCAGTCATGCCCTGACTGTCACATTACAGTCATTCTCCTACCACAGTATCTCCCAGAATGCTACTATTGACACATCCAACTCTTTGGTCCTTGGCCCAGTTGGTTCTGGACATGGCAAGGATAGCCAGGACCATAGTGTGAGCTGACAGTATGGGCACCCTAGACTGTGCAAGAGTAACACTGACAGTTGATCCAGTGCAAGTCCTGTTGCATCATCTTGACCCTATGGCAATGATGACTGCTGTATTGACCAATAATTACTCTGTGGATGGTCGATCAAGTGATGCCACAAGTTTTTTCTGATCATTTATCTGACTTAGGTGACTAGCTTCAAGTTGTGATATCTAGTACTTTGTCATTGGTATATATTAGTACAGATGTTGATGACAGTAATGCTATATTTGACTTAATGCATTCATGTTTGCATCACTTTCTTGTGGGCATACAGCAGATATCTGCATGGGCAGCATAATGTTATCTTTGTTATCCAGCATTGATTGCTACATTACATATTACTTTGTTCTCTGCCATTATTGTGTGCACAAGTATGCCTCTGTATGCATACCTGTGTCACTTATGGCATTTTAAAATGGTACTGCACATGCCTCACTCTTAGCAGTCATTGCATTTGTGTGTACCTATTTCCATTTTCAATTGCCATGCTGGCGTGTAGATACCTGTGCTGCTATATCTCCAACATTAATGTGTGTTCCATGCATATTGTGTAGTTACTGTCATTGATGCTTTGCATGTTTGAACATATTATTTCCTCTAACAGAGTTGTATTGTAGCAATAAGCTGTGCATTGTAGCATTACCTTCTGTGTGACATTTCATATCAGACATGGGATGTGATGCTTGTTTGTGTTTATTTTCTTTTTGGCCAGTCCTTGGGATGTTTGTAAGCACTCTTGCTACTGTAAGAGTTTTAGTTTGTTGTAACACACTGTTGCACATCACAAAATGCTATGTGTGGTTCATCAGTTTTAGTATACAGCACCTGGTTTTGGATATGTTTGTGTTGATAAATTCTCATACACTTCATGGCCCTAAACATCTTTAGTTAGTGGCTGTTTTAGACGTACTATTACAAGCTAATCATCTGTATGATAATATACTACATGTCCAATGACACCTTCTGTTGTGCCCACCTCCTGCATCCCACACATTTGCCTGGGTGATTCTCTTTGGTAATGTACCTTGCAGACAGACTTCTTGTATTGATGTTTCCTCTGAGTGTTGTGTTCTTACTGGTATACCTTATGTTTCTGTTATAATAATGTTTATAATGTTCAGTGTTGACAACTAATGGGTTCTTTCCAGTAGTCGTGCTCTATGATGCTGTTATTGGGCAACACATGAATATCACTGTTTAGTCTGTGTACATTTGTATGCGTGGCTTGTCTTGACTCAAAGGTGTGTGTCAGATGCTGTCATGTTACCTGAGCTAGGATACATGGTTGCATCCTCTGTTGCCCACGCCCATTTCTTCTCACCACTGTGTCCTCCTGATTATGCTGTGACAGTTGTGATATGTCATCTACTGGTATACCTTATGCTTCTGTTATGTTCTTGGGGGAGGTCACACCACATGTAGATGGCATACCACCATGGTTTGTTGTTATAATTTTGTCCAGCATGGCCCCACACTGTAACCACCTTTGATGCTTTCTCAGGTGTGTATTTCATTGTGACCCCAAATGTGTCCAGACATGTGAATCTTTATTTCAGCATGCCAACCACATTCTCAATGGTGTTTCATGTCATGGTGTGTGCTATGCTGTATGCATCCTTGGTAGGTGTTGATGAGGCTCTGTATCATATCATCAGCCAAGGCTCTAGTGGATAACCACCCTCACCTGTTTGTGGGAAGGAGAAAACACATATGTCGTCCTCATGGTTAATGTTGACAGGTCTGGATTCTGATTACATCATAGATGTGGTCCTTTTGTTACTGAATAGTAGTCACTCAGGTATTTCATCATGTTTGAAATTGGCCCTCAGACCTCTTTCTCTCCATATGCAGCATCATGTATACTATCGGGGTGGGTTGATATGATATTGTTATTGAAACAATCTGCTGAGCACACCATCTGAAAATTGAGCAATGGTCATCCCTTTCTATTGATGTACTATTCAGTATCAGGTAAAGCTGGGGCTTTAATTGACATGTGGGTGAAGTATGTTGCATCAAGGACATGGGGGAGATGACTACAGCATAGAACAGTTGCATGCCAATTCTGAGCTCCATAATTGTTGTTGGGGAGGGGATATAATCATCTGTATTTGTGCACATTGCTGCCAGCAAATGCAACAGGATGCAAATGGCAGCTGTCTGGGACACTCCTGTAGCATCTGCTTTATGCTGTTGAAATCTCCCAGAGGACTGTATACCAAGATTCAGACACATTTTGTTTCTGTCAGTATTGGCTTACCTCGCAGACCACAAAATACATGTGAGGTGCACACATCCTACACACAGCCTTCACCAGCTCTCTGTCTAATCTGCATCTATCTGTTATTTCCAAGTCAGATAGCTGGCTTAACTGTGTAGCCTGACTTGGTACTTAGCTGGCTGTATATATATATAATTTTAATACATGGATTTATGATATTATTAGAGTTTTAAATAGTTAGGATATTTGTATAGTTGTTGACCATTTCATTTTATAACATTAGCACCTTGGTGTGATAGCACTTTAATTTGCACACCACATGCTTTTATGTCTTGTTTTTATTGGTTGCTATGTGACTTATGAGTCTATTTAAAATGTCTTGTTAAACCTGTTTAATGTTAGTCTGATGAAGCGAGAGTTGTCTGCAAAAGTGCTTACTTTCTCTGTGTTCTATTATATTAAACATTCTTTTGCTAATGTACCTGCTGTGTGCTAGCAACATTTTTTTTTTCCTCTGGACATCTCCTAGTATGTCTTGCAGGGCCACTGTCTGCTGTAGTGCATTAAATGTTGTTGCATTTTTTTAAGTAAGGTTTGTGGATTCTGCAGGATTATCCATGAATCTTTGGAATATAGTGGTGTTAAGATAAAGCACATATACATACCTCTCAGCTATCCAGATTTTCCCAGTATGTCCAGATTTTTGTCTCATATTTTTGGTCTTTTTTTCATAAAAGTCTAGTTTTATGAAAAATTATTTGCAAATCATTGAGGTTTGAAGTAAAAAACAATAATTGCTACACAAGACCAACTGCTACACAAGAAAAGTAAAAAAAATAATAGCAGTCATTTGACTTATTGACTTCATATCCTTCAGAAAATGTACACTAATGCAAAACATGTTATTCTATCAACTTTCTAATTTTTTAAGAGCAGCATTTAAAAACTGTCCCTATTTTTGGCCCTTTGTCCCCCCGTTATTTGTTTGTTCAGATTTCATCCTCTAAAAGGTTGACAGGTATGCACATATGGCCTCTGCCAAGTGGTTTCATAAGGTTGTCAGTGAAGTGTTTTCTACTATAGGGGAAAGGTGTTTACTAATTATTTAGTTTTAGGCTCCTATCACTAATAATTTTAGTTTCTACTACTAAAGTGTTTTTATTTTTTCATAAGACAAACTCATTGATATCTATATTGTATTACAATGACTAGAAGAGAAAATTTTTATGATCTATTAGTTTTATAATCAGATTCTAAGGTGAACATTTTACCACACTATCCATTATGATGAGCATCAGTTTAGAACAATTTTATTTACATAATTTATATTTCTCTCTCTCTCTCTCTCTCTATATATATATATATATATATATATATATATATATATATATATATATATATAATATTACAGTAAAATAATTGTGTTGTAAATTTTTGAATTTCTTGTATAAAAATTTTAAATGCAGGGTTTATAAAAATAAAGCAGTCAAACCTGTAAAATAGATAAATTACATTCATTTATTTCTGAAGTTTGATGTTCTAAAATCCAGTACACTAGCTTTTTGAACATAGTATAATTACAACAGTGGAATGTTTTATAATTTATGAAAGCAATCATTTTAAGACATTTACAACCTAATAAAGCTTATTATGTTAAATGGAAACGTAACAGTTTTTTTAAGTTCATGTACTGTTCTGTAGTAAATAACATTATGTGTTCTAAAATGCCATTTTCCTCCTCAAACTGTGCTGAATAAGAGTAGCTTAGGTTATGTACTAGAAAATGCAATTACATATGAAAGGCTGAGTTAATCAATAAAAGCAATTTATGACTGCATGATCTGAAATCAAATGTATACTTTATTTCAAAGAAAGTCTTATTTGAAAAGGTCACTAAGGGAAACTGTGCATGCTGCCTTCCTAAATCTGGCTAAGGCATTTGATACAATACCCCACTTAATCATTGTCAAAAATCTTATAGAACTAGGTATAAATCCATTTATAAAGTGTTGGATAGCTAGCTGGCTCACTAATAGGACCCAGGAGGTTAGAATCAGTGAGACCAACTCTACAAAGGGGGTAGTCAGCGATGGAGTCCTCCATGGCTCTGTGCTAGACCCACTCCTTTTTGGCATCTATTTTTCAAATGTCAAAGCCAATTTCAAAGGCATCTGGCTAACCAAGTAAGCAGATGATTGCAAACTGGAACAGTCATTGAATTCCTCCATGATGAGAACACCCTTCAGGAAAGTCTAATACAGACAAATGCTTGGTGCCAATGCCATGGCTTAAACCTCAATACCAAGAAATGCATTATAGTACCTTTTGGGAAGTCTGCCACCCCAGGTAGTAACTAAATTATCAATAAAACACACTTAAAAGTTAATTCACTACTCAGAGATCTGGGAACTCATGTAGGTAATAACCTACACTTAACCAAAATGTGTCTAAGGTAGTAAGAACATCCTTCTATGTTGCTCAAATTGTAAGCAAGGGCATGACATCTAGTTCCTCAGAGTTCATCATACCACTGTACATGTCCCTCATCAGGTCTGTCATAGTGTATAATGCTCCCTTCGGTATGCACCTAACGAGTCACATGCAGTAGCTGGAATGCCCACAATAGTTCCTTACAAAAGAACATGAGAGTAAACACAATGTCCTATACTGATTGCCTCAAGGCTTTGTCTGTTTACTCAGTATCATACTGAGTTCTGAGTGGTCATCTTTGCCTGGCATACAAGGCATCTCTGGACCGTGATTTCATGAATCACTTTACACATCCACAAAACAAACAGGATCAGAACTACTAGATTAAAAAACCTAAATTTTGCTTGTAACATAAATAGGACCTGTTGGAGAGACAAGATATGTTTCTTAGAGAATTCCCATTCTCTGGAACAGACTCCCACAACCATGCGCAGAGTTACTCCCTATCCCTATTGAAGCTCAGCTGGGACCAATGGATATGTAATCGGAAATTCATCCCTCTTCAGCTCCTATGTCTCTTATGGACAGAGGCAGTCAGTAAATCACCCCCTATAAATTAAATATAAACCAAATGTGTTCATCACATTTAGATTAAACAGCTAAGCTTTTAAGGGTCCTGGTGGTCATTAGCCTAGTATACAGCTATGAACCTATGACCCTGTAACTGATCATAGAGCCTGTATTTCATGAAACTACATCCTTAAAAATAGTATCTCAAACCATTGACTTTAACCAATAGGAAACAAAGTAAATAAATAAACAGATGGACTTTTGTGTAGTGGCAAGCTCTCTTCACAATATATATATATATATATATATATATATATATATATATATGTGTATATATATGTACACACACACACACACACACATATATATATATATATATATATATATATATATATATATATATATATATATATATATATATATATATATATATATATATATATATATATATATATATATATATATATATATATATATATATATACACATATATATAGGTTCATAGGTTCATAGGTTTATACTAGGCTATCTGCCCTAAGGCATTTATAAGCCTAGCCCAAATTTTTGTGGCTTACGCCACCCCTTATATGAAAAAATACTGTGCCCATTAGTTTGTTGTGCCTCTGTCCAGCAGTGACACAGAGATGATTCCCGGGGTAAACCTACGATCTCCCATCCACAGGTCTAGATTTCTCTTGAACAGAGTCAGCGAGGTGCTCTGCCTCACATGGACCGGGATTTTATTCCACAGCATAGGGAGTCTCTGAGTGATAAATCTATCCCTCCAGCACGTCCTATTTATATCCGTGCTAAGGTTTAAGTCGCTTGCTCTAGTGGTTTTGGTGGATTTGGATTTTTGAGGTGGAGCATGTCCATTAATTCCGGGTTGGACATGGCCTTGTATGTCAGGCACATGTCACCTCTGAGCAGACGGTATGCGACTGAATAGAGCTGCAGTTTCTTCAATCTGGCAGCATATGACAGATTTTGGAGTCCCTTTATCCTTTTGGTGAGGAACTTTTGGGGTCTCTCCAATTGCTGCAGATGTCGGGTGAGATACATCCCGAATGGGGCATTGTACTCGATCATTGGTCTGATAAGTGAAGAGTACAGGGGAACAATAACCTCACTAGATCTGGATGTGAATCCCTTCATGATCAGGTGGGCAATGTAGAAGGTCTTTCTAACCACTTTAGCAATGTGAGTGTCAAAAGAAAGGCCACTGTCAACCTGGGTCCCCAGGTCCCTGATAACCTCTTCTGTGCTTAGTGGATTGCCACCTATATGGTAGCTTGGGGTTACCTTGTTTTTCCCGAAGGGTATGACTATACATTTTTGGCGTTTAACTTCAGGCCATGGCTCTGGCACCAGCTATCTGTTTCCGTGAGTCCCTTCTGAAGGATATCCGTGTCTGATGCACTTTCCACTATGGCGCCCAGTTTGCAGTCGTCTGCAAACTTTGTCAGCCAAAGTCCTCCTATGTTGGCCTGTACTTCTGAGAAGTAGATGCCAAACAATAGGGGGCCAAGGACCGAGCCCTGTGGGACACCACTTGTGACCGCCTTGGAGTCTGACACAGCGCCAGCAACTCTAACCCTGTGGGTTCTGTCCTTAAGCCAGTTTGCAACCCATCTTGTGACATATGGGTTTACATTTAAGCTGGTAAGTTTTCTACAATACCCGAGTGGGGTATTGTGTCGAAAGCCTTTGCAAGGTCAAGGTAGGCTGTATGGACTGCCTTTCCCTCATCAATGGCCTTGGTGACTGTTTCGAAGAAGTCGACCAAGTTCAAAAGGCATGATCTTCCCTTGACAAAGCCAAACTGGGTCGGGTCCAATGTCTGCAAGCCCCTATATCTTTGTTTATGAGCTCCATTATGATCCTCTCCATAGCTTTGCAGACTAGACTTGTTAAGCTTATGGAGCGGTAATTACCAGGGTCCGTAGAGGCGCCGCCTTTGTGGAGTGGGACAACAGTTGCCGTACGCCACTCCTTGGGCACGTATCCTGTGGTAAGGCTGAGATTAAACAGCTGCCTTATGTGCGGGTTTAATTCCTCATTTAGCTCGTGTAGCACACAGCCGGGGACACCATCCGGTCCCATTGATGCTGTGTTTTTAGCTTTAGAGAGCAGCTTTCACCTGCGCATTTGAGATGTCCAGGAGGCTACACTTGGCTGGGATAGTTATCTCTCCTTTAGGGGGGGAGAGGGGGGTGAAGTTTGCACTGAACCTGTCTGCCAGTATGTTGGCAATGTCTGTGGGTTCAGTGATTTTTGTATCATTTTGGACTAATTCTGAGCATATCTGGGAATTTCCACCCAGGTTCCTAACATAGCTGAAAAAGGCCTTATGATTGTCCTTTGAATCCATGGCAATTTTTCTCTCAAAATTGGCCTTAGTTGATTTTATGAGTGCTCGTATTTTTTACTAATAATGATCAGGGGTGACTTCCCTTTTATGGATTTTGTTCTATCATGTAATAGCTTTCTCCTCTTATTGTAAAGTTTGTTAATGGCTGGGGTCCACCAGACTGGACGTTTGCCCTTTGTGGAAAGAGTCTTGGTTTTATTTGGGATTGCTTGATCCATGCAGTCCTGGAGGTGTTCATAGAAGGCATTTGTAAGGGCTTCCGCAGCTTGGATTGTGGTTTCCACTGGCTCAGGGGCCTTGAAGGATACCACACCAGTCTTGAGTAGTGTGAAGTTTGCTTTAGAGAAGTTCTTCACTATGGTCTTTTTTGTTTGGAAGTTATATATATATATTTATATATGGGTCTACTTCATATGACCTAAATTTCATTTGACTGAAATTCATTTGACTGAGACCAAAACACTGAAAGTTCAAAAGACTGAAAACTCATTTGACTGAAATTCATAACACTGACACATTAAAGAAAAAGGTATATGCCCTTTTCCCCACTGTAGTGCGATCCTGGAGTTAGTATATATAGTTAGGGGAGTATGGGAGGCAAAGCCTCCCACATAGCTTAGGTAAATATTGTTTTCTGCAAAGAGTAATTAATTGTAGTTATAAATATCCACGTGTATGGTTTAAAATGTATAAAGTATGTGGGGTGCTTCACCCCCCCAAACTATATATACTAACTCCAGGATCGCACTCTAGTGGGGAAAAGGGCATATGCCTTTTACTTTAATGTGTCAGTGTTATAAGTTTCAGTCAAATGAGTTTTCAGTCTTTTGAATTTTCAGTGTTTTGGTCTCAGTCAAATGAAATTTAGATCATATGAAGTAGACTCATATATATATATATATATATATATATATATATATATATATATAAATATATTTATATATATATATATATGTATATATATATATATATATATATATATATATATATATATATGTGTGTGTGTGTGTGTGTGTGTGTATATGCATGAGACTGTACAACCTTGGGGCTAACAGAAACTTCTTTACCCTTACTGTTCCATGATCTTGCTCTACTACTCAGCCTGCCTTTATTTGACAAAACATGGAAGTTACTGAAACAGTTTTCATATTTTCATTTTCTCCCAACAGGGTGTCATCCTAGCAGGGATCTCATTTTGTATTCTTAGTACTGATGGTTGGCAGACAAAACTCTTCATTAACCCATTTCCATTTAACAGAATTATATTAAGCAACTAATCCATTTTTATTGAACTGTAAGTCATCCATAGATTTTTACCCAATGAAAGTTTCAGTGTTTCAGTGCCTTCTCAAGGCCTTCAAAGAGTCTGCCACCTTCTACTATTAGATCAAACACCCTTTCTTCCAGCTACTTATCCAACTTAACTTTGAAAAGCTGCAAGTGTGTCCTTTTTTCTCTGCCATAAATATATGGAATGGCGCCAATTCCGTGCATTGAGAAAAGTCCTGTTAAAGAATGTGGTTTTAGCTCTTGTGGTTTCCACAAACCTGTTAGTATTTCTTGCCTCAGTAAAACAGACACTGAGGTTAATGTCTGTGGTAGCCCCGAATAAATCATTATGCCTGGTCTTATACATTAGTATTAGGTCCCTTCAAAACAGCCTGTAATTTATAATGAGCTGGGAAAGTTTTCTTAGTCTTTCCTTGTACTTGAAATGCTTGACATTGTGAATTTGCTTTTTAAAACTTCTTTGTATTCTTTCAAATCTATTGATCAGAGAATAACTATGTATACAGACTGAGGCACCATGTTCAAATGTAGGTCTGATAGCTGATTTATAGATCATTAATTACACTTCAGGGTCTGTACTACAAATTATTCTTAGCATAAGTTTAAATTCAAAATAATATTTCTAACCACATAATGTGCCACAAAGGAAAAATCCTTATCAGTAATAACACCTAAATCTCTTACTTGGTCAGCACTATCCAGCATGTTTTCATTCATGGGTTCTTAGGTGTTTACTAGGCTAATGCCCACAAGGGCCTTTTTAAGCCTAGCCATGCATCCCCAGGACCAACAAAGCTGGTCTGCTCCCTGCGACCCAACGTTTGCCAAGAGCAGATGAAGTTAATGGTGATTCTCAGGCAGGAGCAAATGGAATGGAGGGCTCCCACCTGCCTCAGAATCCCTGGCTCCTGTGGTCCACAATGAATGAGGTGATTTCATGCAGACAGAGAAACTGCTGTGCTGAACCTTGCAGGGATACCAAAAAAAAAAAAAAAAAAGAGGTAAGAAATCCTCTCTAACCAGTTTTCCATATAGGCAAGACTGCAGTATTTCAAATTCTTTATGCATCCTTTTCTTGCAACAGTTGTTATAATATAACAGGTCTACACTGTGCAGAGCTGTATATGAGAATCCACCTCTCACTTATTCCTTCACATGTAGAATTTTCCAAATGACAAAGTGAGAACTAACTAACCACATATATTCAGCTACATAAGTATTGATTAACTCACTGTTGCATCTTTTGAATACCATTATATACTAAATGATTTGTCTGTTTTATGTCTGTTTTCAAATGACATATTCATATTCTCTTCCATGTGAATTCTTCATTAATACTAAATGCAGATTACACTTTCATTGTTGTGTATTACTCCCACCTCCGTCACGCTGATATACTATTAAATAATGTTTTACATTAAGCCTTCTACTCAGGCTGTAAAACATCCAGCACTGTGGTTCTTTGTTGCTCATTTATGCACTCCTTTCATGCAAACTGTAGTTTGTCCGGATACTTATTAGAATACACATTGTAAGCCCTCTCACACCCTTACTAATGACACACCTCACATAGTCCCCTTATCTTCACCAAATTAGGTAAGATGAAGTATCAGCTTATCACTGGGATCTTATCTTGTGTTTTTCTTTTTAGTGTTCACTATTCATTGTTTCTTACATTGGCCCTCCTATAAATAACCATTGGCTATTTATTTCATAATTGATATATGACCATTTATAATATATATAATGTTTTTTGTTACTGGAGCTGTTCTGTGGATTTTCGTGCTATTTGTGTAGTTCTGTGGTGTTTTCGTCATTAAAACTGTGAAAAGAAGAGGAGCCGTGTCTGTTTACTCCACTGGTGCTTTTTGTTTTAGTTGTGACCATTTATAATAAAACATGAGTAGAGCCATAATGTGTTACTGCTTTTGTTTTTATTTCCTTTTATGGATTTATCTACATGACGGTTTTAATGCTACTCACATGGCACATTTGATGGCTTGCCTTTATTATTCCACCCCTTCACTTAGCATAATATTTATTTATATTTTTTCTAAAGCATCTTTTTAGTCAGGGCCCTGAAACTGATCACTCTTGCCATTGTATGATCATGTTGTGCTTATTGTGAATCACAGTGTCTGGTGAGAATTTCTACCCTGAATGCTATCAATGCATATCTTTGTGAGTCTATTACAGAACCGCAACCTGGATCCATTGTTCAGAATGATAATACCTTGATTTTGACCCAAGTGACCTGAGTTTAAATAATTACATTGGGCACTGGAAGCACTGTGTTTGTGTTTGTGTGTGTGTGTGTGTGTGTGTGTGTGTGTGTGTGTGTGTGTGTGTGTGTGTGTGTGTGTGTGTGTGTGTGTGTGTGTGTGTGTGTGTGTCTGTGTGTGTGTCTATGTGTGGTTAAGTGGCTTAGATCAGTTCCCTCATCCCACATGAAGGAAAAGGGGAGGGTTGTACAGGTGTATACATATTGCTGTGGTTTACCCCTGGCAAATTGCACATGGGATGTTGTCTACAAGCGGTCAGATAATTGTCTGTATCACATACAGAAGCATAGATAACACTACCCAGTGTCTACTGCATGCCAACCCATTAGGCAGTATGTGCACATATAGGGGAAGGGTTAGATCACAGTGGGAAAGATATTCCCTTGAAAGCAGTATGATTCTGCCCTGGGATGTCTTAATCTTTCAGTGGCCCTTCACATGAACAAAGGAAGTTCAAAGGATAATAACTGGATTCAGTAGTCCCAGCAAACCAGGAGTGGCACTGGTAGTAACTGATAGGTGTGGGAAAAACAAAAGTAGGGCAAAAACATATTACACAAAGGCAGAGGTTGAAACACACATGCATATAATACTTATTTGTTTAAAACACAGAGACATTGGAAATAAAATGCAAAACAGTTTGGATAAGATTACCAAGGGTAGAGCTGAAGAAACAGCTGTCACTAAGTCTGATATTGATAATATCAAAGTAACAATCAGGCATGCAGAAGTTTAGCAGAGGCTGGCTTTGTTAGTAGCTAGATCATTCCATATATTGATGCTATAGGGGAAAACATTTTCCAAGGCGGCGCCTCTACGGACCCTGGTAATTACCGCCCCATAAGCTTAACAAGTCTAGTCTGCAAAGCTATGGAGAGGATCATAATGGAGCTCATAAACAAAGATATAGGGGACTTGCAAACATTGGACCCGACCCAGTTTGGCTTTGTCAAGGGAAGATCATGCCTTTTGAACTTGGTTGACTTCTTCGAAACAGTCACCAAGGCCATTGATGAGGGAAAGGCAGTCCATACAGCCTACCTTGACCTTGCAAAGGCTTTCGACACAATACCCCACTCGGGTATTGTAGAAAAACTTACCAGCTTAAATGTAAACCCATATGTCACAAGATGGGTTGCAAACTGGCTTAAGGACAGAACCCACAGGGTTAGAGTTGCTGGCGCTGTGTCAGACTCCAAGCCGGTCACAAGTGGTGTCCCACAGGGCTCGGTCCTTGGCCCCTATTGTTTGGCATCTACTTCTCAGAAGTACAGGCCAACATGGGAGGACTTTGGCTGACAAAGTTTGCAGGCGACTGCAAACTGGGCGCCATAGTGGAAAGTGCATCGGACACGGATATCCTTCAGAAGGGACTCACGGAAACAGATAGCTGGTGCCAGAGCCATGGCCTGAAGTTAAACGCCAAAAATGTATAGTCATACCCTTCGGGAAAAACAAGGTAACCCCAAGCTACCATATAGGTGGCAATCCACTAAGCACAGAAGAGGTTATCAGGGACCTGGGGACCCAGGTTGACAGTGGCCTTTCTTTTGACACTCACATTGCTAAAGTGGTTAGAAAGACCTTCTACATTGCCCACCTGATCATGAAGGATTCACATCCAGATCTAGTGAGGTCATTGTTCCCCTGTACTCTTCACTTATCAGACCAATGATCGAGTACAATGCCCCATTCGGGATGTATCTCACCCGACATCTGCAGCAATTGGAGAGACCCCAAAAGTTCCTCACCAAAAGGATAAAGGGACTCCAAAATCTGTCATATGCTGCCAGATTGAAGAAACTGCAGCTCTATTCAGTCGCATACCGTCTGCTCAGAGGTGACATGTGCCTGACATACAAGGCCATGTCCAACCCGGAATTAATGGACATGCTCCACCTCAAGAAATCCAAATCCACCAAAACCACTAGAGCAAGCGACTTAAACCTTAGCACGGATATAAATAGGATGTGCTGGAGGGATAGATTTATCACTCAGAGACTCCCTATGCTGTGGAATAAAATCCTGGTCCATGTGAGGCAGAGCACCTCGCTGACTCTGTTCAAGAGAAATCTAGACCTGTGGATGGGAGATCGTAGGTTTACCCCGGGAATCATATCTGTGTCACTGCTGGACAGAGGCACAACAAACTAATGGGCACAGTATTTTTTCATATAAGGGGTGGCGTAAGCCACAAAAATTTGGGCTAGGCTTATAAATGCCTTAGGGCAGATAGCCTAGTATAAACCTATGAACCTATTTAACTTAAACTGGGAGATGGTAAATAACTCAAAATCCCCATTATTTCCACTTGCCTAAGCATTCAAAGATGCTTAATGGAAACTAAATTTTCAGGCTAGCTAACCATGCAAAATCTGAAGTTCTTTAGAAGGGAGTATCAACAGACAGAGTTGTACAGAAAAAGGAGTCCACCTGAATGAACACCTACCAGCTATGTTATTTCATTCAAGACATAAATACATTAGCTGTGATAAAAAGAGCTGGCACTGGCACTTTGAAATGGGTATCACCTGACTCCCCAAACCTCATTCAAATGATCATTTGCTAGGAAGCTTAATTTTTTGTAGTTTGGAAAATTTGTTGACTGCAGGGATCACTGTCGCTCGTCCAGTCAGGATAAAACAGACGAACAGGCAAATGTAGCTCAGTCTCCACAGCTAAAGACCACAAATCCACCAGTTCCAAAAGACACTTTATTAACAAAAATTTTATTTAAATATATTTTTGTTAATAAAGTGTCTTTTGGAACTGGTGGATTTGTGGTCCTTAGCTGTGGAGACTGAGCTACATTTGCCTTTTCTTATTTTATTTAGTTTGTTTTTCATGAAAACAGATGAACAGTTGTGAATTCAGTTCAAGCAGCTTTATTACACACAAACACATCAGGAATGAGGCTTTGCAACTTAAACTTAAACTTATAAACAAACAGACTACTACACTCATACATGTTAACACTCTGGCTGTTCTCTCAAAATGGCACTGCTGCCTTCATGTGCTCACTATTTATATACATGTGCCTACATCTAGAAATGCTCTTAAAGTTACATACACATGCTCTCTTCTACAATCAACATGCAAGGAAAATGTTTTACAGCCATAAGATTTTCTAGATGCGATGTTTGCTCTGAGAGTGTTGATGGAGAAGTACAGAGAAGGTAGAAAGGAGTTGCATTGTGTCTTTGTGAATTTAGAGAAAGCATATGACAGGGTGCCTAGAGAGGAGTTGTGGTATTGTATGAGGAAGTCAGGAGTGTCAGAAAAGTATGTAAGAGTGGTACAGGATATGTACGAGAGTAATGTGACAGTGGTGAGGTCTGCGGTGGGAGTGATGGATGCGTTTAAGGTGGAGGTGGGATTATATCAAGGATCAGCTCTGAGCCCTTTCTTATTTGCAATGGTGATGGACAGGTTGAAAGACGAGATCAGACAGGAGTCCCCGTGGACTATGATGTTTGCGGATGACATTGTGATCTGTAGTGAGAGTAGGGAACAGGTGGAGGAGACCCTGGAGAGGTGGAGATATGCTCTAGAGAGAAGAGGAATGAAGGTCAGCAGGACTAAGACAGAATATATGTGTGTGAATGAGAGGGAGGATAGAGGAATGGTGAGGATGCAGGGTGTAGAGGTGGCTTAGGTGGATGAGTTTAAGTACTTGGGATCAACAGTTCTGAGTAATGGTAAGTGTGGAAGAGAGGTGAAGAAGAGAGTACGGGCAGGATGGAGTGGGTGGAGAAGAGTGTCAGGAGTGATTTGTGACAGACGAGTACCAGTAAGAGTGAAAGGAA
The DNA here is from genome assembly GCF_019279795.1 of Protopterus annectens. Classification (NCBI taxonomy): domain Eukaryota; kingdom Metazoa; phylum Chordata; order Ceratodontiformes; family Protopteridae; genus Protopterus; species Protopterus annectens. Next base: position 994,517,997 of record NC_056732.1, on the reverse strand, counting down.
AGGTCTACAAGAGGGTAGTGAGACCAGCTATGTTATATGGGTTGGAGACAGTGGCATTGACAAAAAAGCAGGAGTCAGAGCTTGACGTGGCAGAGTTGAAGATGTTAAGAGTTGCACTGGGTGTGTTGAGGATGGACAGGATTAGGAATAAGTATATTAGAGGGTCAGCCCAGGTTGGAAGGTTTGGAGACAAAGCCAGAGAGGCAAGATTGCGTTGATTTGGACATGTGCTGAGGAGGGATGCAGAGTATATTGGGAAAAAGATGCTAAGGATGAAGCTGCCAGGTAACAGGAAAAGAGGGAGGCCTAAGATAAGGTTTATGGATGTGGTGAGAGAGGACATGCAGGTGGTTGGTGTGACAGAGCAAGATGCAGAGGACAGGAAGAAATGGAAACAGTTGATCTGCTGTGGCAACCCCTAACGGGAGCAGCCGAAAGAAGAAGAAGAAGAAGATTTTCTAGAATGGAATAATTCCTTTTCAAATTCTGTCATTCAGCTTGTTTGCAAAATGCAAGAAGTGATAGTATTCAATGACAGATTAAATAAGTGAGGTATGTAGCAGGTCATTGAGCCACCTGGACTACACATGTATTTTAGAATTAGATGATTTACAGAGCATGCTTTGCTTACACTGGTCAGCATTTAAACTGTTGTCTGCACTTTGTCTGTCCTTAGATCTTTAATGTTGGTGTCATTTTTTTATGATTTAATTATGTATTTTGTAATTTGGCCAACTATCATTATGCTACATTTGAAATTAAAGGTGAAATCATTATTATCACACCAAGCATCATTTTCTTATAGATCATCTTGGAGACGTTCGGTATCTTTTTTGAAGTAATTCTGTTACCCAGTTTGGAATCATCAGCATATTTGGTTATCCATATTCTGTTTCCTACTTTCATGCTGAAGAACAGTAAAAAAGAAACAGTCTTGACACTGAACATGTAGGACAACAAAAGCAACCCCCATTGAGATAGATGGGATAGACAGGTCAGCCTTCATCCTTGCATGCTGTCTTCTGTTTCTTAACCAGTGTTTTTCCACTGTGTTATGTCTAGATTGACATTTGTTGTTTTTATTTTTTTTACTGTCAGCTATTCCCTGAGGTAAAATAGTGTCACAAGCCTAACTGAAATCAGAATAAGCAGCATGCACTGTTAGCCCTTGACTACCTGCTGTGGTTACCCCCTTCAAATAATGTCACAGTATTTCAAGGATAAGATCTATATTAACAAAAAAAATAAATAAAAAAAGAAAGTTTCTTTCACTAATACCAGAAGTTGGTCCCCTGTGTCATATCTCATTTGGGGTAATTTCAATTATATTTTACATAAAATACTAGTTAGGGTAATAGGTCAAAAATAGTTTGGACCTTATACAACTCTTCTCCCCCTTTATGAATTGCATAACTACAACTTTTTGCATAGGTAAAAGATGTGTCCTCAACCTAACATTTTATTTAAAATGATTGGTAGGTAGTTGGTTGTTTTCCTTGACTGTATATGATCAACTACTGTGTATATTTTCTGGTGCAATGAAATCTTTTTTTTTTTTTTTAGGTTTTCTAGCAGTAGCACTTATTGTATCTAGTTGAATAAAAAATGTTTCCACTATAGCACGCTATATTTTATGTTATTGTGTCATTTTGAGAAAATACTTATGTGGACATGTGATAGTGCTACATGAATATGCTTGCAGTTTTTGTGTTTTTAGAGCAATGTGAGGAGGTGACCACCACTCAGGAAGAACAGCAGAGAGCTGCAGAGCTGTGCTTTTTCAGCCAAAGGTGGACAAAGTGAAGTGGTGTGCAGTGACACCTATTCAACAGGAGATTTCTTAACTCAAGCAGGAGGTATATGCATAACAGACAAGACTTTCCATGAGGGGGCTCACATTCACCAGGACAGATATCAATATGGTAGAAGTAAGTAGACATTCACACATACCCACAAAATGTGACTAAACTCCTGAGAATAATAGTTTAATGCAAGAGGCAATAATAAAAATATGTAGATTCATATAGTCATAGTTACATAGAGTTTACAAAGCAGGGTCAGTCCATACACTATAAGTGCTTTGCCACATAGGGCAACACAAGTCAGGTTCCAGAGAAATGTGTGAATATATCCATTTGTCAAGGTTTACATTATAGAAGTTGCTCTCATTTATCACTCACATCTCACAGTATCATTTGTGCTTTTTTAAGTAAAGATTATTATTTCAAAGACCCAGGGAGCACAGAGTAATACATTTGCCTCTCTCTGTTGTCTTATTTATGTGTTGATGGAAATTGAAGTCCATAGGTTCATAGGTGTTTACTAGGCTAACAACCACAAGGGCCTTTTTAAGCCTAGCCATGCATTCCAACCTCTGACAAGTTCTGATACTCTTGCTAAGTCTAAGCATGGGCCTGGGAGATGAATCATTTAAAGGTTACCTATTTGCATTAGAGACAAAGGTGCCAAACCAGGGATGAATTTCCAGTTTCCCATCCAATTGAAGACACAGCAACAAGAAAAAAAATAACATGAAATACAATCAAGAGGCAGCTGCCTCTTGAGGGTATTTCATGTTCCCATCCAATTGTCCAAGTTGCACTTGAATTGGGTTAGGGAGGAACTCTGCTTTACATGGATGGGGAGCCTGTTCCATTAATGGGGTAGTATCTAGGATATATACCTATCTCTCCAGCAGGTCTTATTTATATCACAGGCAAGGTTTAAGTCTTTAGAATGGGTAATTCTGATGCTGTTTTTTTTTGTGGATATGCAAGAGGTCCATCAGAGTGGGGTCTGACAGTGCCCTGTATGCCAGGCATAGATCTCCCTTCAAACTCCTGTAGGAGACAGAATACAGGGATAGGGCCTTGAGGTGGTCTGCATAAGACATATTACTTATGCCCTGTATTCTTTTAGTGAGGAACCTTTGTGGACATCCCAGTTGTTGGATATGCCTGGTTAGGTACATAACAAAGAGTGCACTGTACTCAATGATAGGTCTGATGAATGCCAAATACAGTGGAACAATGACTTCTTGGACTTAGATACCATACCCTTATTTATAAGTTGTGCAACATAGAATGATTTCCTCACCACGGTAGACATGTGATGATCAAAGGCTAGATTACTATCTATGTGTGTCCCTAAGTCCCTGACTACTGGGTCAACTCTAAGGGGTGTGTTATCAATATGATAGTTACCAGGGATGGATGACTTCCCAAAGGAAACTATTATGCATTAGTCTATGGCTCTAACACCAGTTATTTGTCTGTGTCAGCCCCTCCTGGAGAACATTTGTGTCAGTTTGAGATTCAATGACAGCTCCTAATTTGCAATCATCTGCAAATTTAGTCAGCCAGAGACCAATGACATTGGCCTTGACTTCTGAGAAGTAAATGCCAAAAAGGAGAGCCCCAAGGACTGATCCCTAAGGGACTCCACTTGTTGCTGGCCTCTTTGTAGAGGTGGACTCCCCAATTCTAACTTCCTGGGTCCTGTCTGTTAGCCAGCTGGCTATCCACCAGGTGACATACGGGTTTGTACCTAACCTCTTGAGTTTGTCAACAATGCCCGAGTGAGGTACTGTGTCAAATGCCTTGGCCAGGTCAAATTAGGCAGTGTGAATGATTTTGACCTCATCTATTGGTTTGGTAACCTTCTCAAAGAAGTCCACCAGGCTGAGTAGACATGATCTGCCCTTGACAAAACAAAACGGGGTTGGGTCTGGAGGTTTACTATATCTCTATTGATCATCCCCATGCTAATTGTTTCCATGGCTTTACATATCAGACTAGAAAAACTTATGGGTCTGTAGTTGGCCCACCTTTGTGCAGAGAAAATCCAGGGCTTGTTTGAGATTTGAACCCAGGACCTTTTGCATCCTAAGAGAGAATCTTACCTCTAGACCAACAAGCCACACATAGTTCAACTATTTGTGGAAAGATTTATTTTGTAGAGGTAGAGGAGATCAAGGAGGGCTGGGTCCTTAACAGCATGAAATGGTAGACCTAAATCCCTAAGTAGGTCTGACACAGAGCTTCACGCCTATATTTTGAGCTAAGGGTCTTTAGTCTTGTGATCTTTTTGTTAAGGAACGTCTGTGATCTTTCTAGCTGTGTGACATGTTTGAAGATACATACTTAAAGTGCCATTGTATGATTTAATTTGTTTGATTATAGCAGGCTATAGGTTCATAGGTGTGTACTAGGCTAATAGCCCTGGGGCCTTTACAAGCCTGGCCATAGGAGTACCCTGGCATAGTGCCAGCTGACCTTAGTTCCCAGTGCCTCTGTCGAGTAGACCTACTGGTGTTATCCCCGGGATGAATTTTCTGTTTCCCATCCACTCATCAAGATTTCTGTTGAAGAGGGTCAGCGAGGTGCTCTGCTTGACATGTATGGGAAGTCTGTTCCATATCATGGGCAGTCTCTGGGCTATGAACCTGCCCCTCCAGCATGTTCTGTTAATTGTAGTAATGAGGTTGAGGTCTCTGGAGCATGTGGTGTGGAGAGATTGGGATTTCTTTAGATGTAGCATTTCTGACAGAGCTGGGCCAGATATGGCTTTGTAAATCAAGCAGAGATCGCCTATAAGTAGGTGATATGAAACAGAGAATAGTTGGAGTTTTTTGAGTCTGTCCATATACGACAAGTGTTTAAGGCCAAGGATCCTCTTTGTGTAGCAGAATAATAACTTCTTTTGACTTGAAATAAGTTATTAATTGGGTTAAATAGAAGGATTTCCTCAGTACTGTTGCTATGTGATAGTCAAAGGATAGGGAGTTGTATATGAGGGTGTTGAGATTTCTGACAATATTATGACTATCAGTCTAGAGTCAGGTTTGCACTGTAAGTTGCTGTAAAGATTTGTTTATCGAAGGTAACAGTGCTAGTCTTACTTGTATTTAAGCCTGTTTCTAATACACCATTGATTTTTATACTATAATTCCAATTGTAGTAACATGGAAACAGATGCTGAATGACTGCAACAACTACCTAGCAGCCACTGAAAAGCGTAGTTAATCATATATTTGGGTTAGTGGTTTGGTGATTTAAGAAGTAAATGCTAACAGAAAGAATCTCAGTACTGAGCACTGAAGAATCACAAGTCAGCTTTTTGTTTTGTGATGTGACATCTGCTTATTTACCTATGTGTTCTCTACCTGTTAGCCAGTTTGCTATCAGTCTTACAACATAAGTACCTAAATTTATATTTTTGAGATTGTTCACAGTTCTAGCATGGGGTATTTTGCAAAAAGCCTTGGCCAGATTGGGGTAAGCTGTATAAATTACATGGCTGCTATTTACAACTTCAGTGATTTTTCTCAAAGAAGTTTACCAAAATTAAGTAGACATAAGCTCTCTTTGACTGCTCTTACTGACAAAGGCTCTACATTGAAGTATATTCATACATAAATATTATCTATTGCTAATACTCATAATGTCAAACAGCTCGTTATAAAATATTTCTCCAGTCACTGGTTATGCTCCTGTACTTCCTCTGGCTAAGCTAATTCCCTACCCTACTCCTATCTTTTTGCCTGTTTAACTCAATTTGATTGATTTTGACTGATTTTTTGATTTTTATTTGATTTGATTCATTTTCTGATTTGATTTTAACATCTGTTATTAACTTGTCTATGTAATTATGTCTACTTCTTAGTTACATTATGTACTGTACCATGCATTTTTTACTATAAATACTGTAACTTTACCTGAGAGCTTTTCTCCCCAGGTCTCCCCTGAAAAAGGGCTTTGTTTTTGCCCAGTCGGACACTACCCGGTTACCTCCAAATGAATTCCTATTGACATTCTTTCTTGCAGCTTATTTGAAAGTTACACATGCAATGTTTTACACAAAATTGTAGTTGCTTGACAGAAGTAAGATTTATTTAATTCAATGGCTTTGCAAATTAGGCTTATTGGGCTGAAGGATTTATATTTCCTCAGATCTAAGCTAGAGGTTCCTTTACTGAGGGGCATAAAAACAGCCATTTTCTACATTCCATGAACATACCAGTCTAAGTCTCTGTTATAGCACATATGTGGATACGCAGGAGAACCTTGAGATATTACAATTTTTTGCTAAGACTTCTAACACTAAGCAGCACAGCATTGCTGTGGTCTTTACTGGAAATTACTATGTACCTTTTTTAATAAGAATTCAGAATGTGGACCTTGAGTGAAAATCACTATGGGGCAGGTAGTACTTTGGCCAGTATGCAGTCTTGATGGAATGAAAGGTGTGGGCCATCCATGGTGAAGCCTGGACATGGTCCTGCTTCTGTTTATAGTGAAGCAAGTTCATCACATCCCAACCTGAAATACACTAGATCTCCACAGAATGACACCAGCTATTTTCCCAATTGTTAATGTAAATTATATTGTCTTTGTTTCTAGGTACCAATCTGATTAAGGACAGGATTCCACTCAAAGCTACAGTCTCACCTGCATTTGAAACATGCATAGCAAGCTTTGATGTATCTCCTTGGATGTCCTTCTTGATTGAGCACTTCAGGTTAGTCACACCTACATTAGCTATCACCAGGTCATAGTCGTGTTTGATCTTTTTGAGTGGCTATAGGGCTCTCATGATGTCATGGATCCTAAGTCAGCTGCTACCCAGTCTTTGTTCAGCCTAGTGAGTACAGAACCAGTGCACCTGACAATGGAGTCACCAAGTACTGTTATGTTTGTAGTTGAGTGAGCAGACTCAGTGGCAGAAGAAGGTTTGCAGTGTGTAGTCTGGTGACTCGCTAAGCTAATTGCATATATTGCACATGTATTGGTTGCTGCTGAGGCTCTTTAGTCCTGATTCTTGGAGGCTTGGAGAATGATTTTTTTACAACCTTAGCATGACTTGTTTTAGTGTGATCTTATGAAAGTATGGACAAGTTTTTGTATTGCTTACCAGTCATGAGTGTAAGTGGGAGGGTGGCTTCCAGGTAATTTAGATAATTACTCCTCTCACAAATCGTGTCATGTTAGTTCCACAGTAGTAGTTAATTGAAGGTTAGCATTTGGCAGGTCCTACGCCATTTCAGAATGCCAAATGCAATGACACTGCAAGACGAAGGGATACAGGTAGAGTGATCTTCTATGTTAGCTTGGTAGATCAAGTTACCAACAACAAAAATTATGTCTTGAACCAATTTAATCCATAGGTAGAAAGGATTTGTTGGGTATATAAACTGCAGTCTAAACTGAGAGCAGCACATAGCCTCAGTTTGTTACAGCATACGTGTTCAGTATAATGACACTAGTATGATGAGTGAAGAGCTAGCTTAAATAAAACACAGTAAGAGTCAAGAGTGGAGTACAACTATACTTTGGTGGGGTACACAGAGTAGTAAGAGGACAATACACAAAGTATATAGAATGAAGGCTAAACAGACTGTAAAAATTTAAATACAGTATATTCTAGAGAAGCAGGGTCACTTGCTAGCAATGCTGTGACTGGAAGATGGTTTGAATGCCACACACCCTGCATTTCAAGGCCAAACTGCCACCCTTACAATAAAGAGAGGTTGGTTCAGATGTCATAAAGGACTTGTTTCAGAGAGTCAGTAGATTCAGTTGCCACACAATGTGTGCTTCTAGTATTTATCAGACTGAGTTACCACAGTTACTGCCAATAACTAGCCTACGTAGAAATGGACATGTAGACTGGTGGCAATTAATTGGTCCCAGAGCAGCAAGAAACTATTATTACAACAATAAAAGCAACAGGAGCAATTTGAGCAACTGACCTGTAGGCAATTTTTATAAATAACTAATAGCAGCAGTGGGCAATGCAGTGCAGTTGAGCAAAGAGCTTCAAGTACAATATTTAACAGCTATGCAAACTAGGGTAAGGGCCAAGATAAACATATGGAATGTTAGATAACCGCTATAAATACTTTAAAGCAAACAAATTGACCCTGCTTCTGCCTATAGTACAGCAAGTTTAAATCTTATTAAAGCTTTTTCATCCAGACACAAATGTATAGCAAGGAAATGCAGCACAGATCAGCCCAGCCAAACAGAGCAATAGGTCTTGCTATGCAACACAATTTAAATGCTGCATTTAAAAGGGGTTCCTGTTATGTTTTTGAATCACTAAATGCCGATCGGCCAAATACTCGAAACGGCCGTTCATCAGAGTGTGTTTTGTGGGGTCGCGGTATAGTGGGGAATGGAATATTTGCCCTTTCCCCACTGTAGTGCGGACTCGGAGTTGGTATATATAATTAGTTGGGGGGGTGCAGCCCCCACAACAAACAATTCGATGAACGGCTGTTTCAAGTATTTAGCTGTTCGGTATTTAATGATTCAATAACGTAATATAGACTCTTTAAAAGCTACATCTATTGTGTAAAGCAACTGCAAATGAAGCCTGGTGCAAACAGAATGCTTTCGCCAGATCAGACTCCAAAAAAATTGTCCCTAAAGAGAGGTCGTTCTGTCATTATCCAAAATATTGAAAGGTTTGCAGTCCACGCACTCTGAAAGTACACAAAGGCAAGCAGATTAAGTAAAAATATACTAGACATCTTCAGGACTGGTAGCAATGTGAAATCTATGTTTAACTGGTCACTCCAGTAGCCCTGTGTATGAATGTCATTTCATCCATCTAGCATTATGCCTACCTATGCCACACAGTTTACAAGCTATAATTAAAAGTCACACCCAGTCAGAAAATTAACTGTAAAGTGTTCAACTTACACTAGAAAAAGGCCCAAAAGTGACACAAAATAACAAAAATTAATTCAAAAGATGCTTCAACAAAGTATTAGTTTAAAGGTGTGCACACACAACAAAGTATTAGTTTAAAGGTGTGCACACACAACAAAGTATTAGTTTAAAGGTGTGCACACACAACAAAGTATTAGTTTAATGGTGTGCACACTTATGCAACCAGCATATTGTACATTTTTAATTTTTTTATACTTTTCCCCTAACAGATTTGTTTGTTTTTCAATTGAATTGTACAGGTTATAGGTCACATTAATGGTGGGAAACGTTTTGAAATGATTTATTGTGGTCTCATTTTTTATATCACAAAAATCTGGCATTTTAACAGGGGTGTGTAAACATTATATATCCACTATATATGGCTTAAAGGATGTAAGAAGCTAAATAAATGCACTTACCCTTTCCTTCAGGGGACCATAATAGAACTATCAATATCAGTCAACCACACAGCCTTTTAGAAATACCACAAATGAACATTTTCCCATTGCCATTTAAAACAAGATATGTCTATGAGGTCAATTCAATAAATAAATACGTTATTCTATTTATATAGATCATTCTAATATCCAAGGCGCCGCTTAATACATACCAGATAAATGAATCACCAGAACTGAACAGGCTACTAAGGAATGGTTTTATGATAAATAGGTAGTTAATAAAATATTAAAAAGGAAGGACCAATGTGCAAAACCTCTATGTACCCCGGCTTGAATACTATGCACAGTGGAAAAGCTGGTGTCCTGTTTAACTCCTAAATTAAGGCTATAGCATAGTAGTGCTGTGGGAAGTTGGAAAATTGCTATTCGTATTCAATTTTTGGAATTTTAAACTGACCCTGATTATCAATGGCCTGCCAAAAATCCATAAGGACAGACGTAACCCACCCAATGCATCCTATAGTTTCTGAAAGAGGCTGGATAACAGAGCCAGCATCTATTTTTGTAGAACAGAAGTTAAAATCAGCACTCCTGTGAGCCACAATTGTAGTGAAGGATACCCCACAATTTCTATAGAAGTTATTTCCCTGTTTTCAGTCCTTGAATGACAAAACCAATCTGACAATGGTAAAAATGGATGTCAAAAGTCTCTTCACGGTCATTCCAAATGACTTTGGTATAAAGGCCATACTACAGTTTCTAAAGCAAGAAAACATATTTGATATTATTACCATTTCACAAATTTGTATGTTACTGGATATTATTCAAGAGAACAACATTTTCATCTATGGGAATGAAAATTTTTAGCAGAAATGGTGGGGGGTAGGAATGGGCACTTCGTGTGCTAACAGTTACCTGATCACTTGATACAATGTTTCCACAAAACGTGGATATAAAATAAGGGAAATCCAGAAAGGAGTCCTGGATAATAGATGTCTAAGAAACATGAGATGTCAACCTTATTTCTTGGATGTAGAGACACACAAGGAAGATGAACCAAATCCAAAAGAAAAAAGTGAAACTGGGGGGGGGGCTGAGGTGCTTGCTTACATTCAGTAATGATGTTCAACAAGTATGTGAGGTTATCAGGAGGAATTGGAAGACACTGATAGCTGATGATAACATTAGATGTATAGTTGGCGAGATGCCTAGATTCAACTTCAAGAATAAGAACTTAAAGAAGTTATTGTGCCCTGATAAACAGGGATCTGGAGTTAGACAAATTACTTCGAGATGTGGTACATTTCCTTGTAGATAATGCAGAGCTTACACCTCCATAAATTCCAGCAATCTATTCAAGCATCCTGTTACCTTGAAAACATACAGACTCCGAGTGTATGCAGATTGTAACACTAAAAATGTTATATATGTTGCCACCTGCTGTCTGTTTAGTGGATTTTATGTTGGCAAGACCAACAGACCCATTAAGGAATGAATTCTGCGTCACTTCTGAGTGACATCAGGGTACACAACAAAATTAGTGCTGTGTCTCAACATATTGCCAAATACCCTGATCGCATGTTTTCTTTCATGGCCTTGGAAGTTATTGAAGAAAGTTTGAGAGGAGGAGATCTATTCAACAGAACAAAAAATATTGACACTGGATGGATTGCTGACTTACAGGCTAACAAGTTGCCTGGCTTGTACGGGATGGTCCTTTTAAAGTCTTTGCTCAAGGGGCAGAGAATTTTGAGATGACTGTCAGATCATTATCTTTTAAAATCAGGAGGTTCTGCTAACAAAACAGGATCTGAAGAAGGCAACTGCCAAAAGCGCTTATCCACTTGTATTTATTTTTAATCTGAGTTTCATAGTCTTTATAGATTTTTTTATAGATTTTATTATTTGAGTCTATTAAACTAGCTTTTATCCTCCACTGTTTTACTTTGTTCGAACACATTTTTCAAATTTTTGTAGTTAAGATTCACACCAGTGTATTTCATGTTCTCTTTCTTATCATCAAAGTAAAGCTTTCTATGATCATTGCTAGGACTACTTACCTCAAGCTCTGGATGAGTATCCATGCAGACCCACATTTCATCTTTTATACATCTAAAGGTATGTAATCACTTTAAATATGTATTTTTAACAAGCTAGGACTTTAATGGAGTGATTATTTTACTAGTCTAATGAGGAAAATTGCATTTTAATGCTACTGTATGTATGTTGCTTTGAAACACTGACGTCTGACAGGATGCCATTCTTTGCTCTGATAGTATGCCCTAAATGATAATATATTAACATTTGACTACTTAAACAACCACTTTCTTTAATATTCTGAATGCAAAGATATATATACTTGAGTCTCCTTTTCCTTCTGCTGCTTTCATGCTTAAGCATCTTTAATCTATATTAGATATTCTCACTGATGCAGATTTAAAGCAATATAATCAGACTCAGTTGCAATGATAGCTATGATACTATGATTCAAATCTTTGTATGACCGCATACACTGTAGGAATGGATTGTTAAAATGTTCTAGGTCACTCTATTCTGTTCAATTAGTATTAACAGACCAACATATGGTTCCCCCCCCTTTTTTTCTGTATTGCTATAGTTATAAACACAAAAGACTGTAATACAGGTATAAAATAGATAGGTATTAGACGCTTATGCCGATAAAGCAACTAGGTTAATTGGTGAAACTGACTCCTTGTTTTTCAATACCTAGTAGTGGTTTACACAATATTACATACAAATCCACTGTGATTGCCTGATGGACCTTTTTATGTTCATATTTGTTTGAATTACCTTAGAAATGCTTTACTATTTATATATACTACATTTAAAGCAGAGGCTATTTATGTATGGTTTTGGTGTGTGAGATGGTGTTAAAGGGTGGTTTAGTTAATTTATTAACTAAACCTGGAACTTTAGGTTCCATGTATGTATGTTTTCTTAGTTATTGGTTTCAGAATTTGTTTCTAAAGATTTTTGACTCATCCATAATACATAACTTCATGAGTTACTTCAAGTCATTATACTTGGACGGTATTATTGATGCTCTAAATATAACTTTAACAAATGATGATATATAAATGCTTATCATTAAATATTAATGGCTTAAATAACAATGTTGAAAGAGCTGGTTTAATTAAATTCATTAAAATGCACAGAGCTCAGATAATCTTCTTGCAGGAAACCCACTTGCTGGAGAAGGATTTGCAAAAATTATCATTTAATGGTTTTACATTTCTCATGGATTCCTGCTTTAGAGACAAAAGGAGAGGTACTCTTATACTATGGAATAATACTTATACACTACCTAAAACTTTAAACACCTTTTCAGATAAAGACGAAATGTTAAGCTTAGTAGTGCTAAAAGTTAATAAGAAATGCTTCACACTGGTAAACTCATATTGGATTCCTGGTCTAGGAACTAAATATGTGAAGAAATACTTGGATCTCATTACTTTACATGCAAAGAGAGAAATTATTCTGGCGGGAAATTTCAATTGCTTGTTATCAGATGAAGACACCCCTAAAAAAAGTAAGGTTAAACTAACGACACAAGCTAAAAAGGTAAACAGTTTTATAGCCTCAATGAATTTTAGAGACATACATAATTTAAGAGCTCAAAATTCACTTCAATACACTCATTATTCTTTCCAATTTGGCACACAAACTAATATTGATAAGATTTTTGTGTCTAACACTCTTTACTCTAAAATAAGTGATGTTGCAATACAGTCATGTCTACTCTCTGACCACAATGCCTTTTTGTTCAGCTTGACTGTGAAAAAAGATGATATGATATTTTTTTAAAAGAATCACAGCCTATGTTGCTAAGTTAAAAGGTTTTAAGGAGTGGTTATTAAAAGAAATAAATGCATTTATGGAAAACAACAATAATGGTGAAGTAACATATATCATACTCTGGGATGCATTAAAAGTTCACATCTTTAGTGGAGTTAAAGCTTGGTATTTTCAAAGGAGAAAGGAATGGGACAAGGAACTTTCTGATTTACAAGCCAAAAAAGATAAGTTAAAACTAAATTTAAAAATCAAATGATAAAGCAGTACTTATTGAAATTTCTAAACTAAACCACAAATATTTAGAAATATTGAATCATAAGGTTGCTATAAGCTTAGAAAAGATTAAACTACAGTCCTATTCAGTAACCCCCAGACATTTACATAAACTAGCTATCAGATCCAAATAAATTAATAAACAAAATCACATTAATGAAATTAAATATAAGAATAATAACACAGTAAAAAGAACAACTGATTTAGGATGTATATTAGAAGCCTTTAGAAATCATTATCGGTCTATCAATGACATGTAATCACCACTAGATTCAGACGGTATAATAGATACTTTTCTACAAGAAAATATCAAGACTAAACTATCAAAACAAAAAAATAGTACCCTAAATAAACAAATAACCTTAGCAAAGGTGAAAGAACAAGTTAAAAATCTGAAGGATAATAAAGCCCCAGGGTTCGATGGGATAATCCCAGAAATATATAAAATTCTTCCAGAGCACACAATAAAATTATTATTAAACATATTCTCCATGGTTAAACAATACTTAATTTTCCCTCCTTCGTGGAAGTACTCAATAATTTCCCCCATTCTGAAGCAAGGTAAGGACCCCAACTATGTGCATCCTATATACCCATATCATTGTTAAATATTGATTATAAAATGTTCATGTCTATCCTGGCCAAAAGACTAAAGAATATATTACCCAATCAAATGCACTTTGAACAAACTGGCTTTATCTTACATAGAAAAGTACACGACAATATTATTAAGCTACTATCTCTAATAGACATTGCAAACAAAACCAAGAAACAATTAACTATTATTAGTCTGGATATTAATAAGGCATTCGATTCCCTTAGTTGGTCATACTTACAAAAAATTTTAAAGAATTTAACTTTACTTCAGATTTCTCTAAACTGATAATAAATAGTTATAGTGATTCTAAAACATTTGTTAAGATTGGTTTATGTCTATCATCCCCAGTAAAAATTCATAAGGGAACTAGACAAGGTTTCCCTCTAGCGCCATTATTTTTCACTTTATCAGTGCAACCTTTTGCTTCATTTATTAGAAATATCCCAAACATCAAAGGATTTCAAGTTAATGAGGGATACTGTCCAAATGTTCAGTTTTTTGCTGACGATATTCTACTAACATCCAGTGACATAGAAGGCTCTTTACAACATATCATAAATGCCATAACTCTATTTGGAAAAAATTCAGGGCTCAATTTTACTCAAAATAAAACCAAAACACTTTTAATCAATAAGAAAATAAATAGTAATTTGCAAAAATACAATGCATTCAACTGGGAAAACGATAAGATAGATTATCTAGGAATAAGTATTAAGAATAAAGGAATGAGACTATTAAATTTAACTTCACTAAACTGGTAGCTATAATCAGTGACTTGACTAAAAAGTGGAACAAAATGTTTTTCACCATGGAAGACAGACTTACATTAATAAAAATGATTATTTTGCCCAAGATTTTATTTTATATACAATCATTGATTTTACCTCCTCCTAAGAAATTCTTTAAACAAATAGATTCCCTATTACTAACTTTTCTATGGTTCCCAAAGAAACCAAGAATAGCCTATAAATAGCATGTTAGAGCCAGTAATGGGATTGGCTTTCCCAACATAGAATTATATTCCAAATCTGTTATTATTAACATAGTACTACACTGGATTTCATCCATATACACCTCTAGCTGGAAACAACTACATGAAATACATATAACTTCCTCTGAGAACTCAGAAACCCATTTTAAGGAAACCTTTGGAATTAACAAAATATTGCTTATATAATAAGAAATGTAGCCACTTCTCTCATGGTATAAACCAAATATTTTATATTTTCAAAAATATAATCAACAACAATTATAGTCTAAAGAACACATTTTTCATTACATTTCACATAGCTTATACACCAGATTGCCTAGATACCTTCAATATCAATAAGATGCGGAATCTTAAAGAGCATAATCTACAGTTTTGGCACTAGTTTATAGACAATAAGAACATCCAACCAATGAACTTTCTCTTACCCAGATATAATGTCTGTCAAGTTAATTGGCTCTGTATTCAATCTTTAAGACAGTTTGTTGAAAATAAAGTGGGAGTATCAATAAATCTTGAAAATGGATAATATACCAAGATTG
The DNA here is from genome assembly GCF_019279795.1 of Protopterus annectens. Lineage (NCBI taxonomy): Eukaryota > Metazoa > Chordata > Ceratodontiformes > Protopteridae > Protopterus > Protopterus annectens. The sequence goes on along the minus strand of NC_056732.1, from coordinate 994,502,668 downwards.
ATACAACTATTCAAATAGTGTAGTTCGATGAACACTGAACATAAATTAAGCATATCACCTGTATATAAAATCCTACGAGAAGACTTGATTACTTTTGACCAAGCTTTTTGGAATTACTCCATAAAGATTAATGGTGAACCTTTATCTAACGATAATAAGAAACCGTTATTAAATTCAATAAAAAACACTTCATCGTCTTTATATTGGGGACTATATACCTGGAGATTTAGTCATAGAAGCTTTTACACTCCACACAGAATTGACCTTATAACCAAGAGTAATGAAAGCAAATGCTGGAGGTGTGGTGATATTCTTGAAGCCAACTGGGTTCATATGTTCATCGTAGAACTCTCACACAATACTGGAGTAATTTTAGACATTTCGCAAAAACCCTGTGGTCTGATAACTGTCACATTACTAGCTCTTTGATATTATTCAATGTCCCTACCCCAAGTGTAATTCCTAGACATCAGTTACCTGTTCTTTGGTTAATTCTAGCTATTGCACGAAAAATAATTACACTGAACTAGAAAAATAAGCAAGATCTTACGTTTACTGAGTTTATTTCAATAGCAAAATCTGTATGAAAAAAATAAATGCAAACTATTTATCAGAGATCATCAAATGTAGCACACAAAAGACTAGCTTGCCAAAAATTGGAGAGATTGTTAGATAAATACTGATTACCTTTCTTGGATAAAACAAATGTTTATCATGGATGTTTGTATATAGTGTAAATAGTTATTATGTTTTATATTGTTTATTTTTAATACTTTTTGTCCATGTTTATTAACAAAATTTAATAAAAATGTTTTTGGGAAAAACAAAATAAAAAAAAAAAACAGAAGTGAGGCAGCAAGAGACACTTCAGTTATATAGAACCAAATAAGAATGCCAAATGCTCTTGTTTCAGGGACAATGGCGAGTCCTTGCTTCTCATGATGTAGTCACATCTTTCTTGTAAAGACATACTTCTAAGAAATGACAACTGGTTGAATACCTAGCTTAATTGTATACACTACAAATAACAATATCACTTGAATTTATAATTGTAAATACACAAATTATTGTATGCATTTTGTCACTGTTTGTCTTTATATTCTTTCGTTTATGTATAATTTTTTGATTCCCAGCAATAAATAAATAAATAAAATAAATGCTGAACCATTTTTGAACTGTTTACTGTTGTAGGGTCAGACAAAGTATTCTTTAGCTTGTGATTTTCCCAGCAGCTGATTACAAGGTTCAAGGCCAGGAAATGTGGAATGCTACCTCTAAAGAGATTTTAGAATGCTGTTTTAATTGTGTATTCTCTGTTTCTTGTAATAATGCTGGAAACACCCATTAAGCATGTACATTTATATGAGGACTGCATCATATTTTCCTTATTTTTAAAGTGAAGTGTTATATTAATTTTTCATAAAAGAACTAAGGTATATAAGGGGTCCCACCACAGGAAAATGCTTTCAATGGTGAAAGAAATAACCCTGAAGTTGCAATATACATCAAATGGAAATGAAAGCACAATTCAGAAAAGAATAAAGGGATTTCAATGGACCAGAGGACTACATAATATTGAGCTGATGTGATTTTATTAAATATGTTTTAGAGAAGTGACTGGAAAAAAACATAGGTTTTTAAGAATGTAGTTTCCATATTTTATTTTGGAAGACCTTGTTATACAATAAGCTCTATACATCTTAAGAATACGCTCTATCTCAACTCTCTGGTTCTAATGAGTATAAGCTATATGCAGTAGACAAAAGTGAAAAAAAAACAATTTGAAAGGTGAAATAACTTTGCAACTGCTAAATAAATAGGAAAGTAAGTCTTTATGGTAGAAGAAAGAAGGTGAGAAGGCCTGTCTCCAGAGCATAGTATTTCCCACTTGGCATGTCGTTGGTATGTCACAGATTTCCAGGTATTCCACAAAATATGAGCACAGCATAGCATAAGGAGTACAATAACAAATGAAAAGAAAAAAAAAATGAGCAGTGACACTAAGATATTGCTACTGCATACTCGGTAGGCTTTAGCCTGTTTTATATATATATATCTAGATCTGTCTATATGTCTGTATATATAGATGTATAGACAGATACAGCTGTAGATACAGATATAGATACAGATATAGATATAGATAAAATGTGTGTGTGTGTGTGTGTGTGTGTGTGTGTGTGTGTGTGTGTGTGTGTGTGTGTGTGTGTGTGTGTCTGTGTGTGTGTGTGTAGAACTCTACCACTGCATTCAGACTAAATTTGTCTGAATACTGGTAGTGTTATGTAAGGTGCAGAGTTAGGATAGGAGAAGGGCAGGGTTAGCAACCCCCCATCCCACCTTACTAATGTGTGTTAACCCTAACTCTGCCTCCGACCCTTCACCATACCTTATAAGAACCCTTTCTGTAACAGTAGCTTTAGACAAGACAGTCATATACACATCATAGTCATCAATATCCATGCACAATACTGTATCTTTCCCCTTACCTAGACTTAACAATCTCACACACCCATGCTTACCTTCCACTCTCAGACACAGCTCCTGCTTGCAAACACATAACAAACAAATTACACATGGACAACACTAAATGTATCATTCCCTAGACCATATGTTAATTCTAACCAACAAAAAGACATGTGTGTGCACATGTGCACTCACACACACACACACACACACACACACACACACACACACACACACACACACACACACATATATACAGTAAAGGAGAAAGTTTCAGAAATCCAAAAGTATTAGCATTACAATAATAAAACATTTACCTTGTGTAATGTAACTTTCTTCTTCCAGCATCACATGACTCAACCAAACATCCACTCATTCAAATCACTATTACCACACACTGAAATCTGTCAACAAAATGACACAGTAACAGGAACAAACCATTCAGTAAAAACTGCAAGAAAGGCACAGCTTAACTAAAATCTTCATTGTGCAATACCTTAAACATGTTGTCATGGAGGTTCATGGACATTCAGAAGTCATGTACTGCAGTTGGAACCAATAAAACCACAACAGGCACCCAAAGAGGCAGAAGGTAATAATAAAACACGAGCCTGTAGGTGTAAGCAGCAGCAGGTTTAATCACATAAACGCCACACAATACAAAGCGTTTTCATCCACCAGACTTCCTCAGATGTAAAATGAAAGAATGAAGACTGTGCCTGCTTATATACCCCTCCCAATCTAATTAGTAGTTAAAACAATTGTTTAATTGACACCAATTAAATCCTGTAACTAAAATATTCATGACAACCTTTTCCACAAATACAGATGAAAGTAGATAAAAACATGCACATTTTTAAAAGAACTTTAAAATAAATATATAAATACTAAAACCATCACAATGTGTTGGACAGATAAATAAACTTGAATCAAAAACCAACAAAAAGAACTTGCAAAACATTATATATACTTATTTTATAGTTTTGCAGCTCTCATTTTTAAAATAGGGGCAATGGATATGTATTCATTCAGCCCTGGGAATCTATTGGCTTCCAATAACAACTGCCAAAATATTTCTCTCACCTCTATCCTATTTTTCCACGGGCCCCCCCTCACATCACATTGCACCTTCTCTACAACAAAGAAGCCCCATTTTGCTTGGGGGCATGTCAGTATATGCTTAAACAAGGCATTTTTAATATCTTCGACTCTAATAGCATATAAATGCTCATATATCCTCCTTTTGAGTTTACGAGTAGTTTTTCCAATGTAAAATGCACCACAGGTTTTACATAGGGCCAAATAAATCAAGCCTTCACTATTACAATTGGAAAAACTACTACTCTGAATCTGATGGTCTCTTGACAGGATGTATACAGAATCCTGTCTAAGTATATATGGGCATTGGGCACATGCCCCACATTTGTAGGTTCCCAATTTCTTACATGAAACAATAGAACCATTATACTCCAGCAAATCCTTGAGGTTCCTGCCTTTTTTATATGTAAATCCTAGGGTGTTGGTAAACAAAACATCCAACTCTGAATAACACTTAAACCTGCTCCAGTGTTGAGTAATAATGTTTTTAACCCTAGAGGTATTCTGATTATAAAACATCACATAGTTACCCCCAAGGTTTCTTGATTTCATCCCTGGTAACGTCACCCCTGGTAGTTGTGTGGTACTCTGCACATTTATTGGTACTATCACACTGGTATCTCCTGTTCCCAGAAAGTTCATATAGTCATGTGTAATATGGGAAGTAAATTACAAAAAATTAGTGGTATGGTTTAGATAGTCTATGAATTCTGTTAACTTTTCCATACTACCTTTCCAAAAAATGCAAATATCATCCAGGTAACGTTTGTAATATACCCAATATTGTGCATATTCAGACTGGAACACAAACTTCTCTTCCCAAACCATGAGCACAATGTTGGCATAAGTAGGGGCACAACTTGCCCCCATGGCCACTCCCAGAATTCATAGACTATCTAAACCATACCACTAAATTTTTGAAATTTACTTCCCATATTACACATGACTATATGAACTTTCTGGACGTCACTATTAAAAAAGACATCCTAGGGCAGCAGTTTACATCTAATGTATATAGAAAGGAAACCTTTTCTAACTCGTACCTATATTTCACCAGTTCCCATCCATTTAAACAGAAGAGAAGTATTATCAAGGGACAATTTGTCCGTAGTTGTAGGATGACCTCTTTGGACTCGGACTTCGAAGACAAAAGTCAGAGAGTCAAAGAAATGTTTATATCTAGGAAGTATCCTAACTATTTAATTGATGAGGTTTTGGAAGAAGTAAATGAAATCAAGAAAAAAGCAAAGTGGAAAAAAGCAACTTCCTCCTTTCTAACCACCCCTACCGGAGTTCCACAAGGCTCTATACTGGGTCCTCTTCTCTTCAATATCTTCATTAATGACTTCCACAAAGCTATCCCTTTCTCCAGCATCATCCAATATGCTGATGATTCTACTATCATCTGCTCTGCCTCTTCTATCCCCACTCTACAAAAACTTACTCAAGACGCCTTTGCTTCCACAGAGCAATGGATGCTTAGTAATCATCTAGCTCTTAATGCCACCAAAACCAAATTAATGTTATTTACCCCCTCCAAACTCACTCCCCCCAACATGAACTCATTCTTAATTACCAGTCAAAATAACTTGCCTCTCGAAATAGTATCAGACACCAAACTACTCGGAGTTCAGATCGACAACCAACTAAAATTCAATTCCCACCTACAAAAAAACATCAAAAAAACACATCAAAAAATTGGCATGCTCTATAGACAAAAGGACTACCTTACATCCACCACTAGAATCACTCTAGCTACTTCCTTTCTCATCCCCTCCCTTCTATATGGTACTCCACTACTTACTAACCTTCAGTCCTCATTAAAAAAACAGCTCTCTTCATGCTATAATAAAATTGCTAAATTCGCCACCACTCAAAGGTCTTCCACTCACCATTGTCTCTCCCTCCATAAACTAAAATGGTTAGAACTTCCCAACTATCTTACTTACACTCAACTAACTTTAGCCCATAAGCTGATCCTAAACCCCTCCAAGTGTCCCTCCCTTGCCTCTGCCCTTAAAATGCACCTACCAAATAGAGTGCTAAGGTCTAATAATCAAAATTTACTAGAAGTGCACAAACCCACTCGTCCCCAGGCAAGAACCTCCTTTCCTTCAGCCTCGCCTCTGGAACTCTCTACCACCTAACATCCGCATTACCTCTAACCACTCTACCTTCAAGAAGTCACTTTTCTTACATCTAGCGTCTCAGTGGGAATGCTCTTGCTCCCACCCCTCATAACCAACTCTACTAAATGCCCTTAAATACCATAATCTACCTTATTCACCTTCTATGTGTGTTCATTAAACTGCATTTATGTTTTTGTATTCTGTTCCTTCAATTGATTGTACCAATGCTTTTACTGTTACATCATGCTGTCATTATGTTTTGCTAGTTCAATGTATCTAAAAATTACTATCAAATGTTAATGTATATCTATTTTCTGTTTGGAGCTTTTCTCCCCAGGACTCCATTGAAAATGGGTTCTTCAAGGCCCAATGGACTATCCTGGTAAACCAACTGCAATAAACCAACTGCAATAAATAAATAAAATAAATAAAGAATGGGAGAAAGGATAGGTTTGCCCCAATTTTGGGAACAGGAGATACCAGTGTGATAGTACCAATAAATGTGCAGAGTACCACACAACTACCAGGGGTGACGTTACCAGGGATGAAATCAAGAAACCTTGGGGGTAACTATGTGATGTTTTATAATCAGAATACCTCTAGGGTTAAAAACATTATTACTCAACAGTGGAGCAGGTTTAAGTGTTATTCAGAGTTGGATGTTTTGTTTACCAACACCCTAGGATTTACATATAAAAAAGGCAGGAACCTCAAGGATTTGCTGGAGTATAATGGCTCTATTGTTTCATGTAAGAAATTGGGAACCTACAAATGTGGGGCATGTGCCCAATGCCCATATATACTTAGACAGGATTCTGTATACATCCTGTCAAGAGACCATCAGATTCAGAGTAGTAGTTTTTCCAATTGTAATAGTGAAGGCTTGATTTATTTGGCCCTATGTAAAACCTGTGGTGCATTTTACATTGGAAAAACTACTCGTAAACTCAAAAGGAGGATTTATGAGCATTTATATGCTATTAGAGTCGAAGATATTAAAAATGCCTTGTTTAAGCATACACTGACATGTCCCCAAGCAAAATGGGGCTTCTTTGTTGTAGAGAAGGTGCAATGTGATGTGAGGTGGGGGCCGTGGGAAAATAGGATAGAGGTGAGAGAAATATTTTGGCAGTTGTTATTGGAAGCCAATAGATTCCCAGGGCTGAATGAATACATATCCATTGCCCCTATTTTAAAAATGAGAGCTGCAAAAGTATAAAATAAGCATATATAATGTTTTGCAAGTTCTTTTTGTTGGTTTTTGATTCAAGTTTATTTATCTGTCCAACACATTGTGATGGTTTTAGTATTTATATATTTATTTTAAAGTTCCTTTAAAAAATGTGCATGTTTTTATCTACTTTCATCTGTATTTGTGGAAAAGGTTGTCATGAATATTTTAGTTACAGGATTTAATTGGTGTCAATTAAACAATTGTTTTAACTACTAATTAGATTGGGAGGGGTATATAAGCAGGCACAGTCTTCATTCTTTCATTTTACATCTGAGGAAGTCTGGTGGACGAAAACGCTTTGTATTGTGTGGCGTTTATGTGATTAAACCTGCTGCTGCTTACAGCTACAGGCTCGTGTTTTATTATTACCTTCTGCCTCTTTGGGTGCCTGTTGTGGTTTTATTGGTTCTTGGTTCTGTGGCACCCTTTCCTTGGAGTTTTTGGATTACATGTACTGCAGTTGGAACACTACTATGTCTTTAAGGGTCATTTGCGTATATGCAGTACCAACTCTTTACAAACAGGCCTATATTAGGTTGCTATACAGATACCACTTGAAACAATAAAATGGACTCTTTTTTTATACATACAACATTATACAGTTGAGTATGACCCAGTAGTTTCAGTTTATGTCCAGAATAGGTCATCAGACAAGGTTTGGTGTCTGACAGTAAACTTCTCAAACCCATTTTTTGAATGGTTCAAGGCTCCAGAGAGCACCCCTGCATTACCAGGCTATAATTCATACCACACCTTTCGGCCACCTAACTTGGTCTGAAACACTAAAGGCAGAGGCGTGTCCATATTCATTAAGGATATCCACACCTCCAGGCTAGTTGCTCACCATAATGCATCCAAGATTATCCAAGTGCAACTAATTCTGGGCAAGACCACAATCCAAATTGTAACTTGCTACAGATCCCCCACCAAGCCCCAGGATCCCCACTCCTCATTTCTTGATACACTGGAAAATATTAGGGTACAATCCAACACCATAATAATAGGTGAGTTCAACTACCCCACCATTAACCTGGAAAACTACTCATGTACTGACTCTTTTGCTCAAAGTTTTCTGGAATTCATAAATTCCAATGCCTTGGATCAACTTATCCACACCCCCACTAGGGGCAACAATATCCTAGACCTGGTCATTACCAACATGGGTGACCGGTGTTCCACACCAGAGGTCAATTCCTCATTGGTCAGATACTACAACAAGTTAATCACCCAAGACATCCACATCCCGCCCCCACCCCCCATTATGGAAGCCACCGTAAAAAAATTCTCCAAAGCCAACTTCACACTTCTTAAGGCAGAAGTAGCAAACTTCACGACACCAATGCAGATGGACAATAGAGGTATGACTTCTGAATCCTACACAAATGCACTTTATAAGCACTTACACTAGTGCATGGATCGTGCTATCCCTAACAGAACCAAGATGCTGTCCTCCAAAAAAAGGAAGCCAATCTGGTGGTCCCCTGCCATAGACAATCTCTGCAACAGAAGAAAGAAACTGATGCAAAAAAGAGTAAAATCCCATGATTGGAGGAAATGCCTGGTCAGTCTCAGTAAGAAGCTGAGATCCCTCATAAAATCTTCCAAAGCTAGTTACGGAAACAAAATCACCACTGATTCTAAAGATAACCACAAAGCATTCTATAGCTATGTCAAGAAACTCAATGGCAACACTCAGATCTGCTCTGAGCTACAGCACAATGACATTAAATATACAGAACCAACTGATATTGCCAACATCCTGGCAGATAGGTTCAGTGCTAACTTTAGCCCCCCTCTCACCCCCTAAAGGGCCCATCTCTAATCTGGAAGAATGCAAAGTTCCTGTAATCACTGCTGCTCAGATAAAAAACACACTCTCCAAAGCCAAGAACACAGCATCCATGGGACCTGACAACATCCCAGGCTGAGTTCTACATGAACTGCAGAATGAACTGGTACACCACCTAAGCATCATGTTCAATCATAGCCTCACCTCAGGCTTTGTGCCCACTAAATGGTGCACAGTGACGGTTATCCTACTCCACAAAGGGCGAGCCACCATGGACCCCGGGAACTACTGCCCCATTAGCCTAACGAGGCTGGTCTGCAAGGCCATGAAATGTATCATCATGGATCTTATACACAAAGACATTGGTAATCTCCAAACTCTGGACCCCACCCAGTTCAGGTTTGTAAAAGGCAGATCATGTCTCCTAAACCTGATAGACTTCTTTGAAGCAGTCACCAAAGTCGTAGACGAGGATAAGGTGGTTCACACAGCTTCTCTAGATCTAGCCAAGGCTTTTGACATCATCCCCCACACTGGAATTATAGATAAACTCACTAAACTTGATATAAATCTCTATGTCATAAGATGAGTTGCCAACTGGCTCACTGACAGAACCCACACTGTGAAAGTAGCAGACTCCAAATCCGACTTCAGACCAGTGACAAGTGGAATACCACAGGGTTCAGTCCTGGGTCCTCACCTGTAGGGTATCTACTTTTCTGAGGTACAGGCTAACACAGAAGGTCTTTGGCTAATGAAGTTCGCAGATGACTGCAAACTAGGAGCCATAATCGAAACTCCTAACAATGCGGACATCCTACACAAGGGCCTCACTGAGACAGATGTCTGGTGTCAAAGCCATGCCAAAAAGTGCATTGTCATCCCCTTTGGAAAAACTCTGTATCCATGAGCTACCACATAGGTGGTAGTCTACTTAACACCGAAAGTGTGATAGGAGACTTTGGGACACAGGTGGACAGTAGTCTCTCCTTTGATAATTACATCACTACAGTAGTCAGCAAATACTTCTATTTGGCACACCTCATCAAAAAAGGTTTCTCATCCAGGAAAAAAGAGGTCATTGTTCCCCTCTACTCGTCACTCATTAAACCCATTATAGAGTACAGTGACCCTTTTGGTATGTACATCACAAGACATCTACAACAACTGGAAAGGCCACAGAAATACCTCACAAAGTGGATTATCGGCCTCAATCAGATGCCCTACGCAGACCCTCTCAAAAAACTCCAGCTTTAATCCATCGCATATCACCTACTCAGAGGCGATCTCTGCCTAACATACAAAGCTATGTCAAACCCAGAGCTTTTGGACATGCTCCACTTAAAGAAATCCCAATCCCTCCAAGCTACACGGTCTAGGGACCTAAACCTTGTCACTATAATAAACAGAACATGCTGGAGGGATAGATTCCTGTCCCAGAGACTTCCCATACTCTGGAACAAACTACCTATCTATATCAAACAAAGCTCCTCATTAGCACTCTTCAAGAAAAATCTTGATGATTGGATGGGAAATAGGAAATTCACCCTGGGGATCACTTCTGTGGCTCTGCTCAACAGGGACACAGGAAAATAATTTTCTTGGGTGGCGAAAGCCAGGGTACCTTTTTGGCTAGGCTTATATAGGCCCTAGGGCCAATAGCCTAGTACCTACCTATGAACCTATGAATGCACTTCCGGTAATAATTTTACATTTCACACCAGTGTTGAGCGTAAATGTGAAAATGTCACGTTTATAAACAGATTTTCATTCCACTAATTATTCTGTTTTGAGCCCATTAAACAAATTGTACACACAGTCTCAGCACATAAATGTATGTATGTATATATGTTTATATATATATATATATATATATATATATATATATATATATATATATATATATATATATATATATATATGGGTCTACTGCTTTTAGTCGAATTTCATTTGGCCAAAAATGATTTCAGGCAGCCCACTTCACTGAAACTTCATTTGAATGAAAGCACATTTGGTCGAATTACATATGGTCGAAAATGGTATTTAGCCCCTGCCCCACTGCAGTTTGACCCTGGAGTGAGAATATCAGGAGGGAGATTCAATGAAAGGCATTTCTGATGTAATGCCGTTCGATGGTATGATTCTTCAAAGAAGCAATATAGACTCATATAAACAGTATTTACAATATGTATGATGACTGTAAACAACTGCAGCACACTACCTTCAACTAGAATGATGTCACAGTATAAACAAAACATTATTGATTTCAATAACTGGCTTAGTTTTTGGTGTCATTCAAAGGGGATCCAGTTCCTGTCAGCCTAGGAAGTCATAGTCGACAAACCTTGCTGCTTTGTCAGAGATGGTTTGTACTTGGCACCTCTAGGCTTTCGACTGATGGCAAAGGCTCTTGCCTAACCCATAGTGCCTTTTTTAGGAAAGGTCATAAACAACATTACCGACATGAAATTAACCAGTCAGAACAAAATAAGGGTCATGCTGCTAAATGCTAGGAGTTTAAACCAAAAACTGCACTCCTTAGAAAGCACTTCTATCATTAGAAGATGTAGATATCCATGCAGTCACAGAAACCTGGTTCAAGGCCTCAGAGATCACCCCAGCCTTACAAGGCTGCAATGCCTTCCACACCTTTAGACCACAAAATTAGCATGTGAAAATCAAAGGAGGTGGTGTTTTAATCTATATTAAAGATAAATTCACCTCCCATCTAGTTAGACTGGACACCTCCATGGAGTTACTCAAGATCCAGGTTAGAGTGGATAACACCCCCATTCAAGTCATAGCCAGTTATAGATCCCCATCCATGGGTCATGACCCTTATGACGCCTACTTGACAAAACTGGAAACAGACTAAATTTTACCAAATGCACTGGCTGTGGGGGATTTCAATTATCCCACCATCAAATAGGATACCTACGCTAGCCCTAACTCGCTAGAGCAAAACTTCCTTGGCTTTGTCATTTCAAATGCCCTGGAACAAATTGTCCATTTCCTGACAACTGGAACAAACATTTTGGATCTGGTCCTCACCAACATGTCAAACAGATGCACTGCCACAACTGTCAGACCCTCATTAGTTAATACTGGCCACCAATCAGTCACCTTCGAACTGGCACTAACTCCATAACTCACAAAGGGTGAAATCAGACTAAAAAACTTCTCCAAGGCAAACTATACCCTTCTAGGTGAAGGTATAAATGCATTCCAAGCCCTACCCCAAGCTGGAAGTGGTAACTATGCTGAAGATTACACTAAAGCCCTGTACAATCACTTGCATAATTATATGAAATCATCCATACCAGAAAGAATCCAAGCCAGAGCCCCAAGTAAAAACAAGCTGCCATGGTAGACATGCAGCCTCAACAAACTTTACAATAAAATGCAAAAAGTTGCTGTCCAAAAAACAAAGGCAAGGCCCAAACAATGGAAAAGCACCCTCCTCAGCCTCAACAGGCAAATAAGACAACTTGTCAAATCCTCCAAAGGCACTTTTGAGAGAAATATAGCAAGTACAGCCAAGGATATCCATAAGGTCTTTTATAGCTACATATGTAACCTAAAGGGTGGGACCCAAGCATGTGCAGAACTAGTGGCCAATGGTATCACACACACTGACCCCACAGAAATAGCAGACCTGCAATTGGATAAGTTTCGAGAAAATTTCACTCCATTATCCCCTCCTAACTTACAACAAACCTTCCACCAAACTCCTCTCACCTTACATATTTGAGGAGCAGGTCTTCAAAGCCTTGTCCAGGGCAAGAAACACAGCCTCTGTGGGACCAGACAACATCACAGGCTGTCTTCTAAACAGGCTAGAACATGAACTAGCATCACCGCTAAGTACCCTTTCAACCATAGCCTAACTACAGGCTTTATTCCTGCAGAATGGAGGATAGCAATAGTTACTTCCCTCCACAAAGGTGACCTAGCAGTAGACCTGGGGAATTACAGACCCATAAGCCTGCCCAGCCTCATCTGTAAGGCCATGGAACATATCATTATGGACCTCATAAATAAAGACATAGGTGACCTCCAAACCCTGGATCCTACCCAATTCGACTTTCTGAAGGACAGATCCTGCCTTTTAAATCTGGTGGATTTCCTTAAAAATGTGACCAAGGCCATTGAAGAGGGCAAATTTCTGCACACAGCATGCCTCATCCTGGCAAAGCCTTTCAACACAATCCCACATTCAGGCATTACTGATAAACTTATCAAATTAAATGTAAGCCCCTTCATTGTAAGATGGGTTGCCAACTGGCTCACAAAGTGGACACACAGTATCAAAGTGGGTGACACCGCATCACCCAGCAGTCCTGTTACCAATGAGGTGCCATAGGGGTCAGTGCTGGGCCTCTACTCTTTGGTATATATTTCTCAGAAGTTCAGGTCAAAACTAAGGGGTTGTGGCTGATCAAATTTGCAGATGATTGCAAACTAGGTGCAATCATTTAATCCCCAAATTATGTCAGTATGCTCCAGGAGGGTCTATATCAGCATATCAAAAATTTAATAGTTCAAATCCAAAATATCGAACTGAAATGATCGAACCATTACATTTTTGAATGCCAATATAAAAAAACAAAAAAACAAAAAAAAAACTGAAGGGTGTAGGCGGGGGGGGGGGGGGCAAGCCCCCTTGCACCCCCCACACTCCCGCTACTTAAATATACCAACTCTGAGACCATACTACATTGTAGTAAATGGAAATCTCCCCTTACAGAGATTTCCGTTTACTCGTTCGATGTTCTGCACTTTCAGCATTCTCGCGTCGACAATATCGCATTTGATATTGTCAACATTCGAGATGCTGATAGGAGCCCCTCCAGGAGGGTCTCATGCCAACCAATGACAGGTGCATTAGTCACAGTCTCAAACTGAATGAAAAGAAATGCATCATCTTTCCCTTCAGCACAAACAATGTCCCCTCACACTATCAAATCAACAACAAAACTCTAAGTACCCATGAAGTTGGTAAGGGACCTGGGACCACAAGTTCACTGCAACCTTAATTTCAACCCCCATGTGTCTACTGTAGTAAGGAAAGCTTTCTACATAGCACACTTGATTAGTAAAGACATTGCCTTGAGAGCAAAAGAAGTTATAACCTCTATACTCAGCATTTATCTGGCCCATAATTGAGTATAACACTCTGTTTGGCATGTACCTTACTAAGTACCTACAGCAATTAGAGCTACCTCAGAGGTTTTTAGCAAAGAAGATCAAGGTGCTCTAGCTTGTGCCTTACACAGATTGAATAAAGTCCTTGTCATTATACTTTGTATTGTATAGACCCTTGTCGTTATACTTTGTATTGTATAAACTTCTTAGGGGAGACCTATGCCTGGCCTACAGAGTAACCCAAGACCCAAACCTAATGAGCTTACTACATATCCATAAATCAAATAGATCTAGGTCTACCAAATCCACGGACTTAAATATGGCCTGCAACTTAAATAGGACATGCTGGAGGGACAGATTTATCTCCCAGTGACTGCTGCATCTTTGGAACAGGCTAACAATTCATGTGAAACAGAGCACCTCTATGACACTATTCAAGAGGAACCTTGACGAGTGGATGGGGCACCATAAATTCTAACCAGGTATAGAGCCCTCAGTCCTCCTGGACATGAGCAGCCATCACTAAATGCAATCTTGGGTATTGACTAACGTTTCCATGGTATTACACTGGGATGAAATGGCTAGGCTTGAAAATGACCTCCTGTTTGATAGCCTAGTAATCTCCTATGACCATATGTATTCGATATATTTATTGGGGATGCTGGCTAATATAGAATAAATCTGCAAATTTTGTAGCATTGATGAAGCACAGTAATATCTAGTATTCATAAAGCATATTTCTTTAACATTTCTTTCAGTTTTTTTTTTTCTTAAATGTTGACATGGATTTAATTTCTCAGATCTTCTGCAGAATACAGTTTCAGAAAGCTATGGCAGTTTTAGAGAATGCATCTTCAGTTGTTGAAAGGGAGAAGGAGGCCAAGCATGCTATATTGCTATGTTATCTTACACTGAATAATTATCGTGTTGGAATATGAACTTGTTCTTTAAATGGGGGAAGTGTGGGTCATTTGTAAGTTAAAATGTTAATGAACTTAATAGTAGGGTGGTCCTAACATTAACTGTTAACCAGTTTGTATTTTGCCAAGAGATTGGTGGGTAAAATTTTAGTAAATTTGAATATTGTATATCAGCGACATTCACAAAAAAATAATTTTCTGCCTTATATGGGTCAGTAAAGAAAAAAAAAACCAGCCTCGAGCACACTCTTTTTTCAACATGCATACCCAAGAAAAAAAAAAAAGTTGCCCACATTTTTTGAACTCTGAAGGTTAGAAAAAAGCTCTCCATCAAAGGTAATTGCCTACTGCAGGTAGGTTAATTACTGTGACAGTAAGAAAATGAGACTCAGAGACATGAAGCTGCAATGACAAATGTATGATTATCAGCCCATAGCATTTCTCTAAATAGCAATTTAGTTAGCATTAGCTCCATTAGACCTAACGGCCGGAGTGTTCCTCTTGTAGCTCCTATATTGTGTTGGCAAAGGCACCTCCTAGCCTCATAAACACACACATTTAGACACCCATGCACTTACACACACACACACACACACACACACACACACACACACACACACACACACACACACACACACACACACTCAGACACACACAAACCCCGGGATTCATGAAGCTCGGTGCAAGGCCGGCATTAGGCTTGCGCCGAACGTGTGGCATGAAGATGGCGCAGTAGTGCCAAATGCATATTAATGAAAGCACACTGCCACCACAGCCACATGCATAGGAAAGGAACGCGAGTGCATAGGGCGTGTCGAAGTGCCGCACGGAGGCGTGGAAATGTCAGCTGTCTACGTACAACCTAAAATGTTTGCATATAACAATTTGCAAGCAATAGTAATCACATCTGTCAGTGTCCATGGATACTGAAATGTATGCAAAGCATGCAAGATAGTTCCTGTGAACACAAAATGAAGAAGCAAACACAAATACATGGTAGGGAATAACGGGTCCCTATCCCTCGAACTAATGACATTGAAAACCGTGTGCCCATAGTCCAACGCAGTGTAGATAGTTATACCAAGTGGAAGTGAAATGCATCATATGTTAGCGCGCTGCCAATAGGTATGTCCAGCCCAATGGTCAGGGTCACCAGCTGACCCATATTGTGAGGGAGAGTACACAGCTGGGCAGATGTGTCCATAACAAAAAACACGATAAATGTAAATATCTAGCGACCGTATGATCAAATTATATCCCACAACGCATGTAATAGTCACATACAATAGGTATGTCCGTATTTAACATACCATATGTGACAAGAAATAGAATAAGCATGTAAACAAAACAGAAGGAGCATATAAACTGCTACAACAATAAGGCAACATGTAGGCTGAAAGGAACAGTATTATCCGTAGCGTTGACTGTGGGTACGTGTTGTCCAGTACAATTAGATATGTGTCCGGAATATATCCCATCCTGGACATAGGAAAAGGTGGCATCCTACCAATGATTAGAACAGTCAAACAAAATCTGCACATCTGCGGTCCAAGCCGTACTTGTCAGGATGTGTCACAGTTGAACGGGTATTACCCGGGTATACCAGCCATGTCATGAAAGTTCAGTATGGGCGTGTACCTATGTGCGTGAGGTATAACATGTGGAAGGTCACACATGGCAGGGTAGTCCATACAACCATACAGGTACCTGACATATGTAGAGTATGCAATGTGTTACCTTGACTGTGTCATGGGCCATCAGCCAAAGCAGTGATGGATGGAGTGTCAGGAATATGTGTGTGGGGGGGATGGGTAATGGTATAATCCTCAAAGGCGAGACTGTGTCGTATGCAGAATAGGTGAACTGGAGGTGTATGAGGGAGCAGTGGGTGAAGCAGAAAGAAACACAAACAACATGTATACACTTCTGCAATACAACCAGACAGGCCATACTGTAGAACACAATCTCACAAACATATGAATATTAAAATGTGCGATACAAATGTACAGAAATGTCACCGGCACATACCCACAGATTGGTCCTGATTGAACTGGCCATATCAAATGCAACACATCTGGATGCATAATGGACTACCCAGCATCCCCTCCACAGCACACAACCCACACCCATACCTGAACGTCCACCAAATCTAGCCATACTTGGCCTACTAGTTTGGCGCAGCCACATCTACACATAGTGACCACTATGCATATGTAGTAGATAGTGTCACCCCAGGCAGTTTCAGGATTGCAAACTATGTATCCCTTGCATGTAAAACCCCCAGCACATTTTCGTAATGCCAGAAGAATGGTCGGTATCGGTCTTGTTATTTGGTCTTGTTAAATTTTTGGATATCCCTCATGGGATAAGTAACCTGTGTAAATATTAGAATGGGTATCAAGACACGATTTCCAGTCCTGTGGACATCTGGACACAAGTTGGAATGTGCAGTAGTGGTGCACGAGACTATTCAGCCCTAGATGGTCATGCAGAACCTACTACCCAGGATCAAACACCTGCCCGTGATGCACATGTCCCGACACGAATAAGCGAGAGAATATATTGCACACATTCACATAGTGGCACATGGAATAAGAGTGATGAAGGCACTGACGTAAACAGGATACCCCCTTATCCACTGTGTGAGGGACAATTACTGTGTGGGTAGGTGTGACCGGACCAACAATGATACAATGCCAAATGTCCTGTGATTGTGGGAAATAACTATGTACCATACTGCATGTAACAGTTGCCTAAAGTGGTCACATCAGGATAGAATAAACGTAATTCGTACAAGAAACAGGCAAACAACTAAAGTGCTAAAGGTATAGGGTCACAGCTAGGAAACTAATGAATGTTCTAAACCTGCACTGACTGTGGCTATGTGTTGGCCTAAACAATCTGGTGTCCCCCAGAATATATCCCAACCTGTACATATGACAATGTCAACCCTACCAATGGTCAGAGCATTCGCACAATAACTGGCCAGCCTCTTAACCACTCACAAAGCCAGTGACTTTTGGAGGAAAGGTGTTGAATGAGAATGACTAATTACAACAATAAAGAGTAATAGATGCATTTAACTGCAGAAAATTAGTAGTATTATGAATCTGTCAACATGTTCCAAGTTAATAGTACTAATATGGTAGAAGTATCTATGATTGTCCCTGAGTTGTCATAGCCGTGTCCCTGTCACTGTAGAAACGAGTCCCCGAGTATCACAGAGGCCCGTACACATAAGTACACCAACCAACTGTCACATCTTTTGATAGGACTATTGCAAACCTGTAGTGAATTTATAACTGATGTCCAAAATAATATTCATTGTATCTATAAATTAATGAAATAGTCAAATGGGAAGGGAAACACATAGGCCGGTCAGACATACAGATAGGCAATAAAGATTACTACACTGCTGCTGTCCAAAACACCGGCAGGAAAGTAGCATTTGGAGAGATCTGCAAGGTCTACACTTTAAACATGGATAACGGTGTAAAATTCAGTGTATGTGTCAACCTGGTGTCATCGATGTGAGCAGGATGTAGGTGTACATGGAACAGTAGGTTGTGCAAGTGTGATAATACATGGGTTGACAAAACGTACGACATGTGTCCCGAGACGAGGAGAGTGGGCAATGTGTAGTGGTGTACTCATACCCCAGCTGCACTCACAGTAAGTATATGGCATGAGTGCTGTAGAGGGGTGCCAGGTAGGTGGACCATGGGTATGCAATAATGGGCTTAAATGTGCAGGTGCTGGTTGGCAGAGATATAGTAGGCCCACCCAGTGGAAGTCATTAATATTCCTATGTGGGCATAGCAGACGCCTATATGTCCCAAACCTGAAGAGCACATCTACCGGATATACTGTAAACCATCGGGGGAATACATAGAGACCAAATCAGTGCCGTGTACCCGATTAGTATGGACGTCCATAGTTATGAATTAGAATGTAACAAAGTCCAAATAAACACTTCCAGAACTAGTGATATTAGGCGGACAGGTGGCGGAATACAGGTTATGACAGATGACATGTACGAGTCATAAACGGCATGTACCTAGACAAACGTGAATGAATACATATGCTCTGTGACTGTCAATGTGTCTGGTTAATAGAACCAATTGTCTAAAAGTGTCCCACAGGGTGTTATGCAGTGTTCCTGATACAGTGTTCATTCTCCCCCATTGGTATGTGAGGTCTGCTAGTGACGGAAAGTGCATAATT
The DNA here is from genome assembly GCF_019279795.1 of Protopterus annectens. NCBI lineage: Eukaryota > Metazoa > Chordata > Ceratodontiformes > Protopteridae > Protopterus > Protopterus annectens. The sequence goes on along the minus strand of NC_056732.1, from coordinate 994,483,666 downwards.
TGATGACCACCTCAGATAGATGATAGCATAATACATGGTTCCACACCTGTACGCCTGTGAGTGACACACCCGTCTGGGCAGTTGTGTCCTGCAAAATGAATGTTATGGCCCATGGCCTGTGAGTTCGGGAAAGGAGGCCATATATTGTGTGTAGTGGTGTCAGAAATTCATTTGTTGTACCAGAAACAGCTACATGTAATAGGAAACAGTATTAGCAATTATAATGCTACAATAATAACCTTAACGTATGCAAACCATGGAAGTAGTCAGTTCACAACTGGCTGTGGGTATGTGTTGCCTTGACACATGTGATAGCTCTACATATAGGATCTATAGGGCTGCCACAAGTCTGAATGGCCAAAGTGGGACCTGCTCTGTAGAAATGTCAGACGTACGAGGGCAGAACATGCCTACAGCCATGCATAGTACAGCAATATACATATCTGCACAAATCAAAGCGTAGTCTAGCAGCTGTAAAGTTGCTTATGCCACTACATAAAACATATCGACGTGTCAGTTATACAAGACCTGTAACAAGTAACCACTACGGACACGTAGAATATGAGAATGTGTCCTAATCAGGACAGTTGCAATGGCTAGATTATCGTCACATGACATATGCCTAATGAGGGACTGTCCCATGCAAAGTGGGAAAGGTGCCATTCCTACAGTCTCCCGTCGTGCAATCTGAAAGGTGGGAAACATACAGTAGGTATGCGGTAGCATGACTCGCCGGACAGCTGCGTTAACAAAATCATATTCACATGTCAGCATTGCAGAGTATCAGTTCCCATGTATCAGGCAGATGGGAGCAGATCGTATGAGGAACACTCATATAATATGAGTACGTCACTGGAAAGGCCGCCGAGTTCATACAGCCGAACGCCTGCCGTCGCCAAATGGTTTGACATACCCGATACTGTAGTCATGTAGCCCAATGTAATACGCATCACAAGGGATCGCACACACCCAGCGTGAGTGACAAATGTAAGCAGAAATGTTGGTGAGCGAGCGGCTGTAAGCGTGTTTGTCTACCCGTATGCCAGTAGTACACTGTCAAAGAAATGTGGAGAACGGGTAAAAGGTGCTGTAACCAGAAATCAGCAGTGCTTAACACTGTGCAAACCCACGCACAACTGCTCCCACCTGCTGGAATGTGCCTTACCCAGTCCGTATCCAAAGGCGTTGGTCTGTCAGCAAACAAAGAACCGCCCTATTCACGTGTTGGTAGCAGTACCCTGCACACAGCACATAGCTCATGTGAATTAACAATAGACCATGACATAGGTACAGACAATAGACCACACACACACCATGCAGCGCAGTCATGCAACAGTATAGCAATGTACTGGCAGATATGTCCAGACCACTGGTGTATGCATGCCTGGCCGTCCTGTGTGTCAGTGTGTGAGCATGCCCAGTATGACTGTTATGCATGTTGTTGACCGACATTACCGTCATACCATCATGTGTGTGAGCATGCCAAGTATGGACAACTGTATCGCATGTTTCACATGTCCAGATAGTCAGTACTGTGTTGCCGACCCCTCTGTTCTACACAGACAGGTGTCATGCTGTGTCTGCGGGGTAGCTAATGATCATGTGGCATTGACAGTTGCTACATGTCTGCATAGTGTGGGGGACATCCAACCGCATCCACAGTCCTACACAGCACCGTGGGTGGTGCACATGACTCTCACATGTGTAGGTTGGACGGGAGGCACAGCTGACAGTTGTACACATCTGGCACTACTGTACTGGTATGCCAGGTACTCCATGTCAGTGTGTGGACCTACCTAAATTGCCAATTGGAGGGATACCAGTGTACGTCAGATCCCAGCATGAAATACCAGTACAGTGGTGTTGGACGTCCTAGCTTTCACAACCTAAATCAAACTGCCTGGCCTGCTGTAGTCTGTGTGTGTCTTTGGGGGTTGGGGTCATTCATTGGGCATATCCATAGGCCATTGTATATCATTTGTCTGTATTGGTCCACACCCATCCAGCTGCATGGAATGTGTGCGGGCTGTATGGACACACATGATGTTCATCACATAATCTGCAGTGGGTTAGGAAACCCTGTGTACTACTGGCTACCATTGTGACCGCCGTATGTGCTACAGATGTCATGGTGCCACTATGGACGTGTACTGTCTGCTGCCCTAACAGTCGGCCACCAAAGTCTCTTGTATGCTCACATAGCTTTACCAGAAAGGCTCATCCAGACTCTGCTACACGTTGCTGTGAAGGAAAGGTTAGTTTGCTGTTATTTTTTGTATTTCTGTATTGCCTTTCTATATTTTGAATACTGTAGTTTGTTTTCTTTATCTTGTGTTTTGCTTGCATTCTGTTTTAAACAGCATATTAAAACTTCAAAAGAGACCACAGCTCTCTCTGTTCTGAGTCAGGCAGAAATAAGAACTGATTAATTAAGGACTCATTCATAAGACAGAAGAGGTCACTTAAGGTTAATCACTTGTTAACAGAGGGGGTGGAGCTAGGAACTAAAATTTCTATTTAAGGAGTAAACTAAAACATTTCAGAGCTTTACCAGAAAGGCTCATCCAGACTCTCCTACACTTTGCTGTGAAGGAAAGGTTAGTTTGCTGTTATTTTTGTATTTCTGTATTGCCTTTCTATATTTTGAATACTGTAGTTTGTTTTCTTTATCTTGTGTTTTGCTTGCATTCTGTTTTAAACAGCATATTAAAACTTCAAAAGAGACCACAGCTCTCTCTGTTCTGAGTCAGGCAGAAATAAGAACTGATTAATTAAGGACTCATTCATAAGACAGAAGAGGTCACTTAAGGTTAATCACTTGTTAACAGAGGGGTGGAGCTAGGAACTAAAATTTCTATTTAAGGAGTAAACTAAAACATTTCAGAGCTTTACCAGAAAGGCTCATCCAGACTCTGCTACACTTTGCTGTGAAGGAAAGGTTAGTTTGCTGTTATTTTTGTATTTCTGTATTGCCTTTCTATATTTTGAATACTGTAGTTTGTTTTCTTTATCTTGTGTTTTGCTTGCATTCTGTTTTAAACAGCATATTAAAACTTCAAAAGAGACCACAGCTCTCTGTTCTGAGTCAAGCAGAATTTTTCCTTCCCTCCCACCCATTTAAGTTGTCTTGTTAAATACCACTGTCTTTCTAGTTGCCGCCTCTTATGTTAATCTGACCATATATCTCATTTCTCTCTACTTTCACTGGCTTATGTGAGTAATCACAAAACCATCACTTTTGAAATCCCACCCCTTCAATTATTTAAATTTATTGGCCATCCTACAGTATTTCATAGTACCAAAATACAAAAGTAACCACCCCTTTCAGTCCATCTTGCTGTTTTAAAAATAGTAACTCTCCACTAAACCTTAACTTTTTAAACAGGTAAAACTCAAGTTACCTACTTTCATATCTAACTTCTCTAGTGCACACTGCAGAGTGCATTCTTTTCAATCTTACCTTTAAGCATCCCTGTTACTAGCACTTTCTCTAATACCTAAAATGATCATCTCTACTTGACTCCAAGTAGACTTTTCTCTATCTGTTAAACCTAGCACTTGCTCCTACAGTACTTATTACCTTGATACGGCACTCTTATAGATAGCACCCCAAAAGGCAAAACCCCATTTCTCGGTCACCCACATCCCGGAATCTCTTTTAAAGTTTTTGTCTAGTCCTTCTAGCATGTCGAGGATCAGTTGCTAGTGTCCTCTCCTGCTCAGCTGGTGAACCTGGGAATATTGAGGCAATGTTACAATTGCCTCATGTACACAGACAACCCTCTCCTCCTCCCACAAAACACAAATACATGTGAGAGATGCAACTATACGGCCAAACTGGAGGCTGAGCTCTCTCAACATAGGACTGGCAAGACCAGTCAGGAGGAGAAGGTTACCACACACACTATAGACCCAGTCTCACATAGTACCATCACAACCTCAATTCATACACATAAACACACAAAGACATACTCGGCGGCTCTGATCAAAAATCTACCAAAACAGCAGAGGCCACCAAAGCAGACACCCAAACAACCACCACCTCAGAACACAACACCTGCAACACATAGACCTCACAGTCAGAGTGTCAAACAGTCACAGCCCTTAAGGCCAAACACAATGCCAGACACACTAGTCATTGGTGACTCCATAGTCAGACACACTGACGTCCCGCTCACCAGACTGAGTAAGGAGAAGGTCACAGTAAGCTGCCTGTCGGGTGCTAGAATCCGCCACATAACGCAGCACTCAGGTCTCTCAACAGCAGGTACAAATACGACTCAGTCATTGTCCACGCTGGTGTAAACGACCTGAGACGTACCTCCTTGGACTACATGAAAAGAGACATTGAGGAGCTCTCTGATTATGTAGCCCAGGCAGGTATGACCCTGACCTTGTGCAGTATCCTACCTTCACCAAGAATGATGCCACAATACAGAGATAAGATGATCAGCTTTAACAATTGGCTTAAACTCTGGTGTCATTCAAAGGGGATCCAATGTCTGTCTGCCTGGGATGACATGCTGGACAAGCCACGCTGCTTTAAGGACGGCTTGCACCTGTCACCCTTGGGATTCGGATATTGGCAAAGGCTCTTGCCACCCCATAGTGCCTTTTTAGGCAAGGCTCAAATTCTAAACCTACCACCCTAGAACACAAAAAGGAAAAAACTAAGGGTAATGCTGCTCAATGCCAGAAGTCTAAATCTCAAAATGCACGCACTCGAGGCCCTTCTCAGTATGGAGAACATCGATGTCTGTGCAGTGACAGAAACCTGGTTCAAGGCTCCTGACAGCACCCCAGCACTATCAGGTTTTACCTCTTATCATGCGTTCCGGCCCCAAAAGCCGGACAATACCAAGAAAGGAGGGGCGGTATCCATATTCATCAAAGACACCCACACCTCAAGACTGGTGGCAACGCACGATGCATCGGAGACCATCCAGGTGCAATTAACCATAGGCAAGACGGCTCTGCAAATTGTAGCATGTTACAGGCCACCCTCACAAACTCAGGAACCTCACATGGCCTTCCTGAAAACACTAGAGGGATAAATGTATCACCAAACACCATCATACTAGGTGACTTCAATTACCCTAATATAGACTGGGAACACTACTCAAGCCCAAACACCCTAGCCCAAAAGTTCCTGGAATTCATAAACTCAAATGCCATGGAACAACTAGTCACCATCCCCACAAGAGGAGAAAACATACTTGATCTCATCATCACGAACATGGGAGCACAATGTTCAACACCGGAAGTATACCCCTCACTGGTGAGATCAGATCACAAACTAATCTCGCTGGAGGTCCTCATCCCACCCCACCTGAAATAAAAAGACCACAGTAAAGAACTTCTTGAAAGCCGACTTCACACTACTAAAGACTAGTGTGGTCTCCTTCCCCGAGCCGGCGGAAAACAGTACTCAAGCCGCTGAATCACTTACAAATGCCTTCTACCAGCACCTGCAGGACTGCATGGATAAGGCAATCCCAAGCAAAACAAAGACTCTCTGTACCAAAGGCAAGCGTCCAGTCTGGTGGACCCCAGCCATAAACAAACTCTACAACAAAAGGAGGAAGCTACTACAAGATAGAGCAAAATCCTTAAAAGGTAAGACACCCTTGATCACTATAAGTAAAAACTAAGAGCTCTCATAAAATCATCCAAAGCAAATTTTGAGAGAAAAATAGCTAAAGACTCAAAAGACAATCATAAGGCCTTCTTTAGCTATGTTAGAAACCTGGGAGGAACCTCCCAGATATGCTCAGAACTAGTTCAAAATGATGTGAAGATTACTGATCCTACAGACATTGCCAACATACTGGCTGACAGGTTCAGTGCAAACTTCTCCCCTCCCCAAAAGGAGAGATATCTATACCAAGCGATTGCAGCCCCCAAACATCTCCAACGCCCAAGTGAGAACTGCTCTCTCCAAAGCAAAAAACACAGCATCCATGGGACCTGATGGTGTCCCCGGTTGTGTGCTCCACGAACTCAACGAGGAATTAAACCCACAGCTAGGACAGCTGTTTAATCATAGTCTTACCTCTGGATACGTGCCAGGAGTGGCGCACTGCAACTGTGGTCCCACTTCACAAAGGCGGTGCCTCCACCGACCCTGGAAATTACCGGCCCATTAGCTTGACAAGCCTTATCTGCAAAGCCATGGAGAGGATCATAATGGACCTCATAAATAAAGACATAGGGAATTTGCAGACTTTGGATCCATCCCAGTTTGGCTTTGTCAAAGGCAGATCATGCCTTCTAAACTTGGTTGACTTTTTCAAACAGTCACCAAAGCCATTGATGAGGGAAAGGCAGTCCATACAGCCTACCTCGATCTGGCGAAGGCCTTGATACAATACCCCACTCGGGTATCATTGAAAAACTCATCAGCTTAAATGTTAACCCATACATCACAAGATGGGTTGCAAACTGGCTGAGTGACAGAACCCACAGGGTCAGAGATGCTGGCGCCATGTCAGACTCAAAGCCTGTCACAAGTGGTGTACCACAGGGCTCAGTCCTGGGCCCACTCTTGTTTGGCATCTACTTTTCCAAAGTACAAGCAAACACAGGAGGGTTATGGCTGACAAAGTTCGCAGATGACTGCAAACTGGGCCATAGTAGAAAACACATCTGACACAGATATCCTTCAGAAGGGTCTCACAGAAATGGATAACTGGTGCCAGAGCCATGGCCTAAAGTTAAATGCCACAAAATGCATAGTCATACCCTTCGGGAAAAACAAGGTTACCCTAGCTACCAAATAGGTGGCAATCCACTGAGCATAGAAGAAGTTATCAGGGACCTGGGGACCCAGGTTGATAGTAGTCTGTCATTCGACACCCATGTAGCTAAAGTTGTTAGGAAGACCTTCTACATTGCCCACCTTATCATGAAGGGATTCTCATCTAGATCAAGGGAGGTCATAGTCTCCCTATACTCATCACTCATCAGACCAATGATTGAGTACAATGCCCCATTCAGAATGTATCTGACCCGACACTTGCAGCAGCTGGAGAGGCCACAAAGTTCCTCACCAAAAGGATAAAGGGTCTCAAACATCTGTCCTATGCTGCCCGACTGAAAGAACTCCAGCTCTATTCAGTCGCTTACCGCTTGCTCAGAGGTGAACTTTGCCTAACATACAAGGCCATGTCAAACCCAGATTTGATGAATATGCTTCACCTCAAAAACTCTAGATCCGTCAGAGCCACAAGGGCGGAGACTTAAACCTCGACACGGCTATTAATAGGACGCTGGAGGGATAGATTCATCACCCAAAGACTCCCTATGCTGTGGAATAAAATCCCAGTATATGTGAGGCAGAGCACCTCGCTGGCCTTGTTCAAGAGAAATCTTGACCAATGGATGGGAGATCGCAGATATACCCCAGGGATTACCTCAGTGTCACTGCTCAACAGAGGCACAGCAAAATAATGGGTATAGTTCCCCATACTAAAGGGGTGGCGTAAGCCACAAAACTATGGGCTAAGCTTGTAAATGCCCTTGGGCAGATAGCCTAGTATGAACCTATGAACCTATGAACCTATACATACCATAGCAATGGGTAAATACACATTCTAATACAACTGCCAATTTTTAGGTCGATAGACGTACCCTGGGGGTGTTCTGGACCTGAGGACGGTGCTGGAGGGCTGCCTATGTTGGATGCACACAGTGCACCTCCTATACATGGCCGAGCACAGGTAGTGTCATGTTTGGCATCCATTGTATTGTGTGCAGGTCAGAGAGGGGACATCCGTGGGTACCTACTGTGTCAGCGCATATGCCTTGTGTTGCCTCTTTGCCAAGGGCAGGTCATGCTGTGCACGGCCTTCCGCTGACTGGGCCCTGCTCAGGTAGTTCCTTCGCCAATTCACACTGTGCCTATACAGGCCTTGGCAGTGGTGTTGGGCCATGTGGCCCTGCCCCATGCTGTTCCTGCAGCAACCATTACTGCAGGATCAGAATGTGTAGCATAGCAAATACCATAACAAATTGTGTGCATGTAGCTAGTGAATACTGCAGGGCACCACCGGATGTGTCCGGATACCAGAACCATGAACTGAAAATCCCAAATACATGCTCAATTACATGTCCTGCCTGTGCATCCACCCCATTATGGTGTGAGTGTTCAGGTGTGTGTGCATTGCTGCTGGGTGTCATCAGCCACAACACCAGTGGTTACCCAGCATCCCCCACTAGGGCACTGTAGGGGATGTCCATATTGGCAAAGGTGTGGTACAGCTGTGTTAGAAGCCATATATCAGAATTATCATAGCTTCCAGGGCAGACAGCACACACATTCAGTGTAATGCCCTGGCCATCGCATATGGCCTAGCTGTTGGAGGGTATGCCCCTGCAGTGACTGTAGGCCCTACCCCACTCACCGGGTGGTGCTGTGATGTGTATGTGTGTGCAGGCTATAGCACCCAGTACCCCAGGGTAGTCATCCATGTGGTTGAAGAGATGCATATTGCTGGTCTACTAATCACGTGTGTTGAGGACATGTACGTGCTCACTAGCATGTGTTCACATGGCGTCTGTGAACTGATGCACTACTCTGGATGCAGATGCCTGTGAGATCCCCATGACATCCCCAGTTGTGCTGTGTGAGGTACCTGTGGCTAGTATACCCAGGCCAACACATACTGAGGTATCCACTGTGATGGGTTTCCCTCGGCCTGTTTGATGTGTCAGGTGTGGCAGGCACAGGTCAACAAGCCGCTGTAGGAGGTCTCTGTCCACCCCACAGTGCTCCACCATCCCCAGCTCATGTAGCCCCTGGTAAGTCACCCTGGGTCTATAAAGTCTTATGTCACCCCAGTAAGGGATGTTCGGCAGCATACACATCCTCACTGCCCTCAGCCTCCTGCACATAATGGTCTATGTTGCCTGCTGCAGCCCTACTCATTCGGTTGGATTGTGTTGTGAAATGTCCCCGCAGGTATACACCGGTGGTGTAGAGTGCGGAAGAAACCTGTGTGTATGATGCTTGCTCACATTACCGTACTGTTCAGGTGCGGGCTGGCCATGTCATCTGCTGATTGTGCTGATCATCAGCTGTTTGTGCAGCCTGTACACCCTGACAAACCCACCACTGCTGTTGTCCCTCCCAATGTCACCAGGCAAGTATAGACACACCCCTAGCTTAGGAGTGCTAAGGCAGGAGCACTCCCGAGGCACAGTTCTGCAATGTACGTAACAGTATGTCTGACCCCCCTCCCATGCTGTCAACTATATTCGAGCCCTGCACCCGGCTAACTACACACATACGCTCCAGGTATCTGCATCACACCCTGGGGATAAATGGGATACACTATTGTCAACCTCATCTGCATAGTATAGTCTTCTAATGAATAGTTATATGACCCATACCGAACCTCCAAATTAATAACCACTGCTTAGTCCCACTCAGATCCATACACAACTGGTAACAGGTGCCTTACTATCACCATATTCGATGTCCCATGGTCTTCCCAGCAGCAAAATACCCAGTGTCTACATGACTACAACCCGGGACCCTGCACACAACAGACGATGTGCATTACCACTATGCCATGGCAGATATACATACATCCCAGGTTATCACGTACAGATCATCCAGCACATACATTCAATAGTGCTGATGTCCCCAGACATATATGTTTATATCTATCTCTATCTCTCCATATCAACATATATCATATATATTATTTGTATACATATATACATAGATATACATACACACATATACATGTACACACATATGTAGATATTGCATTTATATCACAACAGCGGTCCACATGACAGCAAAGCATTAGACAGGCATGAAAAGGAAACTACATGTGCCACCTGCATCATGTAGTGTTGTTACTATCAAGGTATGTGTGTTTTGTTGCGTCACATGGGTCAGACTGTATTAAGGGTAAGTGTAGGGCTGCTGACATTTACTCACCAGACCTGTTGGCAAATGTATGTGTTGACAACCCAGTGTCTTGGCAGAATATGTGGGCTGTGGACACTATATATGTCAGCAACAAAACACACTAAACACATCCCACAGCTAGCCACCCAGAGATATCACATAGGGTATAACTACCAAACACACACACCTGCCATGCCGTGGAATAGAGCACCTACCTATCTAGTCTACCACACTACAGCATTACACAGTAACAGAATGCGCTACCGAGTTTCAGCATAACCGCACTCCCAGAGGCATACTTCTAGGTGGATGACATCATCTGCAAAGGCAAAGACGCCGATAGGGAATGTATGGAGAGGGAGCCGTCCAAAAGCATTACTCTTTCCCCAGGCAGCTGGAAACACACACACACTTGGCAGAGCCAGGAGTCAAACATACACCTAACTACCTTATCACACTACAGCATTACGTAGTTACAGAACGCGCTACCGAGATTACTGGAGCACAGCACTCACATAGGCATACTTCTAGGTGGATGACATCATCAGCAAAGGCAAAGATGCCGATAAGGAATGTATGGAAAGGGAGCCGTCTAAAAGCATTACTCTGTCCCTAGGCAGCTGGAAACACACACACACTTGGCAGGGCCAGGAGTCGAATATACACCTAACTACCTTATCACACTAGAGCATTACGCAGTTACAGAACGCACTATCAAGATTACTGGAACACAGCACTCCCAGAGGCATACTTCTAGGTGGATGACATCATCAGCAAAGGCAAAGACGCCGATAGGGAATGTATGGAGAGGGAGCCGTCTAAAAGCATTACTCTGTCCACAGGCAGCTGGAAACACACACACACACTTGGTAGGGCTGGGAGTTAAACATACACCTAACTACCTTATCACACTACAGCATTACTCAGTTACAGAATGCACTACCAAGATTACTGGAACGCAGCACTCCCAGAGGCATACTTCTAGGTGGATGACATCATCAGCAAAGGCAAAGACGCTGATAGTGAATGTATGGAGAGGGAGCCATCTAAAAGCATTACTCTGTCCACAGGCAGCTGGAAATGCACACACACACACACACACACACACACACACACACATACACATTTGGCAGGGCCGGGAGTCGAACATACACCTAACTACCTTATCACACTACAGAATTACGCAGTTACAGAATGCGCTACTGAGATTATTGGAACACAGCACTCCCAGAGGCATACTTCTAGGTAGATGACATCATCAGCAAAGGCAAAGACGCCGATAGTGAATGTATGGAGAGGGAGCCATCTAAAAGCATTACTCTGTCCCCAGGCAGCTGGAAATGCACACACAGCAGGGCTGGGAGTCGAACATACACCTAACTACCTTAACACACTACAGCATTATGCAGTTACAGAACATGCTACTGAGATTACTGGAATGCAGCATTCCCAGAGGCATACTTCTAGGTGGATGACATCATCAGCAAAGGCAAAGATGCCGATAGGGGATGTATGGAGAGGGAGCAGTCTAAAAGCATATTACTGTCCCAAGGTTGATGTAGACAAACACACGGCAGTGGTGTGAGTGGGACAACTGCCTATCTACGGAGCACTATTACAACACTACATGGATACAAGGCATGCCACAGACAGTACACCCTTCCAGACAGTCCCAGTGTGTTCAATGTAGGAATCCATCCTGATGTGGGGTATGGACATCTGTTGCCTGGATGACCACTATCGCTATACAGGATTTCAATGGTCATGCCCATACACAGAGGCACATAACCAACACAAGGTGTCACTGGACATGCTCACACACTTAGTAGCACACGTCCGTTTGGAATGTACTGTGTGTCCATCTACACAACGGCGTACTGGGCATGCTCACACACAGTAGTAGCACAGGGCTGTCTTGTATGCACATGGATTCTAAACACAGAAGGGCACAGTGTGTCGATAGTGAACATTGTTAGCACGAACGCTGCATTGCACACATCTGACACCAGTCGTCAGTGCTAGCTGTGTAGCATTCGTGATCACACAGCTGACAATCCAGATCCAACAATGGAGAATACGGACATCTCTGCAGTGAGGAACACCTGGCATATGTCACAGTTGTGCACAATAGCACTACCACCGTATACCTCAGAGACATGTGGGCCATAACACCGTGATGGACCGCTCCAGGTGTTACTGTCCCCACGTACATGAAGGCCACTCACATGTACTGACCAGTACACACTCAAGAGCCATCACAGATGTCTCAGGTGCAGATCACAGTAGTACATGCCACAGTCTACTTTGTAGCCCACGGACATCACCATGTCCTTGGACCAGCAACACACATCCATACATTACCACACCACCATGTTACTCATGACCAGTGGACTGTACATGGGTCTACAGCAACTGTGCAGACTACACATGTACTGACAGGGTTCCATCATGTGGTATGCAATGCAATGATACCACAGTTCATAACCAGGTTAGCTCTACACATAACAGGGGCCCTGGGTCTTACACAGATTTAACAGATGACTGTCGCTGTATACCAGAAAACACTCATGTTTGGATATGACATACATGTAATCGCAGTGGATACGTACATGGTCCACACACACAGAATGCATATGTACATAGCAAAGCTTTTGCTGTCCTCTGTGCAGACAAGTGGCTACAGCAATCACACACATGCACATGGAAGGTAGGTCAATGGCTGTTGAATGCTAACAGTACATAAGGTAGCAATGTTGACTGAGGTAACATTCCCTCTGTAACAGTTACCTATGACAACCAACATATCATACAACAGTCCATGTGTCATGTATGTCATCACACATGTCCACCAATTGCAATACATACAAACATGGCTACATGACAGGAATGTAGGACCAACACACATGTACATGTAGTGGTGTGCATGCAGCTTCCATGCATATGCAGTAGCTGATGCATGTCGTTCATCTGTGTCTAACTACAACATGCAGTTGCAATGTATCCCCATCATTGATACCTGTATATGGTGAAATACTGACAGTACGGTAGGATGTACATCAGGTATGGATGGATGTGTGTACATAAAGTGGTGGTCCACCTTTGCAGATGGATGTTTGCTGAGGACAGCTCACAGGTGTGTCACAAGCCATCCTACCATTACATGTGCAAACAGTAAGCTATGTTACTGTTACCTGAAGGTGAAGACATACAACCTACACAGTGGTCAGGGTGTTACTGACTGTACATGACTTGACACCTGTAACACTTATGTCCTCCCGTGTGCATATAGCAGCACAATTGCCAAAGGTAGTGTTGGTACACATAATGTGGCCAATACAGCTGCATGTCTGTCAGACGTATCATCATATAGCAGGTGTATGATTCACAGTACTGCCATGTGTGTTTGCTTGTGTGACCATATATGCCACGTATGGTGGGGAATACATCTCAATTGTTACACACCCCTGTACACTGTTGTAGAGATCTGTACATACTGCAGTGTAGAAAGCAAGACGTAGGCAGGGGTGGTGTGTATCACACACATGTCAGCTATCTGTATGTGAATGACATTTGTGGACTCCACAGTGTGTGTGTGTGTGTGTGTGTGTGTGTGTGTGTGTGTGTGTGTGTGTGTGTGTGTGTGTGTGTGTGTGTGTGTGTGTGTATGTATGTATGGCTGTCTGGTGCATGGAGTGAGGGCGTATGCTACCATACAGAACAGACAAGATCCCTAACCCCTCATGGTGATGCAGTCTACTACCCTGTTGATGCCATCGGTCTCAGCCTTACTGGCTACCTGTACATGTTCATTCTCTGTGTCGCGTCATGTGGGTGCACAGTACTGTGGAGGTGATTACCACATAGGCAGGGGTCCTCACCTCAACACTATCAAGTGTGCGTTATAGTGTTGTTGACCCCGTGAGTGTGGTCATGTTACTGTGTGTTTCTGTGTATGTCTGTGCGTGTTCTCATCCTGTAATGTGACAGTGTATTACTGCTACAGAGTGAGGCCTCATGCTATCAACTGGCCTCTAACGTTGACATCAGCCAGACCACTGTGTAAACCCCCCGCACCATGTCACCATACCTGTGATGTGACCCGGTATGGATGTCACGTCTCTAGCCACTGTAGCCTATTGAACAGCTCACATGCTTATGGGTCAGTAGATGTGTGGGCATCTGTGGAATGGTAGCCTTTCTAACAGTGAAGTTGAGGCTACATATAGCATGCTGGTATTGCTATACATGCCTGTGAGTACACCACATTTACACATGGGAAACTGCAAACACTGCTACTTATTGGCACATGCAAGTAGACCTTAAGGAGGGAAGCAGGGCATCATTACCAACATGCTGTTACTGTTGTTACCAAGGCACAGACTGTGAACATACAACAATGCACTCTAGCTGCAAACACTGCTACTTATTGGTACATGCAAGTTGACCTTAAGGAGGGAAGCAGGGCATCATTACCAACATGCTGTTACTGTTGTTACCAAGACACATACTGTGAACATATAACAATGCATTCTAAACCTGTACTACATGGTATGTCTGGTGCGTGTCAACAGTACACAACAAATGTAATATACACTACTCACTATTCTGTTCACCCTGTGCATCAGACCATATGAGCATGTCCCTGCACCGATGGTGTGGATGACAGGGATGCGGCACAGGCATCATCATATGCACAGGGTGATAATGTTTGCCAGGGGCATAGGCTGCACCGGTGGATGACATCATGTGTGTGGGTTAGGGCCGGTGATCTGATTGGACATGTGTGGTAGTTATGCATGTGGGTGTTGCGGTGCCCTACAGATGTTTCTGCTGTGTGCGTGTGTGTGTGCACACAGTTCTGCCATGTGTCCAGCCTACACAGGGGTATTATTGACAGCTCCAGATTGTACAGACCAGGATGTACAGCTCACTGTGTCTGGCCATAGCCACGTGACCTGTGCCTGCCAGGGGTTGCATGGGCACTACCAGGCAGAGGTACAGATTGGCTACTGTCCGATGACACATGTCCACTGGAACCGTGTCCCCGCTGGGAACGTCTAGGGCCACGTCCACATGGCCTGCTGTGTCCTGGTGTGGTCAGTGCAGCACCAGCTGCACTGCTACTGCTACCGGCACTGTGGGAGCGGGCATGTGAGGTGGTTTGTTCACGTTGACCTGCACCAGGTGGTGTAGCTGGCCTACGTCCACGTGGCCAACGCCTCACTCCTACCAGATGTTCCAGCACAGACAGCTCACGCTCGCAGATTGCCATGCCACGGTCAAGGATTCCAACCATGTCACCCAATCGCCTGTCCAGAACATCAGGGATCTGCTGTTGAGCATTTGCCAATGCCTGGATGTTGTTGTTTAAAGAACGGATAGCAGCCCTTTGAAGCCTCTGCCCTTCTGTGTTCTGACATTCAGCACATGCCTGTGCTGGCATTACAGTCTGGAACATGCGTCTGGTGACACCAGCTGCTGCACTCTGTCCTGCAGGTGCATGTCTGCCAGAGGCCGTCCTACTGGCAGCACTGGCCACATGCCTGTATGGCACATCTGCAGTCATTACACTGACACCATGATGTGGAGACACACCTTCTGTAGCCACCACATGTTCCTGTTCCGAGCTAACACATGCTGACTGTCCTTCCTCTATGGCCACTGGTGATGGGGTATGTGTTGACATGAGTACTGTGTGCAGGGAAGAGGGGGGTATAGCAGGGATGGCAATCATTGGCACAGATTCAGCCCCTGACAACCCTGCCTGTACCTCATGCATATGTTCATCACTGCTAGTATCTGTGGGGACACTAACATCAGATGGACCGCAGGAGGGTAACACACCTACATCACCTGTGAATGCAAAGAATGACTCTACATTACACACAGATACACAGACACACACACACAGACACACACACACACACACACACACACACACACACACACACACACACACTCACACAGACACACACACACACAGACACACACACACACACAGACACACACACAGACACACACACTCACCATGCATGTGATTTGACAGACGGCATGCAGCATGCATGTGATACAGCAGACGGCATGCAGCTCAGACATTAATAATGGTAGTTAGCATACCTCCCTGGGTTGCACACAACAGCAAGCAGGTGTCATATCAGAAGCCATGCAGTTCACACAATCATGGTAGTAAGCATGCATCCCTGTGATACACCATGTGGACCAGCACAGGTTAACAGTACACATGGCTGATGTGACCTTGACATTGACATGTTGTATGACATGTAATCTGTGGACGTGTGCATTGACATGCATACATGTCTGACACAATGGTGTCCTGACACATGTACAGCAGTGTAATGGGTATCACATTGCAGTGTTGTCTGTATGCCCTACAGATAGAAAGCACTTTTAGCAGATGTGCATGAGCATTGATGGGTAGTATGAGGTGTCTACATTGCTATACAGTGTGAAGTACAGATACTGTGCCATTGCATGGCATCATGAGGCACCTATATTGCTATACAGTGTGTAATACACACACAGTGCATAGCCATGACTGCGTGCAAACACATGACATAACTACTGTGGCTTGTGACCCACATCGCTGAGGTGTATACACACTAAATCATGCTGTGTCATGTGACAGGTCACTGGAAGACCTACGGATGACACCCCTGCACAACTACTAACATGTCTTAGCTGCCTGGCAACCATGTCCACACATGGCAGACATGTCAATACACCATGTCCCACATGACAGTTATGTACCACACACACGAGGTGCATGGCTGACAGTGATGTCCAACAGCAGCAAGGGAAATGTACGGTATCTGTGGCCTGATGTGGTGTCTATGTCTGTGGAAGCTGTACAGGTGACTACTGTCATGCTATGACACAGTCCTGATGTTCAACACATCTTATATGGTTGAATTAAGTGACACCTCCACAAGCTGTGCACAAGCTTTTAGGATGTCCAGTGTTCCACATCAACTATATAACCATTCAACAAAGGCTATAGTTGGACCATGTGTGGACAATGTGCAACAGGGTGTATACACATCACATCTACTGTGTGGCTACATGTCTCTGGCCATCCTCCATAGCCATGTGTGAACATGTGTTGGCCAAATGTTTGTGATGGCCGTCTCACATGTCTGTGTTGTCCCATATGACATACACCCATAGATGTCAGATACATCACTGTCCACAGGATTATGCAGACAAAGGGTTGTAAGTTTGGTATGTGGGGTATGTATTATGGGATAGTGAGACAATATTGCAGCCGGAACACTACATGTCTGGGACTTGTCAAATGGCACATCACAATGTGTGCACCCATTGCAGGGGCATATTACACAATGGTGAATCCTGTGGGCTGTCCACATCCCAGCTCACTGTGTGGTACTGTTTGCGTACCACACATGTGTTGTTCCAATGTATAGTACATGTGCCTACATTGAACAACACCTCCACTGTTGTATGCACAGCTGTCCACACATCTAGCAATGACAGATACTTTGGTCTCATGTCGGTGTTTCATTTAGTCTGAATATATTGCACATGGGTAGCCAGTGTGCTTGATGACAGATGCGACCTGTATATCATGACTGGACCATAAATTATGTGTACATGTGTTAACTCGCCACATGGCAAATAGATATATGCATTAACATGCCTGATACTGATAACTGTCTCACCTGCAATGGACTGATGTCTGTGCGGCATGCCAGAGGTACCTGTATAGGGGTGACACAGCGATTTGAACATTATCCATGACTGTATGACAGCTACAGGGTGCACTGTGCATGTTAACACATTCACCTGTACAATAGCATATAATATGCACATGTGCGCATACACAGGGTACCTAACTATAGTATGCGGCATGTGTGTAAACATACCTTGCATATGATGTTACATTACATATTGTACAGTGACACATGCAACTAAATGGGATATGATAGTCATATGTGCATTAGTGACTTACCAGGTAACTCCAGGCTCAGTGGTTGGGAGACACCCACCTCCACGATGGCAGCTACTGTTTGTGGATGCTGTTCTGTGGGTGTCTCCAGGCTGGCCAGTAGCTCCTCGGTGTGTGTGAGTGGGGGCTGGTATGGTGGCCCACCACCTGTTCTACCTTGTTCCCTGGTGATTGCATTGGCACACAGTTTTGCATGTCGTATCAGGTCCGTGCAGTGTCTGCGCACCTGCTGGTAGGTGCAGTTATGGTCACCCACATCATTAACCCTCCTGTGTAGTTCTTGCCTCAAGTCGTCATGCTGCTGGGCATGCTGTGGCACATGGCTGAACAACACCTCATAGTTATC
Organism: Protopterus annectens; assembly: GCF_019279795.1. Lineage (NCBI taxonomy): Eukaryota > Metazoa > Chordata > Ceratodontiformes > Protopteridae > Protopterus > Protopterus annectens. Next base: position 994,465,417 of record NC_056732.1, on the reverse strand, counting down.
ATGGAGGTACGGGATGAGGGCATCATCCTCCTGGTGGCTATACGCTGGCAGGCGTGAACGAGGCATTATCTGGAAGACATAATGATGGAGACAGGTCACAGTATCACAGAGATGTACAGAGATACAGCTGCACATACATTTGTATTAAATCTAGTACATATGAACAGTTATCTTTGCAAATCGTCATGACACTGACACGACTGACATGTTTGTGTCACACACATGTAACACCCGTTGTGCATTGGATATCATCACCATATATGTGTGTCACCTCATTACATTGCTCATACTCAATGTGAATGCTGTCTTGATGTGGGCATGTCTGTTTGCCTGTACTGGTGTTCTTACCTATCAGCACATGCCTGGATGTGTCCACAGTAATGCTGTTGACCTTGATGCTGTGTATATGTCACATATCAACACATACACTGCCTTAATGGACATGAGCAGTGACAATGCACACATGCGCACGGAAACCATTACATGCATGTGTTTTGCCATATACATCTACACGGCACTGTACAGCAGTTCAACATCCTGCCACGTATCGCCTGTGTTGCACATGTGATACACATGGGACAATGGCTAGCCGGATGTTATTCGCAGGGATGGTTATCAACCATGGCATGTATGGGCAAGGTTTACTAGCTGTATCCAACAGCCATTTTGCCACTGCCAGGTGCATCAGTGCCACATTACTGATCCAGACAGTTAATGATACATCTACCATGCGGTCATCGCACCATGTTTGACAGAGATGACATGTGCAGCTTTGATGGACAGGGTTGCATGGTATGGCAGGTGTATGTAACATGTATGCAACACGGATCTGTCCAGCATGTGGTGATCATTGTAGTAGGACGGTGGCTGTCCATGACGTATGTCTTTCAGATCAGGATATGTACGTGTAGCATGTCCAACATCACAGTTTAGCACATGTCTTTATGCAAGGTAGCCAGCATGCTGCATAGTAGAGGTGAGGATTATGAAGGCTGGTATCGCCCATCCACGCATGGCCAATACCCCTGAAAGGTGATATGTGATCCAATATTGGTCACCCGAGTGCTGAGTATGCCTGTCCAATGATCTCCATGCTCATGGATCGCACCCTGTCATGACTTGGGTGCCTTGTATGACTACTTAATAGGCCTGGAGACGTCACCAGCTCAGGGAGGTGAACTGCACAGCACCATCCCTTACACACAGTTTCCATAATGTTGACCGCTGCCTAGGTGGTAGTTAATAGGTACAGGGTTATTCACCTAGCGGTGACAATGCTATTATCGGCTGTCAGATTGTGCACATATGTCACGCACCTCACCCACAAAGCCCATTCTGTATGTTGTCCACAACACTGAGACAGCTATTGCTCCTAGGTCATGGCCATTCACATCCTTACATACGCAGATGCCTCCCATTTGTCTGTGTGGTATGGGTTACAATGAGGGGGGGTACAAAACATTAACCCTGTTTTACTGTAGCTGCCACTGGTGTGATATGCACATGTCACTCAGACACCTTTTGTAGTGTTGCTTCTATCAACAGGCCACTGGTAGACCACTCCTGTGACATACAAAGGTACATCTAGTATACTCAGTGTAGCTGGAACACAGTATGGGTGATGTCCTATGACCTGTCACAGGTATGCTATGCAGTGTGAAATCATCCGTACTGTCATCTACATCTCTACTGCTAACATCTACATTGATAAAGGTTCATAGACCTGCAGACCATACTCAGCAGGGTAATAGTGCAGTGCCTCCAATTATGACTGGCGTCTCCGCTTGTGGGTTGCAGTGGGTTTATATTATCCAACACCCTATCTGTATTGCATATTCATGCTCAGGACTTGTTCAGAACATGCAAGCACTTCATGAGGTACTTATTACTATAGCACACATTCCAACTCATTTCTTACAGGTACACTGTCTGTCCTCACATTTCCAGCTTGCTTACAGTACAACAGCTGTTGTACACACGTAACTCATATATCTTGTGTGACATGATTGAATATACAGGCATGTCCAAGTGTCACTTACCAGTGTTATTGCCTGTCTATATGATGAATATGGCAAACATGAGGCAATAGAGCAATTGTCTCATGTACACAGTCAATGCTTACCTCCCAACATACAACACTACAGCCTGTGGGAGATGCACATATGTAGCCATGCCAGGGGTAATGCTCTAACCAACCCAGACTGAACCTGATATTCATGTGGGGATGATTAACATTTGCAACACACCCCACTCATCACATAGTCTCACTAGATCTCCACCACCACAGGCCACACATAGTATGACTACAACATTTGCAGAACCTCTCCATACTCTGTGTAGGCAACAGAGGCAGCCCCCATCACCAAACACAACACCAATTACTTATAGCCCACAGACTCATGTGTGCACATCAACTACAGCCAATAGGGTGTCATAACCTACACAACACACCAGTCATAGGTAACTCTGTAGGAGGTCACACTGATGTCCCACTCAGCAGGCTACACAAGGCGATAGTCGTTTACATCTGGCTGTCGGGTTACAGGATCCGCAACATAACCTATGCTCCCATGCCACACCTCACCAGGTACGATTTGACTGTCATTCTCCATGTTAGTGTGACTGCCCTGAGATGTAACTTCCTGGACTACATGTACAGGGACATGCAATAGCTCTCCGGTCTTGTAGCCCAGAAGGTATCGCCCAAGCCCTGAGAAGCATTCTGCATTCATCCAGACTGATACCACTGTGCAACGACTGAATGTTTCACTTCAAAAGTTGCCTATGCATCTGCTGTCATTCCACAGGCATCCAGTATCTGTCTGTGTTGAATGACATGGTCAACAAAGCACGATGCTTTGGTACAGATAACCTGCACCTGTCAGCCCTGGGAGTACAGATAACATGTAAGGCTCTTGCTGCTCCTATACTGCCTGTCTTGGACAGTTTCCAATAACATTCACCACCAGAAAAGGAACAGGCAAGCAAAACCTGGGGTACTGTTACTCAATGCTTGACATCTTCATCTCTAATGCACTCAGGCGAGGCACAGCTTATAATGGACCACTTCAATATCTCTGCAGTGACTGGGACCTGCCTCTAGGCTCTGGAGAGCACACCTGCACTGACAGGTTACACACAGACCACACCTTTCAGTCATGTAACCAGGACCGGAACACCCACGGCGGAGGTGTGTCCATATTTCACAAGGATGTACACACCTCCAGGCTGGTTCCTTAGCACAATGCATCAGAGGTGATCCACGCGCAACTAACTGTGGCCAGAACTGCTATACACATTGTAACTTGCTATGGATTCAACAACTTACCCCACGGTTACTGGCCCTCATTTCTTGGTGTACTGGACAGTAGGGTTCAGACAGGTACTACTGATGTGAGACTGACACTACCCCACACTTAACTGGGATGCCTACTCATGTACAGACACATTAGGCCAACGCTTTATGGGATTCATAACCTCCACTCGGCTGGATCAACCCATACACACCACCACCAAGACCAACAATATCCTAGACATGGACATTACCGACATGTGACTGGTGTTCCACACCTGGGGTTATCCCCTCGTTGGTAGTTTCCGAACATATGCTAATCGCCCTTGTTATCCACATCCCGGCACCACACCCTTCACGGAATACACAGTAGATGATTTCTACAATGCCTACATCAGACGTCTTATGACAGCAGTAGTAAATGTCATGACACCCGTGCAGATGGACAATGCACTTACAAATGCTGAAACATACACCAGTGCACTTCATTAGCACTTACACGACTGCATGGATCATGCTATCCTAAACAGAGCCATGATGGTACCCACCAGATAATGGACGCCACTCTGGGGGTCCGGTTCCATGCACATAATGTACAACAGAAGGTGGTGGCTGTTGCAAAGTGGAGTACAATCCCATAGGTGGGGTAGCTCACTGGTCAGCCTCAGTAGGAATCCGGGATCCTTTATCACATCCTCCAAAGCTAGCTACGTAAACATTACTGCAACACATTCCAAGGACTACCACAAAGCATTATGGAGGTATGTCAGTACTCAATGGCAATACCCACATCTGCTCTGACATACGACGGTTAGGCAGGAACATTACAGACCGACTGCTATCGGCAACATCCTGGCAGATAGGTTCAATGCTAACTTTACACCCTCTCACTCCCTACAAGGCCAAAATCCATACAGGAACAATGCAGAGTCCCTGCAGTCACAACTACACAGTTCCAACCTGCACTCTCTAAGGCCTGGAACACAGACTCCATGTGACCGTCCAACATCCCAGGCTGTGATTCACACAAACCTCAGAACGACATGGCTGCCCACTTGACCACCAGATTCAGTAATACCCTTGTATCAAACATTGTGGCCTCTGAATGGTGCACAGAAACAGTCATCACACTCCACACAGGTGGCACCACAATGAACCACAGGGACTATTGCCCTATATGCCTGACTGGACTGTTCTGCAAACCTATGGGGCACATCATCATAGAAGTCATTCACAGAGACATTGGTGGCCTCGAGACCTTTGATGCCACCCAGGTTGGATTTGTTAGGGCCAGACCATGGCTCCTACACCTGGTGGACTCCTTTGATACAGTTACCAGGGTAGTTGATGAGGGTAAGGGGGTCCACACAGCCTACATTTTCCTCTCATTGGCTTTCAGCACCGTTCTCCATTCTGGTATTGACAACATACACATCCACCTGCACATCCACCCCTACGTCTCGGGATGTTATGCAAAGTGGCTCATGGACAGGACGCACACAATGAGGGTAGCATACCGTGGTACCTACAGTAATTAAGTTACACTTGGCGTACCACAGTTCTCGGTCATAGGGCCCCTCATGTTTGGTATATGCTTCCCTGAGGTACAGGCTAGCACAGAGGGACTTTCCCTGAATAGGTTTCCAGACAACTGCAAACAAGGAGCCATGATTGATCCACCAGCTGATACAGACACGCTCCATATGGGTGTCACTGTGACAGATACCTGATGTCAATAACATGGCCTCAAGCTGCATAACACAAGGTGCATAGACATCCCCTTTGGATTACACCAATCACCCACTGACTGTCACATAGGTGGTAGCCCCCTACATACATGTGACATTATACGGGATCTTAGTACACACGTATATAGCACCCACTCCTTTGATAACCATATTGCCAATGTGACGTGGATATCCTTCTACGTGGTCACCCTTATCTGTAATGGGTTTGCAGCTGGAACAAAGGCACCCATTGTACCTCTATACTCCTGATGTATGACACACATTCAGGGGTAAAACACCCCTTTTGGGGTGTACCTTACAGAACAGCTATGCCTTTACATACCACAACATTAACACACCATGAGGATTATTGACCTCCGAAGGATGACGTATGCGGCACAACTACGGACACCACGACTGTACACATTTGCGTACTGTATACTCAGGGGTGACCTCTGCTGAACATACAGGGCCCATGTCCACAACAATATTTATGGATATACTCCACATAAGCAACATAAGCAAAGGCCACTGAGAGCAACATGCTCATGGATATGTACACAAACGCAATAATGAGTGGGATATGCTTGAGGGATACATTCCTGAACCAGACACTCACCATGCTTTGGAACATGATTCCTATGTACATCAAGCAGGGACACTCACTAGCACTCTTCATGAGATACCTTGATGGGTGGATGGGAGACACACATGTACACCAGGAATCACTGCAGTGGCTGTACTGTACACAGGTGCAGGTAACACATGGCTCTGCTGTTAACAGACAGGACACTACCCTAGGGAGGTACCACTGGTGGAAACACTGTCATTGGGCTTACACATGGACTTGGCCAGACAGCATAGTACCTCTCTATGAACCTATGAAGCTATTACATGTCCTTTGTGCATGGATAATTGAGTAGCTCTTCCATTTCAGTTAGCTATCATGCTGTTACAATGTCCCGTGACTACAAGCCATATGTATCCTGTTATTGTGTATTCTACATGCCAATAAATGATACCCTTTGTTTGCATGATATAACAGTTATGCCGTGTAAAATATCTGACATATCTACCTACAATACTGTACATTACACATATTTTAAACACTATCCTGTAATGCAAAGCATACTTGCACAGCAGGACCACCCTAGGCATGTTATTCTCATTATATGCCCTTACACATGCCTACTGTGACAGTATATCAACATATACTATCCCCTGCTATGGCACGTACATGTTGGACAAACCCTACCACTGACGGCGGGTGGTGTGGAATTGTTGTGTTTAAAGCCCTCATGCAGCATCCCTTGTGGTGTATGAGATGTTTACCTTGTGGCCCACAGCAGGACACACAATTTCTACAAGCGTTACTATGCTCAACAAGAAATCACTACATAATACCTTTTCCCACTTTATGCATTGCGTACAATTTAATTACTACAAAACAGGCTCTACATACACTGACATACTGAGTGTTCTACATACCTTGTTTCTGAGTCTTCGTAAAATATCTCTCTTACACCTTTACTGTTTAAACGGTTCTATGGTATGAGCTTACGGTTTGAATGTATGGCAAGGCATCCTTATATACGTCAATACCTGTATCATGTGGTATTCTGCCGCCAATTGGTGTTCCTGAGTAAATTATTACATGCACATCAGCTGTGCCGCTACTCCATTCGCAAATTACGTGGCAACAGTGGGGTATAATTGAATTCTCCACTTGGGCATTGCCCGTTTGCCCTACGTTCAGGGAGACGGCCTGTATGTGTTTTGTTGTGAGGAATTGCAACTGCTATTTGGAGAGACATGGATATTTTGAATTTATGTCCCCCCGTGGATTGTGTGTGACGGCGAGAGTATGTGGTTCTACATGTGAGCATACCTGTCATCTCAACCGTCTGATAAGGGACTACTGCAAACAAAACCTATAACATCGCCGTCTGTTCCATTATACAACAGCTACGATTTCACATGGCGCCATTACAAATGTGGCTCTCACAAGGTATGTTAACGGTTCTGCAGATGTAATTGAGTGAGTGGATGTTTGTGATGTTATTACAGTCTGTATTGCAATTGTTTCGGATGTGGGGAAGATGTAGGTGGGTGTACATAGCATATACAGGTTTGTGGGGACTGCATTTATGCATATTCCATAAATGTGTGTGGGCTCCTTCCCTAAATGAAGACCTATCATTTAATAGACTGAGAAACTATGGTTGTTATGGGCTTATACATTGAGCCATTGTTAATTGGTTTCTGTATAGCATGCAGGTGAGGTTGATACTTCAATACCTCCGGAAATACATCGATATGTAAGGGAATGTTACTAAATGACAGCTGTCTCGTGTATTTCTGTCACAGATATTTGCACTCATTGCAGTTGTGTTGGTGACTGAACCTCTTTGGCATGGGTTGCCACCTTTTCAAATGGCCATAGTGGGTCATTTGCAGGACACACATCGGTGTTTCCAAGCCGACACATACCCACGGTCAGTACACATGATAGAACATACTTTTATCCTGAATACATACTTATTCTTGACGCACTTTAGCTACTTATCATGTTTCATGTAACATTTACATATTTTAGATACAGGCATAACTATTTAATGCAACTATTACATAATATATGGGACATAATTATGTCCTATAATCTCGGACATTTGCCCTTTTTAATTTTTTTGTCAGGACACAACTGCCCAGGGAGGGGCTGTCCCTCTTAAAGTGGGACAGGTGGTAACCATATGCCTATGGCCAGCTATGACCACACCTACCATACTGATCTACCTCAGAGTTAGCACTAACAGACACACGATGCAAACACACACACACAAACACATTACAGTCGTGCAGAAACGCACATGGCACCCTCAACACACACATACACAGACTACAACAATCACATACACAGTTGAACACAGTACCTACCTGGACCGCAGCACCGGCAGTGATAACTACATGTCCCTTAACATCGTGATAATATTACTCTCGGTTCTAGTGTTCCGGTACTGTGGTCTTTTGGTATTTCAGCCTCGTAATTACACGTGTCAGTATGTGACACATTCGATAGTTGGCAGTATCCTATTTATTTGTACCTCCATGGTTGTGTACATGTCGTTGACCTATCTATATATTTGCAGATATAGGTGAATACGTATATATTAACTTATATCTCTCTATCACCCTTCATATTTATATATATATATATATATATATATATATATGAGAGAGAGAGAGAGAGTTTGAGAGGGAGAACACACCTTTCATTGTGTACATGTCAGTGTATACTGTTTCCTGGACTCCGCACGTTTGTGTTTTGACCTGTCACAATACACACCTGCCATTGGTACATCTCAGGTAGCTTAATGTTAGGTGATTGTGTACATGATTGCGTGTTCTACTCCTGGCAGTGGTTGTTCTACGCTTCAGAGCAGGCACTATTAGTACAGGGGTGAATAATGCTAGTTTCACCTGTTCTGGACATCGTTGACTGTGATCTGCACGATATTCAGAAAAGCTTAGCCCTGTTTCACGCATATCCGTATATTCAAGTTTAAACGACGCTTACCAGCACTTGCCAACACATAATCCCACTGACATGTGCTAAACCTGATCTGATGACCTGCATCCAACATCCATTATTCATGCCTTCGGGATTACGTAACTTTTCTTGCAGGACGTGGGACCGGGAACATGCACGACAGTCAGTGCATTTATCACTTGGGCATCTGGGATTTGTACACGTGTTATGGTGTTTTGTATGTGGACTGTACTACGGCTGTTACTCCAAACTGCAATCAAATGTATATGGATGAGACCTATTAATGGTATGTCCAAGTGATGTTTAATGGATGTGCTCCAGCATTGGTAATGTATGTCAGTGTGCCACACACTATAATGTGTTATACCTTCACACAACCATAGGTGGAGCATGCTGGGGTGACAGATACCTGTCATGGGTACTCCCCATGCTTTGCCACTACATCCCTGATTACATTATATGGAGCCCCTCATTAACACACCAGGTAAGCCATGCAGAGTGTCTGGGGAACAGTGATTACACACATGGATCCCGCAATTGCCTCTGCTCCACTGAGGGACAGTTGGTTAATCGATGTGGTGTTGACAGCAGGTACTGTGTGCCTCGTTTGATGAATGGCCTCTGACAATCGGGTGTGTACCTACCGATGTACCTAGGAACCTATACATACAGTATCAACATATGCTGTTAGGTGCGTATACTGTTCAGGTATTGACATTCCTTGTTCCAATAGCTGTTGTGTGTGCAATGGTTAAGGGCTGCCTATGTAGGATTCACACAGTAGGCCACCTATACATTACACGTTACAGGTGGTCGCGTGTGTGTGACATCCAGTTTACTGTGTGTGCAGGTGGAGAAGTGTGTCAGTTGGTAGGGGCCTACACTGTCAGTGTATGTGCTATACATTCCCTCTTTGCCAAGGCGTGGGCATATTTGGCATGCCTCCATCTGCCTACTGGGGCTGGCAAAGGGTGTTCGTGGTCTGAATCCCTCTGTGCCTCTGATGGCCTTGGCAATTGCGATGGCTGTGAGGGCCTTCATCATTATGTCCCTGCTGCAGCTGTTTCCGCAGGATCATATTATGTAGCATGGCACATACTATGAAGATGTGGGCACACGTGCCTGGAGAGTACTACAAGGCTCCATCAGATATATCCAAGCAAGGGAACCATGATTTCAGCATCCCAAACACATGCTCTATGATGATTCTGGTTTGTGCGTGTGCCTCATTATGGCGTTCTTGCATGGGTGTGGTGCATTTCTGATGGGAGTCATCATCCACGGCTCCAGTGCATAGCCAGCATCCCCCACAAGGTGGCCATGTGGGATGTCCCCCCTGACAAATACCTGATACAGCTGTGAGGCATGCCAGATGTGGGAGTCATGGTAGCTTCCAGGGCTGCCGGCACACACATCCATAATGATGCCCTGGGCATTGCACATGACCTGGCAGTTGATGGAGTGGTATCCCTTGCTGTTTATGTAGTGCCTACCATGCTCACCGGGTGGTGACTTGATATGTATGTTCATGCAGTCTATCGCACCCAATACCTCTGGGTAGTGTGCCACCTGGTAGAAGAGACGCATATTGCTGGCCAACTCCTCCTGAGTTCGGGGGAGGTATATATGCTCATTGGCATGTGGTAACATAGCATCCAGGAACTGGTGTAGTACCCTGGATGCTGATGCCTGTGAGATCCCCATTATATCTCCAGTTGGCCTTTGAAAGGTACCTGTGGCTAGTATTTGCAAGCTTACACATACCTTCATGTCCACTGGGATGGGTTCCCCTCTGTTGTTTCTGGATCTCAGGCGTGGCTGGCACAGCTCAACTATTTGCTGTAAGATATCCCTGTCCACCCTGTAATGCTCTACTATCTCCAGATCATGTAGCCCCTGGTAGGTTACCCTTGGTCTGAACACTCTTCTCTTCCTCCGGAGCCTGCGGTGGTTGTCAGCTTCATCCTCCACAACACCTTCAGTCTCTAACACATGGTGATGAATTACAGCTATGGCAGCTCCCAACATGTACATTGTAAAAGTTCCCCGTCTGTTTACACCGATGGTGCAGTGTTTGGGAATAGACAGGTGTGTGTGAGGTGCCTTCACACTTTATACTATTGTGCTGTGAACACTGATGATGTCATAGGGTGTGTATGTACCATCGGAGCTACAGGGTATCTTATGTGTTTTACCACAGGTACTGCTATTGTCGTGCCTTTGGTGTTGAATTACATTTGGCTGCCGTGGATTACCTCTTGCCCTTCCCTTAACATTTCTTAACGATTCCCCTCCCATTTTCTGGCATGCGTCCAGCAGCCTGCTTTCATTTGTATTTTCCTAAACCTGGCTTATCTTATGACATGTGTTCTATGGCCGATCTACTGCAGGTTTGCTTTGCTCTGCTATGGCAGTTCTCTTTTCTTTGCAATCCGACACCTCCCCTATCATGTTCTGTAGATTGCTGCTAGCAGACTTGTTAGCTGCCGTCGATTGCCCACTGTGAGTTAATAGGTGTTAATTGCTCAGTTGTATTCCAATTACCCTACTGCAGCATTTCCTTATTTTCTTCCCCTAACCTTCCTGTTTGAGCTATGGTGAGCAGCGCGTGCGTCCCATTACCGGGTTTCGGGCACGTTTTCATCCGCTTACACATGCACTTTCAGGCACCATATCTGCTCTCAGCTAAACGATGCTATACCTACATCCCCACCCCTATCCTGCAGCTTTGCTTAGCAACAGGCAGGCTGGATTTGCATTGCTCCAATGTGCTTACTGTACAGTGGCACACCCCACTGCTGATGTCATGTATACCTCCTGCGCCGTATGGTACATCCTTAGTCTGGCGGGACGTTTACGATTCACTATTACTTGGCTCATTTACATTGCATTGACTACTAATTCATAGTTATCATGCAGAACACTGTCACAGACCCTTAGAATCCCTTGCAGCTTGGTTGTGGTGTACCATGCATACCATTGAGTATTATGGTAAAATCATGATTTGTATTACATTGCGATTTTATGACATTTGTGTATATTTTCCTTGTTTTCCCATTTGCGCACACATGCCCTGCGGTTGTACTTTGCGTTACTGTGGACATGACATTAAATGTTGTTTTTTAGGTGTTGTGTATCATTTCTTATGCCATTGGCTGTATATTTAGCCATTGGCATATGCTAACTTAGTACTACATGTGCCTGGTCTGCTTTCATAGTTCCGATGGTCTGTTTGGCAAAATGTAAACCGTTTTTTGTGGTTTACATTTCTGTGGACTTACGCTACGCCTGCACCACTACATGAATCGCTATGTACCTTCATTTGCATGGTGCAGTACTGCGCATGGGGTGATTAGCATACCTGTGCCGAGGGCTGTGCAGATATGGCGTACGCTGGTAGTGCATGTGGAATTGGATCATACCTGAATCGCTCGCCGGCCATATTTAGCATTATACCGCCTACGCCACGCCTGCGCCTGGCGCAAGCTTCATGAATCCCAGGGATATACACACACACACACACAGAAACACTCACACACAAAAATGGGTGACTGATGCAATAAGCACACACTTCCACTCACACATCAACACAATACACATACTGACACATAACCATCCCAATGTCATCACTGAATGTAGCTGTACCATGACTGTTTCATTAATAGCGAATGGGTGAGACAGCATTCCTGGTTGAGGTCCCTACTAATGGGAATCTTAAGGAACAGGGCAGTCTAAGAATCAGAAAGCCTTACTGTAAGGGAGGATATCCCCATGTTAAATCTTTACCTTCACTGTAAGCCTTTCTGAATCCCAACCATGGCTTTGTATCATGCTAATAACTGCACATTGAACAAAATGGCACTTGTTGAACTGAAGGCATATTATTTTTAACTGTGTCATCATTCTTATGCATAACATTAATTTTCTTTGCTGAAATACTGTTTGAAATATTTCTTACATTATACTTTGTATTGATTTATTTTTATTTTTATTTTTTTTTTTAATTTATACTTTGTTGACAAGGTCAATTGCCTCTTTTCAGGGGACACCCAAGGTGGTATCCATGCTGATGATTGAAAAATTGGTCAGGGCACCAGGAAACATCCCCTGTTGTCAGCAATAGCTACCATGGGATCATTCACAGTCACCTGGCTACCAACAACTTAGGGTGATGGGGCCTCAGTTTAATGTCTCATCTGAAAGACATTGATACTACTGTTCTCTCTGGCACACACAGACTGTAACTTTGTTAAAGTTTTGCATACATCTAAATAATTTTGGAATCTATTTCCATAAATACTTGTAAACCCTGCAGCAGAATAGACATTTACATTTACTCATCACTAAGGGCTTTTCATCCAGAAAAAAGGAGGTCATTGTCCCACTCTACTCATCCCTCATTAGACCCATTATGGAGTACAATGCCCCGTTTGGTATGTACCTCACAAGACATCTGCAACAGGTTGAAAGGCCGCAGAAATACCTCACTAAAAGAATCACAGGTCTAAAGCAGATGCCCTAGATGACTAGCTAAAAAAAGTCCAGCTATACTCTGTGGCATATCTTCTACTCAGAGGTGATCTATGCTTAACATACAAGGCCATGTCAAGCCCGGAGCTGTTGGACATGCTCCACTTAAAGAAATCCCAATCCCTCAGAGCCACACACTCCAGGGATCTAAACCTTGTCATCACAATGAACAAAACATGCTTGAGGGATAGGTTCCTGACCCAGAGACTCCCCATACTCTGGAATAGACTGCCCATACATGTCAAGCAGTGCGCCTCCTTGGCCCTCTTCAAAAGGAACCTTGACGACTGGGAGATAGGAAATTCTCCAAGGGGATCATGTCAGTCGCCATGCTAGACAGGGGTCCAGGGAAGTAAATATTGTTGGAAGAAATATCTAGGGAATTGTCATGGCTAGACTTGTATAGGCCCTAGGGCCAATAGCCCAGTACCAACCTATGAACCTATGAACCAATGTTTATCTAGCATCAAATCAGGACAAGATTTCCACCTCACAGCAAGAGGTTATCTGATTTGATTCTCAGCTGGGGTGCCTTCTGTGTGGAGTCTGCATTTCCTCCCTGTGTTTGACTGGGTTTCCTCCAAGTGCTCTGGTTTCCTCCCACATTCCAAAGACATGCAGTGGGTAGACTGAGCACTCTGAAGTGGCCCTAGGTGTGAGTGGGCATGCGAGTATGGGAGAACAGCTGTAGCAGGGTTAGCCACTCAGTGATGTGAACCTTGGCTCCAGATGTTTGCCCAACGTTGAAGTGACATGCCAACCCCATGTGTAAAAATTGGAAAAGGGGTTGTGGATGGATGGATGAATAAAAATCAGATTCTGACGAACAGTTACTTTTTACTACATTAGTTTAATGACACACCCCCGGATTCACAAAACTTGCACGGAGTGCAAGATGAGTGTAGGAGCTCACACAGGCAATATGTCTGCTGTGCGATCCAGGAACAGCTGGCAGGAGCGTGCATGAGAGCTGCTAAAGCTAGTCTTGTACAGACAGCATCATGGTATGCAAATTACCTCATTTGCTGGTGAAAGCCATGCAAATGAGGTAAATTTGCGATCCAGCAAACACTAACCTGTCTGTGGAAGATTAGTGTTACCCGTAGAAATGTACTCCGTTGGTAAAGGTGTACATTTCTGCAAATAGCTAAATGGAGTTATGACAGCCCCAAATAAAGAATGCATACAGTTGAGGAAGCATGCCAATGGCCAAATATAAGGCCATTGGCATTGAAAAATGTTTAAAAACATAAAAATTTAACTTTTTTTTTCCCGATCTCTGATGTTTAAGCATAGTGCAGTACCACGCAAACGTGCGGTGCTTTAAAAAACAAGAAAATCATTTAAAAAAGCCAAAAATAGGCATTTTCACTAAAAAGCTTATTCTGCCATGCAGGTGAATGGCAGGCTGAACACAACATGGCTACTGACTAGTGGTTGATAAGGGGGGGAAACTCAGTGTGAGAGATGTTACTATGCATTACTATGCAATCCTATGCAAATGAGGATAAGGATAGTGAATCCCAATTTTTCCCAGCATGTGAAGCATGTCCCAAGAGTGTAAGATTTGGAGTAGGTGAATATAAGACTAGAATATAGGTGACATCATGAGGGTGTGTGTCAGACAGGCTGTAAGCTAATTGGAGCACAGTGGCTCGTGTTTGCCCTGTGCTGCTCAGGATTGCAAAGAGACTTGTTTACAGTTGTCCTATTTGAAAACTTCAAACCCAAGGTGCACACTGTTATAAGATAGGAAACTCCTTGAAAACATGCACACAGCGTGTGTGCATGTGTTTGCGCGTTTGCGCTTGTTTGCATGACGCTTCCCACCGGGCAGAAACAGAAAGGCAAAAGGAAGGAAAAGAAGTAGGAGGAAGTTAACTAAGGAGAGCTAGCAGAGCTGCCAGGTGAAATATATCAGAATCAGCCAATTACACAGGCAGCAGACTAGCCCAGTCCAGCCCAGCACTTTAAACTCTGCAAACGCCATTCCCCCCTATTTTTTCTCAAGAACTCTGCAACACTGCAGTATACAAAGAGGGAAAGCTTAAAAAGCTTAAGTCAGACAAAATGTTAGGGGATGCTCTTGCTATCATAAACCAACATGTGCGAGGTGCTGAGGGTGGTGATGTTGTGAATGCTGCTGAGCAACCCACAGTGAGGAGACGGAGAAGAGTGTACAGACCCAGGGTAACCTACCAAGGGCAACATGAGCTGGAGATAGTGGAGCACACTAGGGTGGACAGGGATCTCCTACAGCAAATTGTTGAGCTGTGCCAGCCTTGCCTCACACACAGAACCAACAGAGGGGAACCCATCCCAGTGGATACCAAGGTATGTGTTGGTCTAAAAATATTAGCTACAGGGACCTTCCAAAGACCAACTGGTGATATGATGGGGATTTCACAGGCATCGGCATCCAGTGTACTCCACCAGTTCCTGGATGCCATGTCAGCACATGTCGGTGACCACATATATTTCCACAATTCCCGTGAGGAATTGGCCAACAATATGCGTCTTTTCCACCAAATAGCAGAATACCCTGAGGTAGTGGATGCAATAGACTGCATGCACATATGCATCAAAGCACCACCCGGTGAATGGGGTAGGGTCTACATCAACCGCAAGGGCTTTCCCTCCATCAACTGCCAGTTTGTGTGCGATACCCAGGGTGTAATAATGAATGTGTGTGCTGGATGCCCTGGAAGCTATCACGATTCCCACATTTGGCATCTGACCCAACTGTACCAGTTATTTGTCAATGGGAACATTCCCTACGGTCACCTAGTACGGGATGTTGGATTCGCACTGGAGCCATGGCTGATGACACCCATCAGAAATGCACACACACCTGAACAAGAACTCCATAATGAGGCATACGCACAAACAAGAATCATAATTGAGCATGTGTTTGGGATGCTCAAGTCATGGTTCCAGTGCCGGGACACATCTGGTGGAGCCTTGCAATACTCACCAACTACATGTACCCAAATTGTTATGGTATGTGCCATGCTACACAATATGATCCTGTGGAAACAGCTGCAGCAGGAACAGCATGGGGCAGGGCCAAACAGCCCCCACCATTGCCAAGGCCTTCACAGGCACAGCGTGACTCAGAGGAGGAACAACCTGAGCTTGCCCCAGTAGGCAGAAGGAGGCATGCCCAGTATGCCCTGACCTTGGCAAAGAGGCAACGCATAGCCCATACACTGACTCAGTAGGAACCCTGGAAATGACACCTCTCTCTGACTCGCACATGCAGTAAAAAGGATGCCTAACTTGACACTACCTGTTTTCAAACTTGTATAGGGAGTGTACTATGTGCATCTGACATAGGCAGCCCTGCAGCACCACCCTCAATACTGGCACAGATACAACTTAAGTCACTCACACATACCAGTTGGGGGGGGTCACATACCTAACAGTCACAGCCAGCTGGACAGTTGTAGACAAACACAAACACAAACAAATGCTGTATCATGCCCTCTGAAGAGGCATATGGGTAACCTCCCCCCAGGCCTATGCAGACAGATAACAGCAGGCCAGGCAGTGTGATGTGGGTTGGGTAGGCTAGGAAGTCACAAACTAATATGTTAATAATTGGAATCTAAGGTCTGTACTACAGTGGTATGCCTCAAGCCAGTATGATAGGCAACAGTACAGATTGAAATGGAGTACCTGACATAGCAGTGCAGGCCTAGCAAATGTGTATAAGTATCAGATGTACCCTTCATCCTATGTACATCCACAGTAACAATCAGGTGTGCCCCCCCAGGTAGAAATGTACAAATAATAGCTGTCCCCCCTGTATATAGAAATGTTGAGAAGTCTATGCAAATTGACTCATGGAAGCCCTGCAGGCACAGCGTGCTTCCTGTCAATGTACAACAAAAAGGTGAGCCCTGAAGGAAAACCAACTTGATTTTTCACACACATATAGTATATATGCCCATAGTGGGCATGCTCTCACACTTAAACAAATAAATATAGCACATTTCAGTCAACAATGTACTGAAAGGTTATACTGGGCATGCTCACACACTTAAACAAACAAAGCAAATGTCAGTCAACAACATACTGAAAGGTCATACTGGGCATGCACACACTTAACAAATGAAGCAAATATCAGTCAACAACATACTGGGCGGTCATACTGAGCATGCTCACACAGGCCATGTCTGAGTATCTGGCAGTTACAGTTCTTACTCCAGACACGTCACTATTCACCAATCCTGCCTTGCGCACACAGTGATATGAAAACAGACCCATATAATATATTGGACCCCTGTCATAATCCAACTATGTAATACAAGTACTTAAGTTGTTCAAAGAAAGTTAAAATCCAAAGAAGATCAGTAAATCTCCGATCAGTATAATCAAGAAACAATGAGCACTCCTAACATTATCTAAGCCAAGCTCTGCCAAAAATATTGCCAAAGATTCCATAGAGAACCATGAAGCTTTCTTTAGCTATGTCATAAATATCAATGCAAACTCATATATGTTCTGAGTTAGTGCAAAGTGTAAATGAATACATGCACATGACTGACATTGCCAACATCTTGTCAGACAGGTTCATACATATTAACCCACCTGTCACTGACAAAAGGGCCCATTACCATACCTGGGGATTGTGAAAACCCAGAAATCACATATACAATGGTTAATCAGCTCTATCCAAACCATAAAACATGGCGTCTATGGGATAACATGGTGTCCCTGGCTGTGTCATATGTGAACTCCAAAAAAACAGACCCTGCACCTGAACAGTCTGTTCAGACTCACCCTCTGTACTGGATATGAAACTGTTGAATGGGATACAGCAACATTTGGCACACTCCACAAGTGTTGGTGCACAACAGACCATGGGAACTATTGTCTTATAAGTCTAATAAGCTTGATCTGCAAGGCCATGGAGTCCATCATTATGGAACTCATAAACAGAGCTATTGGGAGCCTACAAATACCGAACCCTACCCATTTTGGTTTGGTCAGGGGCAGATCATGGTCCCTAAACCTGCTAGACAGATTTCAAGGCAGTTACCCAGGACATACATCAATGAAATGAGCTCCACATGACCTACATAGACCTGGAAAAGCCCTTTTCCAACATCCCACACACATGTTGTATCCACAAAATCAACAACCTGTGCATAAACACATTTGTCATCTGATGGATTGCCAACTGAGGCACAGATAGATCCCACAAGGTAAGAATTGTGGTCTCCCTGTTGGACTGTAAGCTGGTAACAACTGCTGTCCCCCATGGCTCAGTCCTGGGACCCCTCCTGTCTGGTGTATACTTTTCAGAAGTACAGTCAAACATACGAGGGCTATGGTTAGCAAAGTTTGTGGATGATTGCAAAAAGGTTGTCATAATTGATGTTTGGGACAACAGAGACATCCTTAAAAAGGGTCTCAGT
Organism: Protopterus annectens; assembly: GCF_019279795.1. Taxonomy (NCBI): domain Eukaryota; kingdom Metazoa; phylum Chordata; order Ceratodontiformes; family Protopteridae; genus Protopterus; species Protopterus annectens. The sequence goes on along the minus strand of NC_056732.1, from coordinate 994,446,898 downwards.
CAGACAGATGTGGTGTCAAAATTATGGCCTCGAGCTACAGTCATACAAATACCACATAGGTGCCAACACCCTAAATATGGAGGTAATAATAAGGGATCTATAGACACATGCGGATAGTCATCCCTACTTTCAGAAACACATTCACAAAGTGGTTAGAAAATCATGCTATGTGTCCCTGCAAATTGCCAAAGTCTTTGCATGTAGGTCAACGGAGGTTCCCTCTACTCAACAGTCATCGGACCCATCAGAGAGTACCACAACACACTTGCAATGAATCTGACTAGGCACCTTCAGCAGCTGGAAAGACCACTGAAGTACCTCAACAAGACAATTACTGGCCTCAAACAGTTGCCCCATGCAACAAGACTGAAGTAACTCAATCTGTACTTTGTTGCAAACCGTCTACTCAGGCGATCTCTGCCCAACACACAGGTCCATGTCCAATGCAGAACTGATGTACATGCTCTATCTGAAGTAAACCCAAGCTCACTGTGCCACATGCTCTAGGGATATAATCATTACAACAATAAATAGAACATGTTGGGGGGATACATTACTAACTCACAGACTTCCCTTGCTTTGGAACAGGCTCCCAACCTACATTAAGCTGAGTCCCTCACTGGCACTCTTCCAGAGGAGCCTTGATGAGTGTATGTGAATCTGAACTGTCACACCATGGATCACTTCATCAGCTCTACTACCCAGAGGCATAGGGAACTAACCCCATGTGTGGTGATAGCTGCACACTCTGGCCATACTAATATATGCCTTCAGGCAGATGGCATATTACCTACCTATGTACCTATATATGTTTGGGGAACACAGTATAATAAGCCAAAGATGGATGGGCAGAGATGTGTGTAAGAGGGTGACCATGACAAGGAGCCATCCAGGACTGTCCCACTCAGCACACATCCCAATGGCACAAAAGACATGAGGTGCACATCTCACCCACTGTACATAATAGCCACCAGTATCTGTAAGCATTACAGTGTATGTGGTGCATGTGCCTACTGTACAACATGACTGTACAATGAAGTACACATCTACTATCTGTAGACATGTACCTGTCAACATAGGTTCATAGGTATGTACTAGACTATCTTCACAAAGGCATATTTTAGCCTAGGCAAGTTGTGCAGCTTCCACCACCCCATTGGTTAGTCTCCTAAGCCCTAGTTCTAATAGTTAGTACCCTAAGCCCATTTCTAGTGGGGCTGCTGATGTGATCCCTGGCGTGAATTGTCTGCTTCCCATCCACTCATCAAGGTTCCTATTGGAGTGTCAGCGAGGGGCTCTGTCTGATGTACATTGGGACTCTGTTCCACAGTAAGGCAAGTCTATGGGATGGTACTCTATCCCACCAGCATGTTGTATTCATTGTTGTGATCAGGTTCATATCCCTGGAGTGTGTAGTGCAACTCAATTTTGTTTTCCTTAGATGGAGCATGTTCAACAGTTATGTGTTGGACATGGCTCTGTATGTTAGGCAGAGTTTGCCTCTGAGTAGGTGGTATGCAACAGAGAACAGATTTAGTTTTTCCAGTTGTGTTGCATAACACAACTGTTTGAGGCCAGTAATCCTCTTAGTGAGGTACCTCTGTGGTCTCTCCAGCTGCTGGATATTCCTAGTCGAGTACATCCAAAATGGTGCATTGTACTCAATGATGGGTCTGATGACTTAAGAGTAGAGGGCCACCACTACCTCTTTTGATCTTGATGCAAACCCTTTGTTGATTAGGTTGGCCACATAGGATTTCCTAACCACTTTGGCAACATGGTTGTCAAAGGAAAGATGACTATCTACTTGTGTCCCCAGATCTCTTATTACCTCGTCAGTTTTTAGGGGGTAACACCTATGTGGTAGTTTGTGGGTACTTTGTTTTCCCCAAAGGGGATTACTATACATTCCTTCACATTGAGCTTGAGGCCATGATTCTGACACCACACATCTGTCTCATAGAGTCTCTTCTGGAGAATATTTGTGTCATCTGGGGAATCTATTATGGCACACACTTTACAGTTCCCAGCAAACCTAGTCAACCACAACCCTCCTGTGTTGGCACGTACTTCTGAGAAGTATATACCAAACAGGAGGGGCCCCAGGAATGAACCCTGGGGGACACCAGGTGTTACCGGTTTAGAGTCTGACATGTAGCCAGCAACTCTTAATTTGTGGGATCTATCTGTGAGCCAGTTTGCAATCCATCTTGTGATGTATGGATTTATGCCCAGGTTGGTGAGTTCATCTATGATACCTGACTGGGGAATGGTGTCAAAGGCCTTAGCAAGGTATAGGTAGGTTGTGTGGAGCTCCTTTCAATCATCTGTAGCCTGGGTAACTGTCTCAAAGAAATCCACCCAGTTCAGGAGGCATGATCTGCCATTGACAAAGCCAAACTGAGTGTGCTCAACTGTGTGAAGGTTCCCAATGTCTGTATTGTTGAGTTCCATTATGATTGGCTCCATTGCCTTGCAGATCAGACTCGTCAGGCTCATAGAGTGGGAATGCCAAGGGTCTGTTGTGGCCCCACCCCTGTGGAGTGGGAAGAACATTGCTGTGCAACATTCTATGGGTACATATCCTGTAGAGAGGATGTAGAGAGAGGTGTAGGTATCCTTGATGAATATGGATACATCCCTACCCTATGTGCTATGATCCAGGTTCTGATGCCAGAAGGTATGGAATGAGTAGTATCCTGGTAGTGCTAGTGTGCTCTCTGGAGCCTTGAACTAGATTTCTGTTATTGCACAAATATCAATATTCTCCATACTGAGAAGTGCCTCGAGTGTGTGCATTTGGAGGCTGAGACTTCTGGCAATGAGTAGCATTTAGCTCACTTTGTGGTTATTTGTTTTGGTTACAGGGGTTGGTTTGTCCTTTGAGCCTTGCCTAAAAAAGGTAATATGGGGACAGCAAGAGCCTTGGCCAGTATTCAGAAGCTTAGGGGTGACAGGTGCAAACCATCTCTAGTGAAGCAACGAGGCTTGTCTATCATGTCATCCCAGGCAGACAGAGACTAGATCCCCTTTGAATGACACCAGAAGCTCAGCCAATTGTTGAAGTTTATCATCTTTCTGTTATATTGCAGTATCATGTAGGTGAAGGTAAGATGCTACTCAAGGTCAGGGTCATACCAGCCTGGGCTACATGATCATAGAGCTACTATATATCTCTTGTCATGTTGCCATGGGAGGTATGTCTCAGATCATTCACACTGACATGTACAAAGACAGCGTCATATATGTACCTGTTCTGGAGAGATGTAAGTGCTTGTGTTATGTGGCGGATCATAGCACCTGACAGACAACTGACAGTAACCTTCCCCTTGTCCAGCCTAGTGAGTGGAACATCTGTGTGCCTGACTATGGAGTCATCTATTACTAGTGTGTTGGGTATGTAGTTTTGCCTTAGGACCTGTTGTGAGGCACAATGCTTTGGTGTATTATGTGTTTTCGGGCGTGTGCTTGGAGGTGCATGTTGCTTGCTTGTCTTCTTAGGAGGACACTTTCTCTTTTTCAGATTAATATTTGTATTCTCCGAGTATGGTAATGTGCATTTATGTGTGTGTTTTGCTGGTGCTTATATTGTAGGTATATGTGAGACTGTTGGTGTTGTGCTTGTATGACCCTACTCCTCTTGACTGTATTGTCCAGTACTGGGTTGACAGAGCTTAGCCACCAGTTTGACCGTGTGTGTGCCAGCATGTGGTGCATCAACCCATATATGATATGGTTATGGCCTATGCATACAATACACTCACAATACACCTAGTATGGTAAGCCTGCTGAGGTTAGCAAATGTGAAAAACCCCGTTGGGCAAACTGTCAGCGAGTAATGTCTGTATTGCATCCTGTAACTCCATATTGCTTGCTGAAGTGTAAAAAAGTACTTAGTTTGGATTAAGAACCCCGCACTTGCCAACTGTATGTGTCTGTCTCTCCCTGGGAAAGAGAGCAACCATTTTAGAGACTACTCACACCCCTTAAAAGTGATATACTAATTTTTGTCAAGTCCGATGATGTCACCATCCTACAAATATACCTGTGGGAAAATGAAATCCCAGTTATGTGTATTGTGTGTTGTGTAAATGCATACTGCTATAATATTGTGATGTCGTTAGAGAGGAGTTTGAATCCTGCACTTACCAACTGTGTGTATCTGTCTGTTTCTCCCTGGGAAGGGATCAACCTTTTTGGAGACTACTCACACCCCTTAAAAGTTATCCTACAAATACACCTGTGGGAAGGTGAAATCCCACTAATGTGTATAGCGCAATGCGTATTGCTGTAATATAATAACGTAATTAAGTACGAGTTTGAATACTGCACTTGTCAACTGTGTGTGTCTGTCTGTCTCTCCCTGGGATGGGAGAAACCTTTTTGGAGACTACTCACACCCCTTAAAAGTGATATACTCACCTTTGTCAAGTCTGATGATGTCACCATCCTACAAATATACCTGTGGGAAGGTGATCTCCCAGTAATGTGTATAGCACATCATGTAAATGCATACTGCTGTCATATCGTAATGTGATTAGATAGGAGTTTGAATCCTCTACTTACGAAGGGTGTGTCAGTCTGTTTCTCCCTGTGGAGGACCCAACCTTTTTGGAGACTACTCACACCCCTTAAAAGTGATATACTCATCTTTGTCAAGTCTGATGATGTCACCATCCTACAAATATACCTGTGGGAAGGTGACCTCTTAGTAATGTGTATAGCACATTGTGTAAACGCATACTGCTGTAGTATCATAACATGGTTGGGTAGGAAGTTGAATCCTATACTTGCCAACTGTGTGTGTCTGTTTCTCCCTGGGGAAGGCACAACCTTTTCGGAGACTACTCACACCCCTTAAAAGTGACATACTCATCGTTTTCAAGTCTGATGATGTCACCATCCTACAAATACAGCTGTAGGAAAGCAAAACTCCACTAAAGTGTATAGTGCATCATGTAAATGCATACTGCTGTAGTATTATAATGTAGGCAAGTAGGAGTTTGAATCCTGCACTTGCCAGCTGTCTGTCTGCCTCTCCCAGAGGAGTGTACAACCTTTTTGGAGACTACTCACACCCCTTTAAAGTGGTATTTGTCAAGTCTGATGATGTCACCTTCCTACAAATACACCTGTGGGAATATAACATTCCAGTAATGTGTATAACACGTTGTATAAATGCGTGCTGCTGTAGTACCATAATGTAGTTAGATAAGAGTTTGAATTTTGCACTTGCCATCTGTGTGTGTGTCTGTCTGTCGCTCTCTGGAGCAAAAGCAGCCTTTGTGGAGATTACTCACACCCCTTAAAAGTGATATACTCATCCTACAAATATACCTTTGGGAAGGTAAAATCCCTGCAATGTGTATAGCGTGTCATGTAAATGTGTATAGTATCATAATGTAGTTAAGTAGGAGTTTGAATCCTGAATTTGCCAACTCTGTGTGTCTGTTTGTCCCCCCATGGGGAGGGAACAACCTTTTTGGAGACTACTCACACCCCTTAAAAGTGATTTACTCATCTTTGTCAAGTCTGATGATGTCACCATCCTTCAAATACACCTGTGGGAAAGTGAAATTACAGTAATGTGTATAGCACGTCATGTAAATATGTACTACTGTAGTATCATAATGTAATTAGATAGGGGTTTGAATCCCGCACTTGCCAAGTGTGTGTCTGTCTCCCCCCGCGGGAGAAGACAACCTTCTTGGTGACTACTCACACACCTTAAAGGTGATATACTCATCTTTGTCAAGTCTGATGATGTCACCATCCTATAAATACACCTGTGGGAAGGTAAAATTCCAGTAATGTGTATAGTGTGTTGTGTAAATGCATACTGCTATAATATCATAATGTAATTAGGTAGAAGTTTGAATCCTGCACTTGCTAACTGTGTGTGCTCCAGGTGTGTGACACTGTTGGTCAATGTAGAGTGGGTTTTGATTTTTCTAGTGTATTACATATCACAATGACAACTGTATGCACATAACACATGTAAGGTAGCTGTGGGGCAAAGCCATATACATACATGTGACCTCAATTTTTTCATAGGTGGGTACTATGCTTTCTCCATGAAAGCATCTGTTAGCCTTGCCAGAGCATGCTGGTGCTTTCCAGACCTTAGGTTACTTCTATATGCTTGTGACAAGCTTAGCCACTGCAGTGATCCCTGGGCTACATCTTCTGTTTCACATCCACTCATCATGGTTTCTATGCTTGAGGTATATTTGAATCCTGTTCCAAAGCAAGCAAAGTCTGGCAAAGATGACTAATCATTATAGGTGTGCAACAACCTCTGTTGATCTGCATGCAAACCCTTTATTGCTTATGTGCTCCACAGAGGGATTTTCAAAACCCTTTGGTAATGTGATTATCAAAGGAAAGATAACTAAACACATGGCTCTATGTATACATCAGTACCTGTACCACATTTTGGAGGCTACTACCTATGTGGTACTCTGGGGATACTTTGTTTTCTAAAAGTGGATAACTATGCTTTCTTTGGCTTATAGCTTTACAGCATGATTTTGACACCAGGTATCTGTCTCTATGATACCCTTTTGGAGGATGTGTGTGTTATCTGGAGAATAAAGTATAGCCCACAGTATACATTTTCATCATACGTGGGCAGACATATCCCTACTGTGTTTGCCTGTACCTAAGAAAACTATATGCCAAACAGTAGTTGTCCTATGACTGAGTGCAGGTGAATACCACTTGTTACTGGCATAGAATTGTACATGGAGGCTGCAAATGTTACTGTGTGTCCTACATATGTGCGTCAGTTGTCAATCCATCATCTAACAGTCGTTTACAGTCAGTCTGTTGAGGTTATGTATAATACCAGAATGTGGGATGGGTATGAATTGCTGGGTGAGCTATAGCTTGGCTGTGTGGACCTCCCCTCCCTTACCTATAACCTTGTTAACTGGCTTGAAGTCTACTAGGAGCCATGATCTGGCCTTTAGAGAACCTAAGTGGGTATGGTGCAGTGTTTGCAGGTCCATAATGTCTCTGCTAATGAGTTCCATAATGCTGTGCTCCATAGCCTTCCAGATAGCATTTGTCTGGCTTATAGGGTGAGAGTTTCCAGGATATGTTGTAGCTCTACCCTTAATCAATTTATGTTAACATTTGCACTGGGTGTGACGAGGGTGAACAGGATTATGAATAAGTATATTAGAGGGTCAGCCCAGGTTTGAAGGTTAGTAGACCAAGCCAGATAGGCAGGATTACGTTGGTTTGTACATGTGCTGAGGAGGGATGCAGAGTATATAGTGAAATAGATGCTAAGGATGAAGCTGCCAGGTAACAGGAAAAGAGGAATGCCTAAGATGAGGTTTATGGATGTGGTGAGAGAGGATATGCAGGTGGATGGTGTGACAGCACAAGATGCAGAGGGCAGGAAGAAATGGAAACAGATGATCTATTGTGGCGACCCCTAATGGGAGCATCCACAAGGAGAAGAAGAAGAAGAAGTTGTAGCTCAACCCTTGTGGACTGTGAACACTATTACTGTGTGTCATTCCACAAGGATGTAACCTGTATAGAGGCTGCATCTAAACAGAGTGTTTAGGTGAGTGGTTACTTCATATGTCAGCTTGTGTATGAAACAGCCAGGGTCACCATCCAGTACCATTGCCACTGTGGTTTGGACTTTGGTAAAGAGATGTTTTAACTAGAGTGTCTGTGAATCATCAGGTTTTACATTCTTCAGGCCTGGAAATGTGGCCCTTGTGTAACGACAAGGTGGTGAAATCCGAATTCAAACTGTCTGGCAAGATATTGGTAATGTCATTCAGATAAGTGTACTTTGTGACCATTTACATTAACTCTGACCCGATCTGAGATTTCCCCTCTAGATTATGAACAACACTAAAGAAAGCTTTAGTGTTGTCCTTGGAATCCTTGCCAATTTGTATTTTGAAGTCTGCCTTGTATGATTAATGAGGGCTTGCATTTTCCCAATGATACTGACCAGAGAGGTTATCCCTTCTTGGTATGTAACTCATTTTTGGTACAACTTCACACCTTCTATTATATATTTAGTTTATGGCAGGAGTCCATGAGACTAATGCAATTTTACTGTATAAGTGAGTATTTCTTGTGTTTGTGATAACACGGTCCATGCAACCCTGTAAGTGAACAGTGTGCATTACTAAAGGATTATGCAGCTGGGACAGTGTTAACCTTAGTAATGCAAACCAATGACAGATAGCAACAACAGCATCACCCACAGCACAGTGTCAACCCGTGTCATACACACACATGCATACTCAAGTTCCACAATGTGTGTAGTACAATTCATACTGGCCACCAATAGAAACTATGGAATGTTAACACTGGCCAATACAGGGCATGTCACCCTGCCCATGTGTCCAGTATGCATGTACATGCAGACAGTGCACCTCCACCATGTTCACAAATGGACACCTGCAAACCTGTGTTGCACACACCCCACACTTACTGTCCACTGTATAATGCATGCTGACACAACTACACATATCAGCCAAGTGGCACATGGGCAAACAAAACACAATTGGAATAAACATTGGTGAAAACAATACAACATTGCTAATTACAGCTTTAATGCATCACACTTGCTCAGCTACACCTTCAAGGATATCATTACACTTTACTGCTGACAACATTGTAAACCACAAAGGAGCAAAACTGAGAAAATTCAAAGCGAACTGGACAACAAGGAAAAAGTAAAATTTTATTTGAGCGCTTTCGTCAGTTTTTAACTATGACTTCTTCAGAATAAAATCACGTTACACTCAGAGTCTTATTTAACCAGTGCAATAAATCAATTAAAAAAACACTTGTAGAATGTATATCCACTTTTAAAGGTACAGGCTCCCTTAATACATTTTACTAGGAAGTCATGTAAATTTTTACCATAGATGTTATATCTCTTTATATATATTTTCAAAAACAAGAATAAATAAAATCAATAACATTCTTGTCATGGTTGTAAGAGACATTAAATATTTAAATGCAGAAGTCTGCTTTTAATTTAAAAAAAAAAACTGCTGAGACCATATCGTTAAGCCCTGGGCTAGTGGTGGCATTAACCCTCAATTGCCATAATAGTTCTTTATACTCCAGCATATGGTCAATAGGGCCACCCCTTTCGTCTATGATGATCTGTTCAAGAACTATAAACTTGAAATAGTGACCTGGGTGAAGTTTAATATGTTTGGCTAATGGATTTGTGATGTTACATTTGTCTATATCATAAACATGTTGATAAATGCGAGTTCTAAAAGCATTTTTGTTTTTTCCGATATAGAAGCACAAACAAGTCTGACAAATGCTGGCATAAATGACTTTTTTACTGCCACAATTGTGTTTCTGAAATAATCTAACCCATCCATAACCTTTGAGTAAAACCCTGTCTCCCTCTAGTATGTGCTTAGACTGCGTGCACTGCCCATATTTTGTCATTTTTCCCAGTCTACCAGTGGTACTACTAGATGGATTTCTTTCAAGAATATTCTTGATGCTGTTGTCTTTTCTGTGAACCACTACAGGGGCTTCACCAACCTTCTGACCTATGCTTTCATCACTGTTAAGGATGAACCAGTTTTTGAAAACAATGTCCCAAATCAGTGGGAACTGTGGAGTATATGTGAGGATGAGCCTATTGTGAAAATGACCAGTAGGGTTGTTACTGTTCTCCAATGGTGTACACAATCTGGTAATATCAATTCCTAATAAAGGATAGAAATGTCCCTGTAATCTCTTTTTAGTAACTTCTTCCAACAAAGGTGTAACAAATTCTTTCGGATATCCTCTTCTTAAAAGCATACTCAATAAAACATCCCTTTCCTTCTGGAAATCTTCCATCCTACTAACCATGTGGGCTAATCTCATCCCTGGCCTTTAACTAAGGATCATTTTTGATGCACAAGGTGCCCACTCTCAAAGTGGAGAAGGGAGTTCAAGTATGTAGGTTTGTGATATATGGTAGAAAAGAATATGCTATTGATGTAGTCTTTGCTGATTCTGATGTCTAAATAACTAATGGAGTCAGAATTAGTTTCATAGAGAATTTGAGGAATGTAGTGCTCGAATTGAGGAACAGTAAGGATTCTTGCAACTGGTCAGGGTCTCCATCCCAAAAAATGAGGATGTCGTCCAGATAACGACCGTAAAACTTACAATGGGACATCCCTGAAAATGAAAAAAACTTGGCACAATTCCCACTGAGACAGAACAATGTTGGCAAAAACTGGTGCACACACTGCCCCAATAGCCTGCCATAGATACCACACTGTCCTGGCCAGTGCCAACTGAACACTGTCCCTCAGCTAAGGGCAATGGTGATTATGGATGTACAGGCAGGATGACTGTGTGCATGGATGGGGTGGAGACTTGTGTACTGTTATTTGTTGGCCTAGCAATAGACCCTGACAAACCTGCCTGTGCCTCAACACACCTCATGATCACTGTCTGTCTCAGTGACATCAGGTTCCCTGCTGTACTGAAACAGCCCCACCTCACCACCTGTGAGAGGAAAACAGAAAACACACTTTAAGACCTGATCATGACTTCAGACCACATGCACACACACAGAACTACACTCTTCCCGAAAGCAGACAAACACAACACCAGCAATCACAGAACATACACAATAGCAGGTGATGGTGGAGTACAGTATCACAAGCAAAACAGTCATATCACACCTGTCAGCATGCAGGCCATGTGTTGCTCAACAGCATGCAGTGCAAGTGTAGTCAATCCTTGTTAGTAAAAGTATACATGGCTTTGATGCATGTGTTTTGTTATTAGGTGATGGCCCTCCCCCTGGAACACAATGCATACATGGGCACAACATTGCTGTGCAGATATTCATAACCCAGTGATGTACTGTGCACCATAACTCACAGGTGTACATACCATTGCTGGATGTGTATCTGTGTGTCAGATAGGTATCCAATGCTGATTACCGCCTCTGTGTCTTTAGCAAATAATTGTGTACACGTGTTAATTGTCCACACATTTTTAGCACATGCATGATGAGTATTCACACAAACAACATCATCAGTGGTGCATGGATAACTGATAGAATACCATTCGGCCACATACCCAATGTACTGTACTTATGGTGAATGTAGATCTTATTATGGGCATGCCAGTCTCATCCATGACATGGCATGCTAAAACACAACTGCATATTTAAACACTACACATACCCAATATGTGTCATATGACCTAACCATTCAATAGTATCACAAGACATATATGTGTCAGTTGTGCAAATGGTGATTGGTATGCATACTGTTTAGAGGTGCATATGTGTGCACACACATCATTATGGTGTGTAGCAATGACAGTTATGTGTAGTACTGTGGTTACAATAACTGGATGGGGTATAGTACCATAGGCCATCATCTTGAGGCATCAGGTGGTCACTCAAGGGTACAAATGTTTCACAAACCAGCACAAATCCTGCTGTGCTGGAACTGTACTACCTTGGCTAAATTCACCATTTCACAACTAGTTGTTACGTGATTTTGTAAGGAGGCCAATAAGGAGCATTCCCTGACATGAATGCGTAGTGTGTTGCAGAGTGATTAAATGCCCCAGGAAAGGCCTTTACCCCTCAGGTATATTCTGTGTAATGTGTGGATGAGATTTTGGATACTGGAGTGTGTCTTTACAGAGGGTTTGGGAATCCTTTATGTATAGCATGTTAAAATGCTCTGTGTATGACATAGATGTGCATGTTATGTGGATGTTGAGTATCAACTGTGCCTATCCAATGGTCACTACAGTCTAGCCACATTTGTTTGAGATGGTCTGGGTATTGTATGTGTTTGAGGCTGCTAAGCACATTAGTGAGATGTGTGTGCTCTTACACCAAACATAGACAACATGCATTATGGGTAGGTGTGTTACATGTGTACATGGCCTACACCTTAACTATGACATGCACTTTTTATTTCCAATAATAAATGTAGAACATACTCACCAGCATCTGTCCGCTGCCTGGACATCACCCCAGAGGTACCTACATAGAGATGAGACAGTTTGTCAGTGGCCACAACTGTGGTATTGCTAATGTGTGTTTGCAATCTTACAGTGCAACAACAGTTTACATTCACAGGGCTACAGATTATGTTCCAAATGATCAGTATTGCACAACAACAGGCTCCACATCTTTGAACGGCACACTCCACATCTCACATATGCATGATCTACCAAAACAGATAACAGTAGTCTACAGATATGCCATGTTACCTGAATGCTCCATGTGTGCTTGCTGGGTGGCTCCAACCTCAATCATGGTGTATGTCTGCTGTTGTTGTTGTTGGGCAGGTGCCACCAGGCTCATGAGCAGCTCCTCCACTCTGGTGAGGGGAGGATGGATGCTAATACCACCCCCTGTTGCAAGCTGTTCTGTACACACAGCAGCGGCATGCTGACGGACATGTCGGTGAAGAGCACTGCAGTGGTGGCGTACCTGCTCATATGTGCGGTTATGCAGGCCTACCTCATTGACCCTGCGGACAACATCTTGCCACATTGCAGTACGCTCCTGCTGGTCCTGGCTGGTTCATGAAAAGAGTAAATGGTAGTGCTGAATCATAATGCTAGTGATGATATCATCTTCAGCTGTACTGTAGGTTGGGTTCCTGTGGTGGGCCATGATCCCTGAAAGACATAAATACAAAAATATGGCACATTTAACATTATACAGTACAGATATCACTGAACTGCCTTATATATATATATATATATATATATATATATATATATATATATATATATACTTACATACATAATACAATATGTTGTACCGGACCACAGATTACAATAATTACTCACACACATACATCTACATGTTGGAGTGCATTTTCTGTAGTGTTGTATGATTGTACTGGATGTTATGTTTGTGAATACATAAATGATATGTATATTTGAGATGGCTTAGTGGCAAATCACTTATGCTGTGATGTGAATGGTTGTGGATTTTTTCCTAGTAAATGCTTTTTATTTTGTTACTAGCCAAAACAAAGGTCAAGGGCTACAGATGGAATAAGGCACATTTCAGCAATTGCAAGTGGGTTTTCAGAAGGGTAAGCACAGCTTATGAAAGTTTATCAACTTATAAGCTAACCGAGAGTGAAACACTGTAACTGCCAATTATCACTGTTCACCCCACAACTGCTTGAAAGTGCCTTGCTCACTCCTTATCCAATGAACCATGTTCTGCACAGCAACAAAATAAAATCACTATATAAGACTATAAAAGGGTACCTGGCACACTGTATGCAACATGATGCACCACTGAGCCACAGCAGATATACATCAAGCTGATGTGTAAAGAAATATATCATCCATCACAATCAGTGTAAGGTCCAGTAAATGTATTAATAGTATACCACACAACTTGCTAATGCCAAACCCGTGGCCAAAATATGTGCACAATTGGGAATATAGGTCACTTACTGCTGTAGTACACTATGAATGTTGCCAGATACACAGTTATATGTATTACCGCACATATGTCAAAGGACATGTTACAGACATACCCACACACACGTCAGACATAATTACAGGACACAAAGGTATGACGACCCAGATAAGCTTTCAGTGTGTACTATACAGTACTGTGTGTCAGTACTTACACAACCTTAATCGTGAGAAATGTAATCTGTGTTGAATACAGGGACCACATAAAACAGTAGATGCAAGCAATGCGGACATACACCATACTTTGCTATACAGGCCCAGAGCTTCAGTTAGTACTACAGTACACACAGGATTTGCTTTCAAAATCGGTACCAATCAATAATCATAGATGTAGTGCTTTAGCCTCCAATGACACACCGTAGTTAAAACCAAGGGACTTAATCACACTGTATGCAATAGCAGTTGTTCTGCCTAGCAACAAAATACACAGCTTTTGCTAGGATCAAAGCAAGGACCCAGAATACCATAAAATAAACAGTTTCCCAGTAAGCTATCCCACAGATAGATATCTTTGACGTATTTGCAAACATATTGACCATCACAGTCAGTCAACAGTACAGAGAATCTATTGCAACAAGTAGATGTAGGTGTGTATGAGTATATATATATATATATATATATATATATATATATATATATATATATATACATATACACATCCATTTGTCTACATATGTATATATATATATATATATATATATATATATATATATATATATATATATATACATATACACATCCATTTGTCTACATATATATATATATATATATATATATATATATATATATATATATATATATAGGCACATATACAATTCACCTTTCATAGTGAGAATATCAATTATACAAAGGATGTAAAGTGTACAGTAATGTAATAACATCGCACAGTCTTGGGATAAATGCATTGAAGGTGTTCACAGCCCAGGTAGCTTTAGCAGGCCTTACTGGCTTCAATATTGCAAACTGAACGAACCACCCACAGTGTTTAACCACCACATGTCATATACCAGCACTGTATGCTGTCTTGTTTGTCACACACTAAAACCTACATACAAATATGCGCATACCAACCTTCACCAACATATATATATATATATATATATATATATATATATATATATATATATATATATACCCCCTTCGCAAACAGTTGCAATATGTCCCCTGCTCTATGTAATATACTAATGTGAATATATATGACACATATATATTTCTCTGTATGTGTGTGGCATACACACACATGGTCCACACTGTTGTAAGTCCCTTGACCTCACAGCTGAACTGTTGGGCCTTGCTGCAACACAAACAGGTGTCACATATGAACACAGACTAACATTAGGGGGTATATATGGCAACAGATGCTAGATAAGCATACTAGACTGCTACAGTACTTGCCATTGCTAAGCTACACTTTAATATGATTATCATGCATGTGTTGTTCTGTCACACCCATGTTTATATAATGTCAGCGCTAATCCCCGCAACAGCCCTTGGCCACACTACTGTACAGAACACAGATAACATGGATCAGATCTTTGACATTTAATGCTGAGCTACACATTTCACAGGTATGTCACACTGCCCACAGGTACACACAGTAGTGTCCATAGCAGTAGTTAAGCAGTACATCTGTGCAGAAAGAAGAACTGCTGCCACATATGAATGTTTCACATTATGTAGACTATTCTTCAATAACATCTACTACATGCCAATAAATACATATGTGACACATACCTTTCCTTTGTATGATTTGGTAATATTTATTTTTCCTTCTCTCTCTCTCTCTCTCTCTCTCTCTCTCTCTCTCTCTCTCTGCCAGTCTCTGCAATAGAGTGATTGAGTTTGTTAGCATAGATTGCAGCCTGCTTTTGTAGGAATTGCACATGAGCATGTGATGGCCTCTGCACCAATTAATGCCCACCATTTGCTAATTGAATGCAGCCTGCTGTGTAGTAATTGAAGTAATCACTGTTATAGCAACCCAGTACTATACATTACTGACTCACATAGGCATGGTCCTTTCAGCTTTCTAAGATGGAGATCATCCTTGTTTGGTGTGGACATCATTGTTTAAGACAGAAGGTAGGAATTGTTCTTATATCAGAAGCCAGGGATGTAGTCAGAGATTTACATTCTGTACTCACACCTAATGTTGCTGCTTCCAGTACCCACTTGTCAGTGTAAAAATGTACTCACCCCTCAAAATGCTACCCCAGGATACATGGAAAGATGTACTTTCTTTGCAACTGTTACAATTAACTGCCATACAAAGTTAGTTATAGAGATGTATTCATTTGGCACAAGAATTATTTGAGAACTGCTATACTGTGAATATTCATTTACACAGTTCTAAACATTTTGTGCTTTTTTAGTGTTGATATTAGCACAACTCATTTCAGTACAGTGAGTATGCTTACCTACATCCTTGGTAGACCCTGCACACACAGGTAAATTCTACATTTGGGTAGGATTGCAGAAGTACAGAGAGCGTAAATAGTATTGTGTGCATTTTATCTTGCTGGACTTACAGGGTTGCTGTGTACATGTTACTTCATCAAGGGATGTAGTCTGTCTGTGTAACTCCCAACTGTGGACCTATCCACATGGTAGCCAGAGAATAGCCTGTTATTTTTTGTCTGTGCACCACACAGGTCTTACTAGAGCAATGGCATTCTTACAGTTGGTTGCTACCAGTACATGGCTACATCCATTTGCATTTCAGTGTTTTATTCATACATAAGGGTATGTTTCCAAAACTCCTTCCAAAGATATTTGCAAGGTGTGTAACAGCAGAAAGGCTAATATGCCTCTGTGTTTCTGCCTCTGCCAGACCTCTCAACCAATCGGGGAAAATTTTGAACAGAATCAGGGAAAAGTCAGGAAAAAATCAGGGACAATAAGGGACACATTTAAAATATTAGTGCTATTACATTGAAACATTGAGAGAAAGAATCAAAGCATATGAATTAATACACCTTTTCTGAAGTAACTCTTAATTATTGTCATTATTCATTAAGTGTAATTCACCATCTTTCTGCCCAAAGTCACTAGTTTTAGGAGGGATTCAGAGGGACAGAGCTAAATTTGAGTCAAAATCAGGGACGTCGCTGAAAATTAGGGACAGTTGAGAGGTATGGCCTCTGCCCTAAACAGATATGCCAGTGTTTGTCCTGCTGTGATACTGTGTGGGGTTGTAAGGTGATGGTGTAACATTATTTCCTGCTAGAATGTCTGCTTCTCTTATCGCAGTCATGTAATGTAATCCCACAACAACTGTTGGTCAACATCCACAGAACAAGTTATGTGGTATGGTATTCCTAACTTTCCTTTACATTCACTCATTCTGATGCATGATTTAATTATTTAAGCACCAATTTAATGTATATCTACTGTGGCTTAGTGGTACTTCGTAGTGTGTGCAAGGTCCGGGGTTCGAGACTTACAGAGGTGTTTTATTTTGTTCCTGAGTAGAACAAGGGCCCTCACATACAGAGTGACTAAGGCACTTTTAAGCAGTTGTGAGTGGGTTTGCACAGGTTTGCTCAATGCCTCGCATTGCTTAGCCAAGCGTAAACCTGCACAAACTCGCCCAAACCTGCTAACTACTGCTTAATAGTGTTTACTCCCGCTCACCCCTGTGCTAATTTCTTTGAAAGAAAAGAAAAATGGGGAGATAGGAAAGTGGTGAAAAAGGGTCACAAAGAGGGAAAGACAGTATGGAAAGTAGCTCGGGAATTACAGGATGGGTGTAGGGAAGGTCCTTAGCTGCCCATTTCTTCAACAGCAACAGCTGTGCATATGCAATAAATTTGGAGGTAGATATGAACCCTTCAACCCCTGAGAGAGGGGCGAGGACAGCAAAGTATGTTGTAATGCCAAGTAAACATTTCATGTGTCCAGTGGACATGTGTGCAAAATGGGCAGCTATGTATGGCGTGTAATTTTTTTTTTTGTGAACATATTGCCCTTTTTTTTTTCTTCAGGTGAGAGTGGAATGTGGGGTAGGGGAAGTAGGTATATTTGGGGAGGTAGGTTGGGGAGGTAAACAGACAAGACAAACAAGACGCATACAGGGGCAGTATATGACACATGTGGTGGGTGAACACCTTTGACGGGAAGAGATGTTTGGAAATCACAAGCCCATGAGCCCCCAGAAGGAAACAGTGGGACTGAGGTCCCCACCCATGGGCAGTCACCACTGCACCTTCACAGCACAGAAGGTGGCTGTGTTGGGGCTGTGTAGGAGGGACAGGCTGACCCGTGAGTTGCGCCACTGGGGCCTCAAGCTGGCATAGAGGTTCTGCAACAGAACGTTCAATCTCTCTATGCACCACAGCCCAGACCATATGAAGGGTGATAGGTGCCTCTCCACCCACGCTTGCATGGGGGGTCAAGCCCCATCCCCTGCAGCACTTCCACCCAAAGGTGGCACAGGGCCAATGGAGAAGGAGGTCCCAGGCTGGGCACTGGATCTGCTGGTGCCAGGTGCCATGGCCAGCTGAGGTGGGACAGGTGGGTCCGCTGGGACCGGCCTTCCCATACGAACTATGTTTTGGAGAGTTTAATAAAGATATGGGTTAGTAACAGTCAACAGCATTCCCAATTAGTTATAACAGCATGTAGAAGTATTCCCATTAACCCAATACACCAGATTTTCAACAGTTGAAAAGCAAGCATAACACATGCATATATAGAACAATAGTGGACATTACAACAGCATGCAGTTTTAATTGATGGCAACAGGCCACCAATACTGTGGTATTTTAACAGGGCACATGCATAGAAATAAATGCAAATATTTATAAACCAATAGGGCATATGTCCCAACAAATGTTTTGAGATTAGACATACCGATTGAGGTGTGGAATTGCATTTTTTATGCACATACAGTAGGGTGGAAAATATAGCTCAATTAACAACTTATATATCCTTCTAGTTTTCACTACATTCCTATTAACTGCAGTTATATGTCCCTTACATGCATTATTACACTACCCAATGTCCTTATATTGTGCAATTGGATTTTGCTAGATCAGTATATACATGAGCTGTATCTTACATACAAACTGTCCTAGATGCAGATGTTACTGCAAAATATTTTGAGAATTACTCACACACACTACTGCTAAGATGGTACACTGACAGCTCTACTTTCATATAATTATCTAGATATGTTCAGGTGAAAGTATCAGTTATATGTTAACAGCTCCCTACATTTCTGGTAGCACACTGACATTTCTGGGGAACACAATACCAAGCTACTCATGTGCCAGATTAACCTGTACATGCTGGGCATGAACCAACAGCTGAGGGCTGTAAATATGCATAAAAGCAACTGGCACTCCCTTCATCCACATTATATGAGCCTACCCAAGTGTGGGTTGACACTGCTTAATACAACACTACTATTTGTAGAATGCAACAGTACAACAACATATCAAAGAAAATGACACAGACGCACTCCAGGAATTATACATTTATTAAAGGATTATTACACCTTTATTTATTGGGTTAAAACACTGTTTGAAGGCTCTCTCATTTATTTTATATAACAGTACATGCAGAATAATTACTAACCTGCCTCATGACGCAGCCTTTGCAGCCTATCTTCATGGGCTTGCAGATTCATAGCCTGGTCACCTGCAGCTGTGAAGTAAATGCAGTGATATTGAGACATACCTATCCATAGTATAGACAAGCATGGTAATTCTTAACTACATAATACAATGGCTACTTACTCAGTACTGGAGCATTAGGCATCCTACAGGATTCCTGGATCCACCAGTCCAGTTCATCCCCCCTACGCCGCATCAGGTCAGAATAATGTTGCCTGACCTGCTCACCAGTCTGAGAAACACCAGTGACACTGGTGAGATCATGGGCAAGACTGTTCCAGGCCTCCGTTTTATATTGGGTACCCTGGTACTGGCCCTGCAGGAGTCTTTGCTCATGTTTGTGGATGAGGAGCCAAACCATACTTTTGAACTCCTGGATGCCCCAGCGTTGTGCTCTAAATCGAGTGCCGTCACCTACACCAGCCATGCTGACTGCAGAAAGAAGCTAAAACCAGTTATAACAAGTATTCCCACCTGTGGAGATTAAATATGCCTCATTTCCCACACTTATTTGTGATTGGCCAGTTTTGGAAAAGCTCAGCTGTGGGCACGCCTGCTTAGCTGATGTTGGCAATGTTTAAAATCCCTTTGATTGATATGTCTCTGTTGAAAGTGCATGCTTGTGAAATGCTGTCATGGCTTAGTGGTTAAGTACTGCGATTATAGTGCACAGTATCCTGAGTTCGAGCCCTGTCACTGCTTTTTATTTTCCTGCTGGGCAGAACTGACTGGTTAAGGAACAGTAAAGCAGGTGTGAGCGTGTTTACCCGACTTTGCCCGAGTTTGCCCGATGTTGCACTGTTTAGCGCAGAGTTACGCAAAGGTAATCAGCAGTAACATGCGGTGAACCTGTGTTACTCCTCCTTAGCATAGCGCAGCTACAGGCAAATGTATTTAAATATGCTTAATGCTGGTAACATGTGGCTAGCAGTGCTTTATATTGTTTAAAATAAGGTACACATGCCTCAGAATGCATAAACATTTCACCTTCATATATATATAATTCATGCACTACTAAATTTAACTTTTCAATGCTTTTTACAAAACTTATACATAACATAATGTCAGGAAATGTTTTTGTATACAGATTTCCAACAGAAAATGGAACGTGCAGTAGTGGGACTCGAACTGGGAATGCCTCCTCTTTGTGTGAAAACTCTATCCACTATGCTATCTCTATGTTGCCTAATTTGCATATTTTTTTCTTGTTATCCTCTTCTGGTGTCTAAGCTGCTGTAACTGTAGCTAAGCAATGGGCAAACCCGGGCAAACCCATGCAACTATGCGCAGCTATATCAGAAGATTAAAAAAAAATTATTTTTATTTTTTATTCTGTTAGTTGTTTAACATATGGGGGAGTGTAGTGTTACATTGTACACATGTGAGCGGACTCGCTCATTTAAATGTGAAGTTGCGGCATTTCTCCATTGCAGGGGCGTGGCTATTTGGACTGCTCAGCAGTCCGACACACCCCCTAAACTCATCCACGATCCGTGTAAGCTTTAGAGTTGAGGCAGCGCACCCTCATTAATATGCATGGTGCGCTGCTGTCATACTCTTACACTGGTGCTTCCGTGCAAGACTAATCTAGTCTTACACGGAAGATTAGTAAATCCGGGGGACAGACAATTATCTATCATATTACTCACCAAATTCAGTCTTTGGCTCTATCCTTTAATTCAGACACATCTGCATCAATGAATTCTTGAGAACCATACCTGTCAATCGCTCCACTTTATGCAGTGGTCTGATTTAAGGCATAAATTAAATGGCTGCTTCACTCCCCAGCTTCAAACATTGACCACTTTTATTTATGCATTCTTATTGGTTTGGCTACAGTGTGGCAATGAACCAATGAGAGACCAGCTTCCTGGATCCCATCAGCTTTACAGTGGTCCAATCCCTAATTCCCTTACTATAGATATAACTCAATGCTGCATTAATGTAAGGCTTTGTTGCTGTTCCTGGAGCTAAGCAGTTGAGAGCTATGCTTCATAATATTTATAAATATTATAATAAAACCAAATTGCTATGAAAGTTCTGCTTAAATTGTACTGGATGTCTCTTTACTTTGTTATTCTCTGGACTTTGATGGTTTTAACACAGGATTCACAGCAAGTTATACTAGAATTTGTATGTGATTTGACCTACTTGTTTAAGTAGACATAAGTGAAGAGGGAATGATATTTTGTACCATTAGTCTTCTTGAGTGCTTCAGTATCCACCATGCTTGTTGTTCCTGGACATATTGTTTGTAGAAACTTATATGCTGCCTGAATGGATTTACATGGATTTGAAATGAATGGTGTGGAGCTACAGAGCTGAATAGCTAGAGCTGCATTTTGTTGTTTCTTCCAGTAGTGCTACAGCTGTAAATGTTGCAGTGGGTCTTACTAACTGAAGACTGCAGTAAACAGCAGCCATTAATCAAATCTGATATACAGAAACCACTGTTGTTCTTGAAAGGAGGGAGTTTACAGTTCATTTGTATACTAATTATACAATCTGAGGATGGTTATCCTGTGGATTTTGCCATCTTACACAGCCATTTTTGAACAGTCATTTCAACTCCATCTTCTGAGGCAATTTCACATGTTATTTTGAAGAATTTCAGACGTACTTTGTGAATGTTCTGTCATTTTTCATTCATACGGGGCAGTGACATTTATTGGAATTCCCCCCCCCCCCCCGAGTGATAAAATGTTCAGTGCTCATGTTCAGTACACCCTGAAATGAAGACTTGCAGGAAAAGACACGTTTCCATAGGGAGCTACAAGGATGTTTCTCTACTTAACAACAAGGCTTTCTACAGTATGTGCCTGTTATCACTTTCAAAGTAATTTTTAACCCATAATGCACTGGCAAAATCTATTTTAGTTGTCAAATGCAATTTCAGACTTGGAAATTTATCATACATTTGCCCTCCTACTGCAGCCTTCAGACTTGGACTTAAAGTTGCACAACAGCATGTGCACGGTTGAATATTTGTTATCAACTGCAGCTTCATCATACGTTCTAAATGATGAGAATTAATGAAAACTGCTGTGTTTACCATTTGCTTGTTTGTTTACTCTGATTTCTTGACTGGGTTTAGTAACTTGTTCCTCTTTTGTGTACTGTTCTTGTGGAGCAGTTTTATACATAAGAGTGAAATAAATGCACCTTTAAAAGCAGAGTAGGGGTAGATAAGTATTGCTGCCCCTGGGAGTAAAAATCTGTAACTCTCCCCTTCAAAATTACATTTCCTGAGTGCAAATTTACATGTTGACCCCATCCCTAAGACTGTGTATTAATATATATGCCAATGTTAAAGTTAATAATCATGATTTTGAACTCTTGCTATGATTTTAATAGTCCATGCTATCATTTGCATGGCTCCATCTTTTAAATGCCATTTTCTAGTGAAAAATAACTGGCAAACATATGGTAAGCTCTTTTATGATCCCAGTACCACTTGTCTTTAAAGTAAATCACTCTACTGTTTTTTAGTATAACTAAATGCATCAAATACTTTAATTATATCATCAACTCCTGCCAGGTGAAGGGAATGCACAACATGGACTAGTTATTTGTTTTTTTAGATAAGTCTGAAGTATGCTGTAATGACTGAACTGCTGCACCCATCGCCTTCAATGTTCTTCTAATCTACCACGTAAAAGCAAATATGCAGTTACAGTGGATTGCAAAATTGAGGCTAAAATGAATAATTAACAGTTGCTGGTGAAAGAAAATTGTAGATAATTTATAAAGTTCATGACTATTGCTGCAGATGAAACTTTGTTGGATGTTTCATCTTATTTGTCATTCATTCTGCTTCTGTGAATGAATTGCAGCTTTTTGTTATGTTTATTGTTGTCTTATTGAAGGATTTTTTTTTCTTTCCGTATTTAATGGCACTTTTTTGCTGTTCAGAGATAAATATTTGCTTGCTTTGGCTTGTAATTGTGTCAAAACTTGTCATGCCTTTAAAGCAATTGGTTTCATTATTTCACCCCCCTGATGCCTAAGATCATGTTCATGTTTTTTCTAAATCTTGATGACAGCCATTTGGCCCTATGTTATGTATTCCCCTATGACAATCAGTCTTCATCTCCACTGCCTTTAGACTGATGACTGTCCACAGAGTTCCTCAATATATATTTTCTCCAGAAGAGGCTAATACTACTGGTCCATTGGGTTGCAAGTGATCCGACTTTCTTTCATAATAGTTTGTTTTTAATATGTATGTTTCTTTTTTTCCTCTTAAATATTACTTACACAGTCTGCATTAGTTGCCCAAACCTGTTGCTGAATATCATAATATGACTAAGTATGATGTGGAAAATGTGTATATAAAACTGTACTTGAAAGCACATGAATAGTTGCTGCAGCTGCCTTTTGAAACAAATCATCATATGTGAGGATTTCTTCATTAGAATTCTTTCTATCTAATTTTACACCCACCCTCACACTAAAATTACAAATATTATAGTGCACTGTTTTCATGGCCAGAATGTAGCAAGGTGTAGTAGTTCTTTGGACCTAGATGCCTTACCTTTGCTTATAAATTGCATAACACAGAATGATTTCCTCACTGCTGTAGAGATGTCATGGTCAAAGGTTAGATTACTGGATATGTGTGTCCCCAAGTCTCTGACTACTGGGCCAACTGTTGGGGTGTGTTGTCAATGATAGTTACCAGAGATGGATGACTTCCTGAAGGATACTATTATACATTTCTTGGAATTTAGCTTTAGTCCATGGCTCTGATACAAGTTATTTGTCTGTGTCAGCCCTTCCAGGAGAACATTAGTGTCAGTCATGGATTCTTTGACTGCTCCTAATTTGCAATCATCTGCAAATTTGGTCAGCTAGAGACCATTGATATTCGCCTTAACTTCAGGGAAGTAAATGCCAAAAAGGAGCAGTGCCAGAGCCAATCCCTGAGGGATTCGGCTTGTGACTGACCTATTTATAGAGGTGGACTTCCCAATTCTAACTTCCTAGGTCCTGTCCGTGAGCCAACTGGCTAATCACTGGGTGACATAGGTTCATAGGTTCATAGGATGATCCTAGGCTATTGGCCTGGAGACCCTTATAAGCCTAGCCAAGATTTTCCCCCATGTTCCCTCAAAGTCAGCACCTGTTTCCCCTGTCCAGCAGGGACACTGGTGAGATCTCAGGGGTATATTTTCTGTTTCCCATCCAGTCGTCCAGGTTCCTTTTAAAGATGGCTAGTGAGGTACTCTGCTTGACATGGAAAGGGAGTCTATTCCACAGATGGTGGAGTCTTTGGGACACAAATCTATCCCACCAACAAGTTCTATTAGTGTCGCAGATCAGGTTAAGACCTTGCATGTGGGTTGCATGAGTGGAGTCTGTTTTATGGATATGCAGCAACTCCATTAAGGCTGGGTCTGAACTGGCCTTGTATGGCAGACACAGGACACTCTGAGCAGTCTATATGAGCCTGAGTAGAGGGACAGGGCTTTTAGCCTATCTTTATAGGATAGGTGTTTGAGACCCTGCATTTTCCTGGTCAGGAACCTCTATGGTCTTTCCAACTGCTGCATGTGTTTGGCAGGGTACATGCCGAAAGGGGAATTATACTCAATAATGGGTCTGATAAGTGACTAGTACAGGGATGTTATGACCTCCTTGTTCCTGGATGAAATACCCTTATTTATGAGGTGGGCCATGTAGAAAGCCTTCCATACAACAAGGCAACATTGTGGTCAAAAATCAGGTTGCTATCAACCTGGGTGCCCAAGTCCCTCACGACTAATTGCATGCTTAGTATGTTGTTATTAATGTGATAATTAGTGTGGATAACATTTTCCCCAAAGGGGATAATGATGCATTTCTTGGCATTCAGTTTGAGGCCATGCTTCTGGCACCAGTCATTAGTTTGTGTAAGGCCCTCTTGGAGGATGTTCACATCACTAGGGGAATTTAAGACAGCAGATAGCTTGCAGTCATCTGCAAACTTAGTCAGCACAGACCACTGGTTTTGACTTGCACCTCAGAAAAGTATATCCCAAACTGTAGAGGCCCCAAGACTGATCCTTGGTGTACACCACTCATTACAGGTCTACTACTAGAGGTGGTTCCCCCTACTTTGACTGAGTAGGTTCTATCAGTGAGCGAGTTAGCTACCTATCTGGTAACATATGGGTTGATGCCTAGCTGGGAGAATTTATCTATGATGCCCGAGTGGGGACTAGTGTCAAAGGCTTTGGCTAGGTCAGGGTAGGTGGTATGCACCATCTTTCCCTTGTCTGTGGCTTTGGTGACTGTTTCAAAGAAGTCAATCAAGTTTAACAGGCATGATCTCCATTTGATAAAACCAAACTGTGTGGGGTCAAGCATTTGGAGGTTGCCAATGTCCTTGTTTATAAGGTCCATGACAATGCGTTCCATGGCCTTGTAGATTAGTCTAGTTGGGCTGATCGCCCTATAACTGCCTGGGTCAATGGATGAGGCACCTTTGTGTAGAGGGATGACAGTGGCTGTCCTCCATTCAGCAGGGATGAAGTTGGTGCTCAGGTTTTGGTTGAATAGAGTGTCTAATGGAGCTGAGAGCTCATGCCTCAGTTCATGTAGGATGCAGCCAGGGATTTATCGGGTCCCATGGAGACTGTATTATTTGCCTTTGAGATGGCATTAAGTACCTGCTCCCTGGTGATGAGGGGAGGGGGGCAGGTGAGAGGGATGTCCTGGTTTACTGCTGGGGTGACGGGCAGGTGAAGTTTTCACTGAACCTGTCTCCCAGCAGATTGGCTATATTTATGGCATCTGTGTATGTGGTGTTATTGACTACCAGTTCACAGCAGATTTGGGTGTTGCCTTTGAGATTGAGGACATATATGAAGAAGCCCTTGTGATTGTCCTTGGTGGATGTGGCCAATTTGGACTCAAAGTTGACCTTAGATTTTTTATCTACCTTTTGAGTTTACCAACAATATCTGAGTGGGGTATTATGTTAAATGCCTTGGCCAAGTCAAGGTATGTAGTGTGAACTATTTTGCCCTCATCCATTGCTTTGGTGACCTTCTCAAAGAAGACCACTAGGCTGAGTAGGCACAACCTGCCTTTGATGAAACCAAATTCGGTTGAGTCCAGTGTCTGGAGGTCTTGTATGCCATTGTTGATATTTCCATGATAATTCTTTCCATGGCTTTGTATTTGAGACTAGCGAGAGTTATGGGTCTGTAGTTCCCTGGGTTTGTACCTTTATGTAGAGGGTTAACTGTTCTATTCTCCATTCACTAGGCACAAAGGGTGTGGGGAGGCTATGGTTAAATAGAGATTCTAGAGGGCCTGACGGGCCTTATGTTTTGTGCTATTTAGAAGGCATGCTGGCATATTGTCTTGACCCATCAATGCAGTGTTCTTGGCCTTTGACAAAGCATGAGGACCTGTTCCCTAGTAATAGTAGGAGCAATTATATATGATGGTATGTCGTGAGGGGAGGTTGAGGAAGAGAGAGGGGTAAAGTTATAGCTCAATTTGTCTGTCAGTAGGTTTGCTATATCTTTTGGATTAATATAGGTGGGTCTATTAAAAGTTACTCTGCACACAATCGTGTATTTTGAGGTTGTAGACATAGCTAAAGAATGCATTTTAGTTGTCCTTGGTCTGGAAGTCCAAATGTATCTTAAATTAGCTTCTGCAGGCTTCATTTTTCTTCTGAATTGTTTGTTTAGTTCTGGGTCCTACAACTCCTAATTTTTGCCAAGATTTTTTTCCTTCTGTTGTAGAGCTTACTGATGTTGTAATACTACCAGGGTGGCCTGTTATTTGAATTGGTTCTGTAGTTATTTCTGGTGGATAACATGACTGTTTAGGGTTTCTGTGAACAGTTCTGTGTAGGCAGCAGTGTTCTCAGGGTTTATGGGGACTTGGAATTTTGCCAGATTATCACTTAATAGTAGAAAATTTGCCTTAGAGTAGTTCCTGAGCCTTTCAGTGTTAGCTGGGGTTCTTGGTTTTATTTTTCTTCAAAAGATGCTGCTTTGTATTCTGACCATATCAAAGAGGAAATTACACTAGGAGATGTGCAGCACTCTCCCATATTAGTCAGGACCAGATCCAGTATGTTTGCTCCCCTGGTTGATGTATTGTATTTACAAAATCCAGGAATTTCTGTGCCTGCACATTTGGTGTCATATATGATTCAAAGTGAAAAGAGTGGTAATTAAAGTCATCCATGAATATGGTTTTGGGTTGGATCATGTTTCCAGTAAGCTTAAATACACATTATGGGTTTCCTTGGTCAGATATGGGCTTGCAAGGAAGTGGCATTGGATTTTGCCTATGGTGATTTGAATGTGGAAAAGGTTAAGTGCATTGTCCAGTTTGACCAGCCTTGACATATATTTATTTTTTTTATGTCAGTCGAGGCAGCTCCACCTTTAGTCCCTTTCTGTATAGTAGGTAGTCTGAATGTGTGGAAGGCATTATAACCTTACACTCTCGGTGTGTGCTCTGTGGCTTTAAACAATGTCTCATTGACTACACAGACATTAGCATTCTCTAGGATGAGGAGAGCTTGCAGGGAGTGGAGTTTCTTGTTTAGCCTGCTAGTATTTAGTAGTAACACCATTGGATTTTCTTGGTTTTGATTTGCAATGTCGTAAGTACTTTTTTGGCATTGAATAAAAAAGACACTATGGGGAGGAGAATGTTTTATCTAATATATGAAAGCCTAGAGGAATGATGGGAGAGGTGCAGACCAACCCTGGCAAAGCAGTGTGGTCTGTTCACCATCTCCCTCCATGCTGACATATACTGCACCCCCTTAGAATGACACCAGAATCTAAACCAATTATTAAAGTTAGTCATCTTCTGTTTGTATTGTAGCATCATCCTTAGAAAAAGTAAAATGCTGTTCAATGCTAGGCTCATACTACCCAGGGACAAATATTCCAAGAATTCCATGAAGTCTGTCTTCATATAGTTCAGGATCATACATTTCACTCCATTACAATTGACTAATTAGTGCAAGTGGAGCTAGAATATCTTTGAATACCATGGTTAGTTATACTTGTCTTATTTTTCTGTTTCACATTTAACTACTTGTTTTCTTTTTGTTTTCATTTTATGTACTTCATAAGTGTTTTTCATTCTCACAATCTACTTGTCATGAATAATTTAACATAATTTGTAATAATTCTTTTTATATTTCACTGCACCATTCTTTCTGCATCACTTTACTTTGTAAACATTGTTTGGGAAATAATTTGTCTAACTCATTAGCACCTATATAATGTGGAATGTCAAAACTCTAGCAGGATAAAAAAGCTTGCATTTTTAAGTATTTTCTAAAAAACATAAACTTAGAAAGCTTAAAATATAGGTAAATGTAAATATTTTGTTAACAGCAGAAGCTATTAAAACTGCACAAATATCAATGGTATCCACAAGAAGTGTTCTTTACAGAGAAAATAATCAGTGTATTCGTACCCCTAGATTTAATAAATTCTCTGCAGACATAGTGTAGAGCCTACAAGGAATGTTACCATGTCTGTGTACACAGTTCCCCCTCGGCAGAGCGCCATGCATATCAATCATAGCACATTGCCGCGGGATAGCTGGGGGGCTCTGTTATTAAATAAGTGTAGGGATTGTGGTGCTAACTGTGTCTGCAGATGAGTAACATATTCCCTGCACTGTCCAATTGGAGTGTAGAAATGTAATTTAATTTATATTTATTTTTTTTTTAAATCATGTTTGTGCAGTGTGGCACAGAGCACAGCAGTGCTAAGCGGCACTGAGACACCAGACATCTAAAAATTTAAACCAAATGTCTTTAATTATTTATCTAAAGGTAAAGTTTAAGCATAGCTGAGTGGGTTTGCTCAGTGTGGCACAGTGCTCAACAGTGCTTAAAGGTAGCTCATAAGTATATTTAAAGGTATTACAAAATTCCAGATAGCTAACTGGGTAGAGCTATGGTCTCATGTGCAGTAGGTGTAGGGTTTGAATACAGGGGAGGGCAAGTTAACATCTTTGTTCAAAATAGAAATTATGCAACTTACTTTAAATACTGGCCTGCTGCACTCAGCTAAACTCTGCTAAGCCCTGCTAAGGACCTCACAAACACAGTAGTGGCTGAAATTGTTTATGCACTGCTCGGCATCACTTTTCTGGGTTGCACACTGTTAAGCACTGCTAAGCATACGGGTTTTAGCACAGCTCAGCTGCACTGGTTTGTGTGGTGCTAAGCAAAGCACCACATTTTTAAATATTGCCCAATGGCATGTAAGAGCAGCAAAACAGGCTATATTAAGCCCAATAGGCAAGAATACAGCATAATCCATTGGAGATCTGTCTCTGAAGGATAGAATGTCAGGCATTGGAGAGGGTTCACACTTTCAGGCACAGTGGTGGGGCATTCAGGAGTCCAAGGTTATGGTCGGACTCCTTGTAAAAAACCATGAGGGCTGGCTGATGCAGGGAGGTTACCAAGGCTCAGAGTGGAAGGCGGAGGCCTGGGACCAGCTGGCAAATGATCTCAACTGGTATCCCCCACACAGGTGAGCAGTGTCATCACCACCATGATAGAAGGGGGCTCTCTTGGACACCTGGGTCCAAGAATTGCCAACTGGGCATGCCCCAACTGTATGTAAGTACCATTATCTGTGTTTCACCAATATCTAATCTTGAATTTCTGTTAGTATGCATAATATGTATGATGGTGTGCTTCTCTCCCAACAACTCCAGAGCAGAGGGCTCGCAACATCAAGGTGCATGCCAGGTGCTTGGCCAGGTTGCACTGTGAGTGTGGTGAGTACAGATGCATTTTGCTATCTATAGTCAAATAAGCAAGAATGAATAAAGCAGTAACTGTGATTAGGTATATACAGTGAAGACTGCATTGCAATGAATGTGGACTTACCTATACTGCAAGAAGTAAATACTGTCAACTGTAGTGTCATAAGTAGGGAAGACTAAAGTATTAACAGTAATAAAGTATATGCAATAATAGTTTGTAGTGCAATAACTGTGGAATTACAGCTGTGTTGCAACACCTGCATAATGACAACTGTTGTGCAATAAAAACATGAAATTATAGCTGTAATTGATTGAAGGTTTCTCTAATAAATTCTATTGTGCAATGACTGTGGAAATAGGGCTGTTTTACAAGAAATCAATTATTAAAGCTGTTCTGCAATAAAAACATGAAATGGTATCAGTACCTGCATGAAGGTATGTCTAATAAAGACTGTTGAGCGATAGGGCTGTTTTGCAAGAAATCAATTATCACAACTGTTCTGCAAGAAAAACAGGAAATACTATCAGTACCTGCATGAAGGTATGTCTAATAAAGTCTGTTGTGCTGTAAGTATAAGTTCAGAGTTGTTTTGTAAGAAATCACTTATGACAACTGGTCTGCAACGGGAGCAATAGCAACAACACCAAGGTAAATCAAGTGCAGCAGGATTATCTTATTTTGACCATTGCATGTCAGCTACAAGCAATCAGGCTGTGAGGTAAGTGCTGCAGTCAGGTATGACAGTGTACTAGTTATAGACTGCAAATAATAACCCATAATCACATATTGGTTGCTGACTTCACAGATATTTCAACACACTAACAATGTATTGAATTCTAAGTAATAATATATGCTTTACCTAGTTATCACTGTCATGCTTGAATGTCATGCATGTGTGTTCAACTGTCACTGCAGTCAAGTTTAAAACTGTACCACTATTAGCAGGTCATATTCTGGTGCCAGGTGAGCTCTAGGCAAATATCAATCAGCCAGGAATCAACAGTGACTCAGTAGTGCAGTTTGCTAAATGCTGTGTATGAAATAATTTTTTCCACACACAGACAAGGGTTTGAATCCAGTGCTATGTAGATCTAAATATTGCAGTATCTGTCTCATAATTTTTGCAGATATTCTCTCCATAGAAACTACAGGTGAATGGGTGAGGTAGCCCATATTATGAATACATTATTGTGTGTTTATATGTCACAGACTGTTACAATCATTACTAGGAATGTGAAAATACAGCATAAAAACAGGAAATAAGTGTAATAAAATAAAATAAAATAAAATGTGTAAGTTCCTGGTATGGCTGCATGCTGGAGTGTGTGTTAAAGGTTGCTGCAGTCAATTAATACATTTGATGCAGATATCCGCTGCAGTCATCGCTATTGGGTTCTATCCCCTTGCCTGCCAAACAAGGCATGATGGATGTTTACTGTCTGTACTGTACACATACATGTCTCTCAAGTGTCACACTGTCATGAAATGTAATTACCATTTGTCACAGATGTATTATTCACATATGTATGTAGATAGCAAAGTCACAGTACATCAGCCCACAGTACACTTTATTAGTTATATAGGTACACCTGATGTGCAAGTGTTATGTGTAGTTGTGTACCTGCAGTTATTACTGCTTGGCCCATACTGTCCCATGCAGATAGCTTGAGATGTATGTACATGCTACAGCAGCTATAGGGCGCTTTCACACATAAATAAAGGGAAGGCCTGTAGAGTAGATAGCAGTACTTATGTTAATTATGTATCCTGTAATGGTATTAATGGACTGTATTTCTCTCTCTCTCCCCACACTTTATCTTCAAATATTTGTTATTGTTATGCCTTGATTATGGTTTACTATTAACATGCATTGTTCTACAAGCTTTATTTCTGGGCACATGTTTTATTATTGTTATGCATTAGAATGGCTGCATTTTAAGATATCTTGTTGAATTACCTATTCTGTTGGCTATATGCCGTAGTTGTTACTGGCATGCTATTAATATAATGACTGTTCTGTTATTCATTGTTGTGTTTCGCATAATATGCATTGAAATGTAATGGGGTTATTTTCAATGTTCTGGCATGCTGTTATTAATAACAATGGTTTTGTTCATAACTAACCTAAATGCATTGCTTCACCTCCATAAACACAGCACATCAAAGTAGGTTATTGCTGATACACCTACCCTGCCTCATCTGGCCAAGGCAGCAAGTCTCAGCATGTCTGGGCCGCAAGCTAGTGCTGACCCTCTGCTGGCTGGGCACCACCTTTGTGTGGAACTACCTCAGGGGACAGGGCCCATATCTCCCCCGGGAGTAGTTGCAGAGGGGCGGTTGTCACCCAGGATCTACTACCAGTCATGGTGCGCAGGATTGTTCATAGGAGCTGTGAATATCATCTGCACCGGATTGAGGGCAGACTCGATAACCTGATGGGGCCCACTGGCCTTGACGCCCAGCCTCCAGGACAGCCACCTTAGGGACAGTGAAGGAGCAGTGTGGACTGCCCATGGGTGGGGACCTTCATCACACTGCTGCCTTCTGGAGGCACATGCACTTTGGATTCAACAACACCCTCCCCATCCAAGGTGTTTACCCCCCTAATGCATCTCACACTGCCACTGTCTGTTGTCTTGTCTGTCTGAAATTGCATAGATTTGATCCTTATTTTTCTTGTGGGGCAGAGAGAGTTTAGGATGTTTAGAAACTGCTGTTAAATTCCTGAACAGCATTGCTTAGGGGAAGGTGGAGAAGGTGGGACCAGTCTATAAGAGACAATAGATGGTTGAACTTCTCTGCATTGAAATTAGAGAGGTTACGGCAGTCTCTATAAATATGTTTTTTAGAGGTATGAAGTGGTGTCCTTTGTATAGAGATTGGGAGGTTATCACTTAGAGAGTCAGGTAGAGTACAGGGATTATGGTATTGATTAGGATTAGAGGTTCAGATCCAGTCTAGCATGTAGCTGGAGTCTTTGTTGATTCGGGTGGGAGTCGAAATATGCTGGCTGAACCCAAAGAGGCTAATACTAAGACTGGGGGAGAGGGGTGAGAGTTTGTTCCAGCCTATGTTGACATCCCCAAGTAGTATTGTTTCATATGATAGATTCTGGGAATTCTGTGCTAGTATAGATTCAAGTACTGGAATATTATTACCCAGAGGGCTATAGGTGGATGCAATTGCAATTTGCTTATGTGGGTTAAAGTGGCAGTTAAGGAAGATGAGTTCTGCAGGAGAGAAGTCAGGGAGGGGGATTGAGATGGGGGTAAGGTTAAGATGTTCTGAGTATAAGACAGCCACACCTCTACCCTTTTTGGATAGTCTGTCCTGCCGGAATATGTTATAACCTGGGGGAAAGATTTCTGCATTTGTGATATGGGGTTTGAGCCATGTTTCAGTTAGGGGTTAAGATGTGCAGAGAGTAACTAGCATTCCATGCATGTAAGTCTGTAATTTTATTTCTGAGACTTTGTAGGTTAATAGAGTAGATGGAAAGGAGTTTTGATGGGGAGGATGGGAGTAGGAGACTATTTAATGAGGCAACACTGTAGACATACTTCATACATCTCTACAGTGGACAGTATTTGTATTTACCCTCTGAGATGCTGTGCTCTCCACACCTCAGTAATGTCCATCTCAACAACTAAGAAAGGGGGCCAATGTCTACATGAAGGCCTTATATATTGTACTGTGGTGCTATGTCATTGGTTAATGATAGTGCAATTCAGCTATTTTGGATGCAGTTAGCAATTCTGAACCACAGATTGGTCCACATGGCAATTACCTGTTAATGAGCATTACCTACAAAAGGCCAACAACTGCTTATGAGGAACAGATATTTATGTGGCTTTACTCACACAGACAGTGTATGTACAAAGCATTTGCAGAGGAACACTTCAATAAAAGGAATGCATCACTCTACCAGGTATGTACTACATTTCCCCATAAAAAGGAATGCAGATGGGAAAATGAAGGTATGGGGAATAAGGATTAAAACAGTAGGCTTGTACTATATCTATGATAATGACATGTGAGTGATACTCTGCTGTCCATCACCTACAGGCATGCCTCTTAATTGTTGCTTTGAATCACATCTCTGCTCTGTCCCTGTCAATCCCTCCTGCAATGGTTGGCTGCTGTGGTAAAGATAGTGGATAAGATATATAGTGATAATAACGAAGGGTGTTCACTTTGTAACATCAAATGATGCACTGTAATTCACCTCCTCTCAGTCTGTCAATGTCATACATAAATAGTACTAGTATTGTAAAAGTGTCCCTGAATTTCCCTGATGTACTCTGGCTAATTCCCTGTTTTGTGGACATTCATCCCTGTCTGCCTGAAAGCTATACCGAACATACATCTCAACCTCCTACAGTAAGAAATCAGGACAAAGCCATATGTAACAGGGTAATGTAGTGTGTCGCCAAACTGTGGGGTATGATGTGTGAGGGAGCAGTGGATAGTGCAGATGTGTGAGGGAGCAGTGGATAATGCAGGACATTATGGGTGTGTAGGGTCTGTACATAGTGGACACCCACGTATCTGGCCCTGTAATGTGTTCTCCTCTTGTTGTCTTCCAGGAAATATGTACCGACGGAGGCATCCTCCATTTTCATCTGCAGAAAATGACACTATACTGGATGCCCTCAGACTCAACCATTACATCCTGCTGTCAAGGGGTTGCCACAATCATGAACAGTGGGCAGCATTGTGGGCCAACCTTGTGAGGGCTGTTAATGATATTGACCAACAGGACAGGACCAAAGAGCAGGTTCGACACTGGGCCACTGACATGGTAAATACTGTACGTCAAAGGGCAGCTGCTGTTGCCATGGATTGTGCTTCCACCAGTGAAGGGCATGCAATAGAGCAACCACTCTCAGCAACAGAGAAATTCCTGATGAACCTAGGAGCAGCTCACAGCTTCCAGCCAACCATCACACCATATATCCTGGAAGTGGATGCCGCAGTGTCTACATCAGAGGAGCGTCCAGGTAAGCTGACTATGTTCACCAGTATAATACATTAGCAGTCATTGTGGCAGGCTCTACAGACCAGTACATGGGTGTCATATACTCAGAATGTCAGCAAAATAGTATCACGTTAGCTACTGTACATGTGGGTATATGCACATATTATCTTGTAACACTGCAACATTTGGTTTTGCCGACAATACCTCTCCCTCACCTTTTCACAGTTACATCAGGTGTGGCCGGAGTTTGTGGTCCTGTAACTGGTAAATGTGATACTGTTGCTTTGCCAGATCAGCTATAACCTATGAATGTTAAGGGCTACCATTTTGCCTTTTGCACAACTATTGTGCTTAGCTAGAGTAGAATAATTGTATGTTACATTTTGGAGCAGTTAACTACAGTGCATAGCCTAGGGAATGACAGGTGTGAATGTGTACAAACATTAAAATGTTTGCACTTGTAGTTATGAGCAACTGCACAGCCTGCTATAGATGAGGCAATTACTCCAAGATGCTGATCCGAACACAACAGGGAGAAGTTACATACTTGAGGCAGTGATACTACAACTGGCATATCATTGTCAAGATAGGTGTACTGGGTTTTATGTGTAGTTCTGTCACATACACTGTCATATTGCATACCTCATAGGTGTATTGAACTGCAATGTTACTCAGATGTAGGTGACGTGCATGTTATACAGGCCCTGGGGTGTCTATGAATGTTGTTTTGAGTGGGTGTGTTGTGCATGGGATCCAAGATGAGAAGATGTGGGACATGTAATGCAGTTGTGGATCCACATCTGTATGTGCCTGTGTCAATTATCATACATAATAGTGCAGGTGGTAACGTACTGCTTTTGTCTTGCTTCTCACAGGTGAACAGTGGGGTTGAAGTCTGTCCCCCTCACAACCTGATGTCAGTGTCTCATTGGATTATGATGATGATGATGGTGGCCACAGTGAAGCATGGGTGGGGTTGTTGGTGGCTGAATCTGTCCCAGAGGTTGACATGCATCTTCTGCCCCCTTTGTCTCTGCACACAGTCAGTATGCTTACACATACCCAGTCACCAGAGACCACAGATATTGGCAGTCAGACAGTGGTGACATAGTACAGGACAGTGTGAAAAGTATGGCGTCAGTGAGTGTAGGCACTGGCCATAGCCAGAGAGCTGGTG
The DNA here is from genome assembly GCF_019279795.1 of Protopterus annectens. NCBI lineage: Eukaryota > Metazoa > Chordata > Ceratodontiformes > Protopteridae > Protopterus > Protopterus annectens. The sequence continues at coordinate 994,410,884 of NC_056732.1, read as the reverse complement.
AGGTCCCACATGGCAGATTAATAGGGGTGCTCAAAGGAGAACTCCTGCCCATCCACTTCTTGTTGCAGGTGTCACATTGCAGGTCATTTGCTGCATGCTTCGGGCTGTCATGGAGGCAGAGGCATGAGCTGAATGCAACACCAGATGGATGCTTAGGGTTATGGGTGAAGCATGTCTGACATCTATGCCTGCCTCCACTGCATTGGTGACACCATGGAAAGTTTCACTGATGTAGTGGACAGACAGTGGGCTCAAACAATGTCTGTCTTTGAGTGCATGTTGTCTGTGCTGGAACATGTGGTTGGGGTTGGGCATTGTACACATGGACATAAGCCAGCAACACCATCTGCTGGGAGTCCATGTGGCCATGCACAATCATGTTTCCATGGTGGCAGTCCCTCCAGTGCTACAGAGGGAGGTGTGCAGTCCACACCATGACATGGCACGCCATGGCCACATGGTCCTGGGTGGTCCCATGGGGGATACAGGCCCAGCAGACAGCAGTCACCATTAGGTACTAGCACCACATCTGATCTTGGGACTGGTGCTGCTCATGCTACTCATGGTGAAGCCAGTTCCCGTGTTTGTGACTGGATACAGTGAAGTGTCCACTCTACCGTGTATGGTCCACAGCTGTCAACCATACACATGTGTAGGGCTAGCACTGAGCTTGACTGTGTACATCCTCACACTCCAACACCACTGTCACATGCAGGTCACCTACAGGCACACACAGCACCTCTCCATGGCCCATGTCGCCAACACCCTTTCCTGACTCACACACATGCTGTCAATTGTTTTTTTGGTACAGCCTAAGCCTCCAACACCCCACAACACATCCTGTGCGTGTGATGATACCTATGCCACATCCCTGTCATCCATGCCATCAATGCGGGGACCCGCATGTATGTGCCTGATGCACAGGGTGACTATATACCTTTACATGTGTTTCTGTAATGCAGTAGTGTAGTGCCTTGGCAATTGGGGGCTATGACAGGTACTGTATGCTGGCATGTGTCAGGGTTACACATCAAACATTGTGTATCTTTGTTGCCTGATGGTACACTGGAGGTAGTGTTACAGAATGATAGGTGTGTCACAGAGCTGTGTATATTTTGTCCTAGGAGTCTGGGTGGTGCACCTATGGACATATGGTGACAATACAGCAGCACAGGATGGCAAGGCAGCACAGCAAAGATATGACATCAACAAGGTATACCAGTATATGTGCATGGCTGCCTAGGTACATATGTGTAGAACATTGTGTCAGGGACAATGAGGACAGTCAGCATCATCATGCCTTCATACTCTGTAACACATTCTACTACCCTTGATACAGGTCACCTGGGTAGTTTGCATGTACAAATGTAGATGGTGGTGGACATCAATTATGTGTATGTAGAGGAAGGCAATTTAGGGCCAGCAGCTAGTCACAGGGCCATAAAATACATAACCCCTACCTACCTAGTATTACACATTATAGCTCACAGTACTTATCAAATGTGCCACACTGTTTATGTGATAGTCCACTGTCAGCCAATGCATTTAAGGTGGATGACATCAGCAGGCCTTGTAACAGAGGTGAATATTGCATCCAGCAGTTAGTCAGTTGGCATAAAATATATAACCATTGTACAGAGAGTTTGTCTGACATGCTGCATGGGGAAATATTTACACATACACACACACACACACACACATACACACACACACACACACACACACACACACACACACACACACACACACACACACACACACACACACACACACACACACACACACACACACACACACACACACACACACACGTTGGATGCTGTGAGATTAGGACCCCTACCTATCTAGTATAACACACTATGCATTGGAGTACTTACCTCATGTGCCACAGAGTTTATCTATTGTTCAATAGTCAGCCAGTACTCTTAAGGTGGATGACATCCACAGGCCTTATAGAGAAGGGAATTTAGAGGCCAGCAGCCAGTCACAGGCATACCTCTCAACCTCTTAGTGCAAAAAATCTGGATAAAGTCTAAAATAATGGGGGTACAATGGCCAAAAATAGGGACAGGTTTTAAATATTTCTCCTTTTAACTTAAAGTTGTTAGAATAACACAATTTGTTTTAGCATGCATTTTCTGAAGTATATGAATTCTGAAAGTCAAATGTATGCCATTATTTAGTGACTTTAATCCTCAGTTATTTGCCAGAAAAACACACATTTTATGATAAACAGATAAAAAAAATGTGGCTAAATCTGGACATTCTGCAAAAACTGGACAGTTGAGAGGTATGATCACAGAGCCATAAAATGCATACCATTGCACAGAGACAGACCATATGGACATTTCCATAGTGCTGTGAGGGGATATATTGAGACACATGCACACACACACACACACACACACACACACACACACACACACACACACACACACACACACACACAGCTGGAGGATGTGAGATTAGAACTACTGCCTATCTAGTATTACACACTGCAGCTCACAGTACCTATCACATGTGCCGCAGGTTATGTCTGTTGTATATCTTGATGCAGGCACAGTACTTGTGAAGTACGCAACATGGCCTTGTGTTAGACAGCATGTGAGGCCTGCAGAGTGATACTGGTTGTTACTGTTATTGTATCTAGTGTCCTATAGGTTGTATACCTGGTAATATCCCTTCTATGTGTGTACACTTACCAGTCTGGCCATATGTGGCTATTTGCAGTTTGATAGGCAGACATGCGGCCAGGAACAATATGGCCTATCCAAGAACTGTGTTGTACCCATTGTACATTGCACCACATGTCTGCAGGGTGACAGCCAGCAGGATCAGTGGTCTGTGGGTGAGTGGATTATATACTGTTGTGGCCTTGGTCTGTTCCATCAGACAGCTGTTGTGATGTGTATGTGTAGATAACCCCAGCATTCAGGGGTATGTGGAAACATTCATACATCCCTGCCCATATCTATACCAATGGTGTATAACAGGGTTGTCTCCTTAAATGTAGTTGTGTGCATCAGTAATGCAAATGTGTTCTGTAGAACTATGTGGGGAGTCTATGTATCACTGTACTTTATATAGATATATATATACATCTGATAGGGGCACTAATGAAATGTGAGGGGGGATAGGGAGAGAGGGATATGTATACTTAGTTGCATGTCTGTACAAACATATTTCCACAAAGCAGGTCTTTTGATGGTAGAGGCAACAGACTTGGGCTCAAGTTTTCTAAGTTTAAGAGCATGCCCAGTGTGATTGTCAGTACTTACAAGGTAACTCAGGGTAGTGTGCTACATGGTAGAAGAGTTGCATACTGCTGGCCCTCTTCTCAGGGGTGTGGGGAAGATAAATCTGCTCACTGTCATGTGGTAGCATGGCATCCAGGGACTGGTGGAGTACCCTGGAAGCAAATGCCTGTGAGACCCCCATCATGTCCCCATTGGTCTTTGGGAAGTACCTGTAGCTAGTATCCTAAGGGCTACACATATCTTTGTTTCCAATGGTATGAGTTCCCCTCTATTGGCTCTGGGTCTGAGTTGAGGCCAGCAGAACTCACTGAGTTGTTGTAGTATGTCCCTGTTCACCCTGTAGCACTCTACAATTTCCAGCTCATGTAGCTCCTGGTAGGTTACCCTGGGTCTGAGCACTCTTCTCCTTCTCAGTCTAGGCCTATGGTTGGCATCACCTTCCACCTGTCCAATATCTGAGGGCTCCCTGGAATGGGTTGGTGTAGGTCTACTGGCTGTATCCAGTGAATTACAGGGGATGGGTGAATGTCACCTCAGTGTCAGATTCAACCTCTGCATCCCCCGACTGTGTAACACAGTGGGTTAAAACATTTTGCCCTTTATATATCCATTAACAATACCTTTAACAAGAAGCTGGATGACACGTCCACCCCAAGCCCACATGTAATTAACCAGCATGTGTTGTTAACTGTATAAATCTACAACTACCCCCCCAAAAAAATTGTTAAACAGAACTTAAATATTGCTGTCAATATTTTACTATACATGAAATATTTAACAATTGAGATAGGTAAGCCTACCTGGAAGCTCTTCCTGGGACATACTTGTCCTCCCTGAAACAGCAGCACCAACATCAATGACATGCTGTTGTGCACTTTCCACTGAGCTGTCTGGATCCCTGACAGTGGGCAGGATCTATTCCTTTGGTGTCAATGATGGCTCTGTAGCAGGCTCCCACAGTAGCCATCTGTTAATGGGCCACTGCAACTGTTCTCCTCTGGAACAATGAAATCATGTCAGTGGCCCTATGGAGCACCTGCTCTGACCACCTACTGCATTCACACCAGCCACTATCTGATGCCAAATGTACATTCTGCCAGATATACACCCATGTCCCCTCTCAAGCAGAAAGGCACCATGTCACCTAAATACTTCCACAATTGTTTCATTCTTAGAGTCACTGAAAGGGGGTTTGCTGTGATTATGATGCCTGGGTGCCATAATCACTGATGACATAAAACACAAAAGAAAGACAATACAAATAAGTATCGCACAAATAAAAGTCATGCTTAGATATAACACACAAAAGGTGTAGCATTTCAATATTACCCACTGAAGAAATATAAAACAGTCAAGTTATTGAAATATATAACAAATATGTGTTTGTAAAACATATTACAATCACACACAAAGCAAGACTGGATCCGAAACAAGGAGAGTAACAATAGCAAATTTTGTTTGTGCCAACACAGAAATGGAAGTCCCTGGCCTCCAAAATAACTGCCAAATGACACATTTTGCTAATAAACTGTCAGTGAAAAAAGTGCTATCAAATAAACTGTCATAAAAAATGTGTACACATTTCCCACAGAGCATTTAATTTTATGCAATTGCCAGTCACATCTACCTGTGGTCAACACTCCCCTAGAAGTGTCTATGGGCCGTCCTATAAGGCTAACATCCTTGTGTCATTGACTATATAGGGACACTTACATTTCTCTGAAATAACAGTGGAAGAGTGTAAAGAGAAAGACAGTTGTAGCAGCAGCAGTTCTGATGACAGTTAATAAGGCTGTGCATATGAGAAAGTAAAATGCCCTGAAAAAACATGCCTATGCCAGCAGTACACGTCTAAGAAATGCATACAGATAAAAGTAGCATTTGCTAATGCAAATATATTTCAAATATTTTTCTTAATGACATTTCAGTATATCCAGTATATAGCTGAAAAATGCAAGCATACCTTATCAAGATCAGTAAACATCTGTGCAAATAAATCCCAAAGTAGTATGTTCTTCTGTGTTATCCACATAAACTTGTCACCTCACCTTTAAGTTCCTAGCTACATGGTTCCCTTTTTATAGTTTAGATTCAGGGCTATGAGCATAGTGAAGATGCAAAGGAAGCGTGAACTCATTAAAATTGCTGCATGCCCATATACTTGGCTCTGTATACCAGATTTAAATATAGTGCAGGCACTCCCTCAGTGTTTGTTGCTATTGGATTGCAACTGTGAATGATTAGTGATAGGAAGAAGGAAAGCACAACAACAATTCAGACTCCCTTACCTCCTTTGGGTGGGTCAGCCAGGTTAGACTTACAAAGTGTAGAAGCAATTGTATCAAGGTTTTAAATCTAAGTAAGCAGCACACATTTCACAGTTTCTGTTCATAGACATCCAACCTCCCCTTCATTTCTTGACAGCTGTATATTATTGCCATTTAACATCCTCACATATTTTAAGGGCAATATACAGAATGCCTTACAGACTGTGTGTCTCAAATTACTGTTCAGATTACACAAGAATGAAAAAAAAAACACAGAGAGATAAGACAGAGCTGCATGTATGCAAGCAATAGTCATAAATGGTTGTGTGATCACTTAGTGCATGACATCTGAAATTAATACATGTATAAACAACTGGCATATGCTTTGTTAATGCTGCGGATGATGTTGAAGTTTCTTGTACACACAATGATTTTCATTCTCTGCTGCAAAGTTGTTTTTGTGGTAAAGTAGGATAAGACACTCTTAATGTGTTTTGAAGGTTCAAGGAGTGAGAGTTCAAATTCAGACCTGTGTGAAAATATTTCATGTGTAAGGATATAAATTTTTGTAGTGGCTTTTATTTACAAGATTTCTTTTCACCCTTTCTAATAATTTCCCCTTTTTATTTTTTAATGCTAGTGATTGTGCTATGTGTGGATTTGTGCAAACATGGAAACACAAAAACACAATAAATTTCATGTTTAGCTGTGTTTCTGTCATTTCCAAGATGCTTATCACTGCACAAACTTAGACTAGTGGCCCACACAGAAAGCAGATAGTCAACAATTTCAAAATAGGTACATTCTATTAATTCTGTTGGGAACCTTGCAAACACTCTAAGTGGCATTGCATGGCAGTTAACATACAGAATTTAAGAATGAATAAGGAATTATGCAGCTGTCATTTATCTATTCCTATGGCAGTAGGTGTAAGCGAAGGATTTTAATACAGATGGTCCTGGGTTCTAATACAGGAAGTACAACATATTTTTACTGGTGTGACATTTCAGTTTATAGTAATGAACAGGAAAACATCCTAGAATATTTCTGTTGCAACTGGTGTAAGTGCAGGGCTGCCAGACACATGGTCCTCTGTTCTAATACAAGAAATTCCAGATATTTTTACTGGTGTTCCATTTCACATTATATTAAATATCACTTAGAACAATTTATACATAATTATAAATAGTGGAGCTGATGTGAGTTATATGTATGAATGATAAGACACCCTTACTTTTGTTTTGAATAAAGTGTATGACAGAGGATATACTGTCTACTATGTTTCTCTAAGTATAATTCTGCTATCTGGGCTTGAATGGCCTTCACACTTAAATAAGACATGTACACAAATAAATGTATATACAAGGACCTTTTCAGTCCACATACATACATGGTTAACACCTCCGTCTGTCATTTGTATTTAATAACAATTCATGACTTTGTCTGAGAAGCATGTCATCTGTGGCAAGAATGGAAAATCACTGCTATAGAAGAAAATGTTTTGTCACTTACGCATAGTTTTTATCCCACACTGTAAAAATCAATTTTAGCAGTGTATAAAGCCAAACAAATGTGTCAGGTCATGAAATGTATGCTCCCAGTGTATGTCTGCAAAGTTAAATCACCTAAAAGTTACAGTAGCAGACACACCTCAAACTAAAGTCAGGTGTCAGATTACTGACTCAAACAAAGTTTCTACAAGTACAGAAAGTGAAATTGCCAGCAAAATAAGTCCAAAATCCAATAAAAGACAGCCAGAACTACAATAATGGAGTCAAAAACAATATTTAATATAGAAACAGTGCAAATAATTAACTGCATAAAAATGCAGCTTAAGCCAAACACAAGTCTCAAATGAAAGGACACAGGAGATAATTGAGTATACTGCAGAAAATATAGGATGCCAAAGCAGCTGTTAGCTTAAACGCTATTTATACAATCTGTTCTGGTTGCTAGTTTGTTAACACAGTTCCAAAATCAAAATTCAAAGGCTCCAACAAGCCCTCTTATCCATAGCACACCAAAACAAGATCACACATACAGCACAGTCATTTCATCATTTTCTGATAACACAAATTAGTTGAAGCAAAAATGTTAAGACACTAAAATGCCTTCATTGTTACATAGCATGAAAACACTTAGTAGGCCAAGGCTCAATGTAGAGAGAACAGTCAACATTTCCAGAACTCACCAAAATGAAACCATGTCTTAATTGCGTTCTTTTTAAATGAGGAAGACACAATAAAAGGCGGCTGGTCAATGTCGAACATAAAATGATCCTCTTCGTGGTGTCCAATTTTCAAATGCTTAGTTCCTCTTCCATACACTGCATGCAGAAAGAAACCATGCATACAATGTCTGTAATCCCATTCTTCTACAATAATGAAGATGGCTTTAATGCAGAAACTGGTTTGAATTGATTGTGTTTGCTACAGCTTAAGTTGCATTTTTATGCAGTTAATTTATTTGGGCTGTTTCTATATTTAATATTGGTTTTTGATTCCACTATTGTTGTGACGGGTGTCTTTTGTTGGAGTTTGGACTTCATGTGTTAGATTAACTTTCCAATTTCAAAAATTGCTTTCCTCTCTGTTTGGCACTGTAACTCTCCACTTAACATCACACAAACCCAGTTGTCATCATTGATTGGGTTTGTGCATGCCCAGGAAATGTGATAACAAGAATTGGAGGAAATCATTATTTGCTATTGCACTATTTTGGGATTAGACATATCTGGTATTAGAGGGGAAGGTGCCCAATTTATGGCAGAAGGGGTGGGGGTTTTAGGAGTCTAGAATGTTCACTGGACTCCTAGTAAAGCACCACAGCCAAAGGCTTATTCTGGCTCTCAGTACATGTCTGAGGCTTGGCCAAGGCTGTATCCAGTGCAACTGGTATCCCCCACACTGGAGAACAGTCCAGTCACCACTTCAATGACTTAAAAAGCCACAAGTGGGATACACTCAACCAATGATTGGATGGGCTTCAAACTAGCAACATCCCACAGTTGTGTAAGTACGCTAATAAAACAAATTTATAATAAATAGAAAGCTAAATATAAGTAAGACTGGTATGCATCATGCTCTTCTGCTCTTTTCTTTTCTTTTCTTTTCTTTTCTTTCCACAGCTAATTCTGAAATGTCTGTGAATAGGCAGGCCCATGCTGATGATCTAGACAGACTGAGGAAAGAAAGTCATATGTATGCAGCACAAGAGAAGTATTATTGTAGCTTTAAAATTTAAAGAAAATGTTTTTCTTTTCCATACGGTAGTAGCAAAGTAAACTTGCATGTCCTAACTGTAAAAGGAAGTATGCGTGCATCAGTCTGTAGCACAAACCAACTTTAGGAATCAAGTGTAAGACTGTAGTCAGAGGCTGTGGGTTCAAATAACATGAGTAACAAGTATGCAATACTGCAATTCCTTAATAATATTACTGTAATGTCCCCACACTGGGCCAGTAATCAAGGAGCCTGAATCCTCACCACTGACATTGGAGATGAACATGCACTTGGAATGCAAATGGATACACTCAGTATTTCCAGATGCAGACCTCCTTGTATCAAGTACATTTTCCCTTAAGAGCACACATCACAAGGAACACTCAGCCTGGGGTCTGGATTTCTCTATATCTTTCTCCCTCCAGGTCCCCAATAAGACACCCCACTGTTACAGCTGTCGGGTGAGGTCCTCAGTTGAGTGTCCAAGCCAAGTCCTCCATCACCCTCTCTGTGAACCCAGTGCTTTGTGTCCCTGCCCCAAGTAGCTGACATGCACACTCTTTAAGATTTAGTTTTCACACACACACACACACACACACACACACACACACACACACACACACACACACACACGCACAAACACACACGCACACACACACACGCACCCACACACCCACACACACACACACACACACACACACACACACACACACACACCCACACACACACACACACAAGGGCACACATACACCTAGGAAAGGCTGGCACAGATTACCCACTTTACCAACTTTTTCCAGATTATAAAGCAGATTCACTGTCATCAGTCAGTTGCTATAACGCTCATAAAAGGATATCCAATTATTCTGAGTGAAGTTAATATTAATGGAAATGACAGCAGTTGACCAAGACAGGTAGGCCTTCTGGAGTGGTCCACACAGTGTCATCAAATACATATAAGTACTCTTAAAGTTTAGATACTTTCTAAAAAGACCAGCCACAATAAAAGTTTTAAATATATTTAATAATAAAAGATCATGAAACTATTGAATATATATTTGCAGTAAACCACAGAGTTCAAATCACAGAATATTCTGAAAATGACATTGATGGACAGACTCATACAAATAAACAAAAATGATCTCTAAACTAAGCTTCACTATATTCCTGATTGAATTTAGAAGAATTTACTATTCCCTTATAACTTACATGGGCAAGGCAAGATGAAATACGTGAGCAGTCTTTCTAGTCAGGCTTCCAGACAGAATACTCAATACTCTGAGATTTCTCTTTGCAATATTTAAAATAATAATTTCCAAGAGGGATGGCAGAATGACTTCATCTGGTCACCAGATTCTAAGTTCTTACAGTATTCTCCTTTGAAGCTGAGACAGGGATTTAGCGTAGATGACTACAATATGCATCTAAATGTTTATGGCAGTGCCTGGGGCTTCCCCTCTTTTTACTGAGCTAAAAAACAAAGTTTTTTTTTTCCAGACCTAGCATCTCCAGTCCTACTCAGCACTGCAGGGTGATATTTTAATGGTTTAACAGCTCATTTACATGTCCATTATTTTCTTAAAGTAAGGTAGCTGGTAAATTTAATTCAGTTTCAATAATACGTGTACATTTCTTTTCATCCCACCAGGGTGCACTACTGATATATTTTAACACAAGCAAAGCTCATAAATACATTTTCAGTAGAAGTATCTGTACAAATCAGATTGATACACAAATGTCATGCAGTTCTAATACATTTATAACACAAGCATCTTGTATAAATCAGTTTGGTCGCCCAACATAATGCATCAGTGATACTTCAGGTGCAGCTAACACTGGGTAAGAGAGCAATTCAGGTTGTAGCCTGCTATAGGTCCCCAACCATGTCCCAAAACTTGCAATCCACATTCCTAAGCACCCTTGAGAATATTAGGGTCCAACCTAACACTCTCTTAGAAGGCAACTTCAACTACCCCTCCATTAACTGGGTAAACTACTCATACACTTGCTCAATGTTTCCTGGAGTTCATTAATTCCAATGCCCTGGACCAGCTCGGTCTTACCCCACTAGAGGTAGCAACATCCTTGACCTGGTCATTACTAACATGGGTGACTGTTGCTCTACACCAACAGTCAGTTCCTCCCTGGTTAGAGCCGACCACAAACTAATCACCATGGAAATTCACATCCCACCCACCGCCCCCCACGCAAAGGTAATCACCAAGAAAAACTTCTCCAAAGCTAACTTTGGGCTTCTAAAAACAGGTGGTTAACTTCATGGCACCCATGCAAATGGAGAATAGTTGCGTGACCGCAGACCATACAACAATGCACTGTACGAACACATACACAAATGCATGGATCTCGCCATACCCAATAGAACCAAGATGCTCTCCTCCAAAAAAGGAAGCTAATCTGATGGCCCCCTGCCATAAACAAACTCTACAAACCAAGAATATATGAAGAAAAACAAAAAGATAGCAAAATGAGGTCCTTGTCAGCAGAAAACCACACACCAAAGTAAAATCCTTAACGCGTTTTATTGTAATACCAAAGCGTTTTCGCCACAGCAGTCCGTGGCTTCTTCAGAGGAAAATAAACATCTAAAACAGCGCACTCCATTCATATCAGGAAATTCAGGAAGTGACATCTTCCAATTTCCTGAAAGTAGCAACCACTTTTTTAAAAAATATATCATATGAAGTATGAAGCACTACAAAACATGTTATTAATTAATACAACAACCTGTATATAAACTTTGTGTAAAAACATAACTAAAATAAAACTTATAAAATGCATCTAAATATAAATAAAAATTTAACAGTTAAAACTGCATCTTTTATTTTATTTGTTTGTTAAATTTATTTACAGGACCAGCTGTCATAGTAAAGGTACCTATATTGTATATGTGTATATCTGCCATTGCAAGCTACTAGACTGACATTTATTACAACATAACAATTATCGTCAAAAAGACCTGTCTTATACCTATATAAGCCAATTTAACCCTATAATATAAAGTAAAGAAAACCTTTTTCTATGTCCTTATACTACTAATGGTAGATGTTTCAACCTGTGATGTTTCCTTATGCTCCTATACATTTAATAAAGACTACAGACTCTACCCTATTTTCATAAAGAAAACTAAAGGAAATTATATATAAATTACCTGAAGTAACTTTTTAATTTCAATACAGGGGCTATATTGCAGTTGCTGTTCAAACCTGGATGCCTAAATGCATCGAGGCGTAACTGCCATTCTAGCTCCCTGTTTTCTAAAATTAATGAAAAAGGGCCTCCCCTAGTCTTTAATGGTACATGGTCGATGGCCATAAATTGGAAGCTATGACCTGGGTTTAAACCTATGTGTTTTGCCAGTGCATTGTCGCCCTTATTATTTTTAATAGCGTACAGATGTTCATACATCCGGTCTCTAACCCGACGGTCCGTTTTTCCGATGTAAAACGCCTGGCAACAGTTACACATGGCAATATAAATAATAGATTTACTCTCACAGTTTAAAGTAAAACGGATATGGTACTTCCTATCCCTGACTATAAATGTCTCACCAACTCTGACCTCATTACAAAATTTACAAAAACCACATTTGAACATGCCTTTCTTCTTATAAAATGTGTTTTGGGGTACATCCCTTTGTAGCAGTTCCTTAAGGTTGTTTGATCTCTTAAATATAAATCTTGGTTTACTACCTAATTTTTCAACCAACAAGGAATTTGAAGATATAAGATGCCAATTTTACGATACGGCCAGAATCCCTTTAGAATTTTTACTAAAGGTGGTGATAAAGCTGAAAGAGAAGTCATATTCTTCACCTAAAGGTGTAACTGTGACTATCTCCCCACTATTCAAATCACTCTCCGCCGGTGCTGCATTAATAGTGGGATCACTATGTGTGGGATTTTTTTGGAATAGTAAAGGTTTATAAAACCATTAGTCCTTTTAAAAGTAACCTCACCAATCAGGTCTGATAACAATTGGTCAGGGTACCCTCGGTTACTGAACATTTCCCTCAACAATTCACATTCTTTAACAAAATCAACCATAGTACTGCACATTCTTCCAGCCCTCACCAGTTGTCCTTTTACAATGGACCTTTTTTGTTGGAATGGGTGAAAACTGGAAAGGTGTAAGAATGCATTGCAGTATGTAGATTTTCTAAACACTGTTGACGTTAGTCCTTGACCTACAATGTCCTTTTCTAACTTAACGTCAAGGTAATCAATTACACTGGTTGAAAATTTGAATGTGAACTTTAAAAATTCAGTTGTTGAATTAATGGTTTCCACGAAGCCTGCGGCTTCTAATTCCGAGCCCCTGAACAAGATAAAAATATCGTCCAGGAACCGGGTGTAGTACATAACAGGTTCCATTAAACCAGGGATCTTCCTTATAATGTTAGCCTCCCAGTATCCCATAACATAGTTTGCTACTCCAGCCCCACATGGGGAGCCCATCGCAACTCCACGTTTTTGAAGGAAGAAGTCACCATTAAAGGTGAAGTAATTAGAGGTATGTCCCGCTTCTTACGCTGTGGCAGTTATGAATCAAAGACCTACTCTACGAACTGATAACGGACTTGTTGGGACTAATTTTGGTTTACCGGACTTAGGAGGTTGGCTATTGGACACTGGCAACCTAACTTTTGGACAACAAGGTACGCCATCTAGCAATGATGTACCAAACATCAGAAATACATGTCTAGCCGACAAGCTAAAACTATTTGACTCCAAACTGCTTAAATTAAAAAAACTGCAGTTGGAGTCGGCTTATTTTAAACAATGTATCGTAGAGAAACTAATACCTAAAGGGTTACGCAACAATTTTGTACCATCTGCTTTAATTATTGACCAAGCATTTTTTACTGATTTAGAACTACTTTTTCAGCAGCAGGGTGTTCAACTTTTAGAAATTATTGTTAAACACTATGCTTTGCACATTGACTTGTTAATGGATGAAATTAATAATTTAGACAATGACATTAAACTTGATTTGGACTTTGCTAGATATAAATTCGACTATGGACGGATTTTATCTAATATTGACACCGTACTGGTGAAGTTGAAATCTGGCAAAAATAAAAAACTGATGAGGGACAGGGAAGCCTATTCTAAAAATTGTGCATACCCTAAATTAAGGGGACCTAATAGTTCATGTTCAGGTCACATAAGTGACAGTCAGTGTACAGATGTGATGGAGGATAGGAGTGGGTTGGATGATATAATGGAAGAAAATGATGAAGGTCACACTAGCACAGGACCAAGACGGAACAATAGAATAAAAGGTTTTGCCAGAAACAATGGTGGCCCTGGCAATTACCAACAGGGTTCTAGCACTAATAATAAATCAGGTAATCAGTACAATGGTAAAAATTTTTTAGGTCAATGCAGCAACAGGACTTATGTGAACAAGAGGAAGAATTAATTGTAATTCCAGGCACTAATGGGCCTGGTGCATATGGGCTATCTTCCTCATTCATTGTACAAAATGACTTATCTTGCCCGCCTACTTTATCTGAATATCCTGTTATTCTCACAAACAAGAAAGGTGATTTTAAAATTTACAATTTTTCTGACATCTTCCTTGATGAGCAGCTAATTGAATTATTAGCTTTTGGTAACTCTTTTGTTCCAAGTAGTACTGGAAGTATTTCTAAAGAAATCATAGAGTTAAAATGTTATGTGAGGAAAATGAACCTCAAACTAGTCTTTAACCAACAAAATGAAATTGAAAACTTAAACATTGGAACTAACAGTGACAGTTTACCTATTATGAGACTAGCTAGTGTGTTTAATCCCCCCACTACACAATATACTACAACTGTTTGAGAACATCTGTGAAATGGACTTTAGATTCCTTGCTACTAGTGGTAATGATAGGTTAAGTACAGGATATTCAAATATTTCCAAGGAACAATTGTCATTATTGGATGAGATATGTCGGTTACCTGTACGCTTACTAAAACCTGACAAAGGTGGTGGGTTGGTGTTATTTGATAACTTAACATACAATGAGAAGATGACCATGGTTTTGGACACTGACGCGTACACAAGATCATCTAAAAGTGAGGTTAATGGTAACATCCATAGGATTAGGGGTTATTTTAGGGACCTGTTCCTGGCAGGAAAAATTGATATGAACTTGTACAATTATATTGACATAAATTGTCCAAAAATACCTGTCATGTTCGGGATCCCTAAAATTCATAAGAGCATAAATAACCCCCCTATGAGAGCGCTGATCGACGGTAGGTCCTCCATTACATATCCTTGTTCAAAACTTATAACAAACATATTGGACAAATATATGAAGGAGATTACCAGTATATGCAAAGACTCATGGTCCTTCCTCGATAACATCAATGGTATTTTATACAATGATGATAACAACTTTTTAACCATTGATGTGATAGACCTATACACTTCTATTCCACATCAGGAAGCGGTGGAATGGATAGGTTCTATGCTCCAGGCATTTGGGGCCTCAAAGTTGGAAGTGGACCTGGTCACAGAATTATTGGACATCGTCCTAACCTCTAATTACTTCACCATTAATGGTGACTTCTTCCTTCAAAAACGTGGAGTTGCGATGGGCTCCCCATGTGGGGCTGGAGTAGCAAACTATGTTATGGGATACTGGGAGGCTAACATTTTAAGGAAGATCCCTGGTTTAATGGAACCTGTTATGTACTACACCCGGTTCCTGGACGATATTTTTATCTTGTTCAGGGGCTCGGAATTAGAAGCCGCAGGCTTCGTGGAAACCATTAATTCAACAACTGAATTTTTAAAGTTCACATTCAAATTTTCAACCAGTGTAATTGATTACCTTGACGTTAAGTTAGAAAAGGACATTGTAGGTCAAGGACTAACATCAACAGTGTTTAGAAAATCTACATACTGCAATGCATTCTTACACTTTTCCAGTTTTCACCCATTCCAACAAAAAAGGTCCATTGTAAAAGGACAACTGGTGAGGGCTGGAAGAATGTGCAGTACTATGGTTGATTTTGTTAAAGAATGTGAATTGTTGAGGGAAATGTTCAGTAACCGAGGGTACCCTGACCAATTGTTATCAGACTTGATTGGTGAGGTTACTAGGAAAAGGATTAATGGTTTTTATAAGCCTTTACTATTCCAAAAAAATCCCACACATGGTGATCCCACTATTAATGGAGCACCGGCGGAGAGTGACTTGAATAGTGGGGAGATAGCCACAGTTACATCTTTAGGTGAAGAACATGATTTCTCCTTGAGTTTTATCACCACCTTTAGTAAGAACTCTAAGGGGATTCTGGCCGTAATACATAAAAATTGGCATCTTATATCTTCAAATTCCTTGTTGGTTGAAAAATTAGGTAGTAAACCAAGATTTATATTTAAGAGATCAAACAACCTTAAGGAACTGCTACAAAGGGATGTACCCCAAAACACATTTTATAAGAAGAAAGGCATGTTCAAATGTGGTTTTTGTAAATTTTGTAATGAGGTCAGAGTTGGTGAGACATTTATAGTCAGGGATAGGAAGTACCATATCCGTTTTACTTTAAACTGTGAGAGTAAATCTATCATTTATATTGCCATGTGTAACTGTTGCCAGGCGTTTTACATCGGAAAAACGGACCGTCGGGTTAGAGACCGGATGTATGAACATCTGTACGCTATTAAAAATAATAAGGGCGACAATGCACTGGCAAAACACATAGGTTTAAACCCAGGTCATAGCTTCCAATTTATGGCCATCGACCATGTACCATTAAAGACTAGGGGAGGCCCTTTTTCATTAATTTTAGAAAACAGGGAGCTAGAATGGCAGTTACGCCTCGATGCATTTAGGCATCCAGGTTTGAACAGCAACTGCAATATAGCCCCTGTATTGAAATTAAAAAGTTACTTCAGGTAATTTATATATAATTTCCTTTAGTTTTCTTTATGAAAATAGGGTAGAGTCTGTAGTCTTTATTAAATGTATAGGAGCATAAGGAAACATCACAGGTTGAAACATCTACCATTAGTAGTATAAGGACATAGAAAAATGTTTTCTTTACTTTATATTATAGGGTTAAGTTGGCTTATATAGGTATAAGACAGGTCTTTTTGACGATAATTGTTATGTTGTAATAAAAGTCAGTCTAGTAGCTTGCAATGGCAGATATACACATATACAATATAGGTACCTTTACTATGACAGCTGGTCCTGTAAATAAATTTAACAAACAAATAAAATAAAAGATGCAGTTTTAACTGTTAAATTTTTATTTATATTTAGATGCATTTTATAAGTTTTATTTTAGTTATGTTTTTACACAAAGTTTATATACAGGTTGTTGTATTAATTAATAACATGTTTTGTAGTGCTTCATACTTCATATGATATATTTTTTAAAAAAGTGGTTGCTACTTTCAGGAAATTGGAAGATGTCACTTCCTGAATTTCCTGATATGAATGGAGTGCGCTGTTTTAGATGTTTATTTTCCTCTGAAGAAGCCACGGACTGCTGTGGCGAAAACGCTTTGGTATTACAATAAAACGCGTTAAGGATTTTACTTTGGTGTGTGGTTTTCTGCTGACAAGGACCTCGTTTTGCTATAAACAAACTCTACAACAGAAGAATAAAACTGATGCGGAATAAGGTGAAGTCCCAAGACTGGAAAAACTCCCTTATCAGCCTCAAGAAAAAGTTGAGATCCTTCATCAAATCCTTTAAAGCTAGCTACTAAAATAGAATTGCAGCAGATAGCAAAGAAAACCACAAGGCCTTCTATAGTTATGTAAAGAATTTCCATGGCAATATCCAGATTTGCCCTGAGCTACTGCACAATGGTACCTCCTATACTGAGCCAATTGATATTGTCAGTATACTGACTGACTGATTCAGTGCCAACTTTACCCCTCCCTCAGAGGACCAATCACAATACCAGTAGATTTCCAGGCACCCAGTATTACTGCTGCATAGATTAAAACAGCACTGTTCAAGGCCAAGAATACAGCTTCTATGGGACCTGACAATATCCCTGGTTGTGTTCTACATGAACTACAGAGTGAACTGGAACCTCACCTGTGTGCCCTATTCAATCACAGCCTCACCTCAGGCTTTGCCCCTACAGAATGGTGCATTGCTACAGTCATCCCTCTCCACAAAGGAAGAGTGGCTGTAGACCCTGGGTACTATCACCCCATTAGCCTGATGAGTCTGATATGCAAAGCTATGGAACACATCATCATGGACCTAATAAACAAGGATACAGGGAATCTCCAAGATCTGGATCCCACACAGTTTGGTTTTGTGAAGGGTAGATCATGCCTGCACAACTTGGTTGTCTTCTCTGAGTCAGTCACCAGAGCTATGAATGAAGGCAAGGTGGTTCATACAGCCTACCTTGGTCTGGCCAAAGCTTTTGATATAATTCCCTACTCAAGAATCATAGAAAAACTCACTATGCTTGACATCAGCGCCTATATCACTAGGTGGGTTGCAAACCGGCTCACAGACAAAACCCACAGTGTGAAAGTAGCTGACTCCAAATTAGACTGCCGCCTAGTCATGAGTGGAGTCCCCACAGGGTTTGGTACTGGGTCCTCTCCAAAAGGACTATGGCTGACAAAGTTTACAGACGATTGCAAGTTGGGAGCTATTATTAACTCCCCATGTGATGTTGACATCCTACAGAATGGCTTCATTGAGACCAGCGACAGATGTCAGAACCATGGCCTTAAGCTCAATGCCAAAAAAAGTTTTATCATCCCCTTTGGGAATAACCCAGTTCCCGTGAATTACCACATTGATGGTAGTCCACTGAGCACAGAAGGAGTTATAAGAGATCTGGGAACACAGGTTGACAGCAACCTCTCTTTTGATCACCACATTGCCACTGTGGTCAGAAAGTTCTTCTATGTGGCACATCTCATTACTAAGGGTTTTGCATCCAGGAAAAAAGAGGTCATTGTCTCCCTCTACTCTTCCCTCTTTAGGCCATTCATCGAGTACAATGCCCCATTTGGCATGTACCTCACTAGACACCTGCAATAACTGGAGAGGCCACAAAAGTACCTCACAAAGAGTATCCTAGGCCTTAAACACTTGTCCTATATGGACATACTCTAAAAACTCCAACTATTCTCTGTCTCATCACCTACTTAGAGGTGATCTCTGCTTGACTTACAAAGCCATGTCTGACCCAGCTCTGTTATAAATGCTACATCTAAAGAAATCCCAATCCCTTCACACCGCACACTCCAGAGACCTCAACCTCATTACCACAATTAACAGAACATGCTGGAGGGACAGGTTCATAACCCAGAGACTGCCCATGTTATGGAATAGACTTGTCATACATGTCAAGGAGAGCACCTCTTGATGAGTGGATGGGAAACAGAAGATTCACCCCGTGGATAACTCCAGTAGCTCTATTTGACAGAGGCACTGGGAACTAAGGTCGGGTAGCACTACGCCAGGGTAATCCTATGGCTAGGCATGTAAAGGCCCCAGGGCCTTTGGCCTAGTACACACCTATGAACCTATGATATTCAAAGCACATATCATTCTTTACAAAACTCCCACTGACTATGCTGGCACTTGCACATATTATCACAATTACTTAAATTAAATTCTACACAAGTGGCATAAATGCCCTACTGTTAACTGTAATCTGTATAATTGAACCAAGAATATGTGCAATATCTGCACATTGCAAGCATTACTTTGAGCAATCCATATTTATAGTTTGTAGTTGTTAAGAAGTATACTTAAATGTAAAAATTCAGATAAAATGGTTGTATAATTGTGATAATGCCCTGTATGTCACACAAGATGGTACTAATTTTATCTGTTTTTTTACTGTCACCCTAACCCTTATCTCTTTTTCTTTTTTAAATTTTCTATTATGTGTTGTCAAAATGTCTCCATGTCATCCATCTGTAACAATTCACTAAATGCTTCACAGCACAGGCCAACCACAATGGCTCAGCCTGCCCCTGCTCCACTGGCTCTGGCTCTGATGCCCAGCACATCTCGGACCCAACCTGGCAGTATTACCTCTGCTACTCCTGCACTACTTGCACCCTCAGGTAGCACTACCCTGGCAGCTGGTGCTGTGGTAAACTCTGGGAGTACTGGCAGAGGTGGTGACTTCATCATCTGCCAGGAGATGCGAGGGTTGGTGTGTAGGGTTGTGCACCGCACCATAGGTGTACACATATGCCAGATGGAGAGGCTGCTCTCCCTCATGGTCCCTAGGAGGAGGAGATATCAAGCACTCCAGCAGCCAGCAGAGTAAGGGGATGGTGATGACATTCCTGTGGGTGAGGACTAGATTCACATTGTTCCCATGTTTGATGGGCATGGGCTTGTGTTGTCTCCTCCCTCACCCCAATCATGGTGTCCCCCAACCTTTTGTGTTCTCACCACCACTGTGTCTTGTCTTGTTTGCCCTGTTTGTTTGTATTTGCTTCCTCACATACCCAACTTACCTCACCTAGAAATACCAATGTCCCTTACCCGTCATTCATCTCTTACTGAAGTTAAAATAAATGGGCACCGGTCCCACGAAAAAAAAAATATTGTCCCATACATAGCTCTCTATTTCACACACGTCTTCTTGATGCACTTGATTTAGTCCAATTGGCTACACAACATGACTACACTGTTGTTACCCCTCTTTATGGAAGTTATATTCTAAATTCAACTAATATTCTGTACATACTTTCATTTTACACTGTTGAAGAAATGGGTAGCTATGGTTCTTTCCAATATTCCTCTTGCACATTCCTATATTGCTTTCCCTTTGTTCTTCCCCCTGCTTGCTCTTTCACCAATTTCCTGTCTACACCATTTTAACATCTATAATTTAGTCAAAAAATAGAATCAAACTCAATACACATAAGTAACACAAACAGTGGAGTCCTTCACTTTTTGGCCTCTATGTTTGGGCAATGTTTGGCATTGCAAAGCAATGCCAAACAATGGTGAACAGCTCTTCTCTGATGCGGTTACCTCCATGCAATGCAGCTTAAACATGCTACAGTATGTCAACACATAGGAACACATGGTGAATGTAGTTGTTTGTCTTTTAGGCTTTTCCCGGTTAGGGGTCGCCACAGCAGACCTCCGGTCTGCTAATGACTGGCAGTCAATTTTTATGGTGCCAGGTTGCCAGCCCGATGCCCAACCTTCAGTGAAGGCACACCCATTCATGCATGTCTTTCGGAGGCCACTCAACCACGGGGAGGACATGCAGACTCCGCAAAGAAGGCACTCCAGCCGAAAATCAAACAGGAGAATGTAGTATAAAGGATAATTTCAATGCATTATCACTGCTTTTTTTAAATTATCACATACACCTGGATTCAAACCCTATATCATCTTTGCTCAAAAAGAAATGTGCCAGTGCATTTGCACCTGCTGCCACAGAGTCAGGTAAGCAGCAGGTATGTTTCATACGCTCAGTACTGAGAACTCTCAGAATTTTAGCAATGAGGCTTGCATTTACACACTGCTTAACTAAGCCCACTGGTCAGCAGAGAGCTATGCAAAGTAGAAAATAGTATGTATTCCTTCTGTTTACTCTCCATTTAGTGTTCATGACATGAAAACACAAACAAAGGGAAGACACTATCTAAGAAAAAGTCACATATTTACCACCCAGCCATCTGTTACCTCACCCCTTGCACTACAACCTTGGTCTGTCAGTATTTGTTCACAAATATATCAACTTCACTGCAGAAATAAATAATAAATGTTGTTCTATATACCATGCACATACTTGCAATGACAAAACACATTCAGATTTTTCAGTACTTTTAGTAATGTGGACATCTGTTTGCATATAGCGTGTAAAGCTGTCTCTTAAAGTATACCTGCACATTGGAATCACAGCCACTAAATACTACACATTGCACACTCAGTCGGGTAACATGCAAAACTTTAATGTCTTGACTGTTAGACATGGCTATCTAGCCATTTCATGTTGGCCTCCATACACTTCTCTCCAACATCCACTGCTGATGCCATCATATATAATTTGCCCTGCATCCTTGTAAAATTCAGACTTGTGCCATGGCAATTACATAAAATACAGAGTTATGTAGTCTGTGTACTTACAAAAGGTAGGAGTTCTGTTCTCACTGCAGTCAAATGGGAGCTGTGTGTGTGTGTGTGTGTGTGTGTGTGTGTGTGTGTGTGTGTGTGTGTGTGTGTGTGTGTGTGTGTGTGTGTGTGTGTGTCTATCTAGTCAGAGGAGCATATGTGTGTATCCTGCAGTTCCCACTTCAGTCCCATGGATTGCCAGTATTTTGACACTTGCACATGCCTACTCATCAATTTCATGCAGGCCTCCCAACATCTTCTCTCCAACATCCACTGCTGTTGTCATCCACTATAAGTTGTCCTGCAGTGATGTAAAAGTCAGGCTTCTGCCATGGCACTACTGAGTTCTCTAGTCTGTATACTTAGATAGGTAGGGGATGTAATCTCACTGCAGTCAGCTGTGTGTGTGTGTGTGTATATGTGTGTGTGTGTGGGGGGGGGGTCACTTGTTTGACATTAGAAGGAGAATTTTACACCAGCATGTGGGACACTGCCATTACCATCTTCTCCTCACCAGACACTGCTGATGTCATCACCTATAAACTGTTGTCTGATACTCATGAAGTCAGACTTCAGCTGTGGCATTTGCCTTAAAACAGAGTTTTCTAATCAATGTATTTAGATAGATAGGGGTTCTATTCTCACTGCAGTTAAGTGGAGAGTGTGTGATTGTGCACTTGCTTGAGAATAGAGACAGCATTTTACACCAGCATGTAGGACACTGCTATTATCATATTCCTCTTAACAGACTCTGCTGATATCATCAGCTATAGCTGATTTGTGGATTTCCAGCATTCCCATCTGGGCAAGGTCAGAGACTGGGCTGTAGGCCAGGTACGTCACCTCATCCTATATGATACAGATTACAGTGACAGGGCTTTCATTATATCCACATACATCATGACATGGTTTGCATGGTGAAAAACCCCTGTGGTCTCTCCAGCTGCTGCAGGTGTCTGGTGAGGTATATGCAAAAGGGAGCATTAAACTCTGTTAGTGTTCTGATTAGGTTTGATTAGAGTCCTGTTATAGCATCCTTAGATCTGTATATAATGGCCTGACATATGAGGTGCACAACGTAGCCTTTCCATACCATTCTGGACATTTGGTGGTCGATGTTCAGATTGCTATCTATGTGTGCTCCACGGTCTTGCACCACTGGGCTTCAACATAGTGGGAGAGTTGTTAAGGGTATAATTAGCAGGGATTCCACTTTGCAGAAGGCAAAATTAATGACATAGTTTTTCTTTTTATTTGTAGACCATGTGGCTTTGGTACCAATCATTTATCAGTGTTAGCCCCTCCTGTAGTATGTTAACATCATTGGTGGGATCAATGATTGCATCCAATATGCAATAATCAACAAACGTGGTAAGCCAAAGGTAGTATAATGTAGCCAGGACTGTCAAGAAAGATATTCCAAACACTAAAGGGCCCAGCACAGATTCTAGGGGTATACCAGTGGTAACAGCTCTACTGGTAGAGGTTGATTCACCAACTTTCACAGTATGTGTTCTGTCAGTGAGCCAATTGGTTAACCATCTAGTGACATAAGGGTTAATCCCCAGTTGGGAGAGTTTCTCAATGATACCTGAATGAAGGGTTGTGTCCAAACCCTAGGCCAGATCAAGATAGGCAGTATGCACTGTCTTATCTTCATCCACGCCAGTCACATAGAATCAATGGGCTGTGACAACATCATAGATTGCCTAAAGTGTGACTCATAACATACATCTACCTGACAAGGTTGGATACACACTTAAACACACCTTCCAGACAGAATATGTTCCTGTAGGAAGGTGTACATCAACATGCATCCATCTGAGTGGGGGAAGCACCTGTTGCATGCATGTATAGACACATGCTGTCTCTCCAAATCTTTTAGGTAGACCAGCATGTAATCATGGATCTTTTTTAAATGGACACCAGTTATATCTTGGCTGTGTGCAACAGACATGTATGTGTTGTTAATGCTACATCCATGTATGTTACATCTGTTAGATGTCCTCAAAGAGGTCATTGAGGGTATGCATGATGACAACACTATTATCCTGTGGAATTTGACCAGGCCAAGGCATTTGACACAAATCCACACCAAGGTATTCACTCAGCACTGTCAGAAATGGCCATAAATACCTATATCATCAACTAGGTAGACCTGTTGATGTCGTAATTGTCAATTTTTATGTGTCAACATTTGTGGCATCGACATTTGACAGTTTTGATGTGATTAAGTTGACCTATACATATATATATATATATATATATATATATATATGTATATATATATATATATATATATATATATATATACATATATATATATATATATATATATATATATATATATAAAATATATAAATATATATGTTTATGTATATATGCATACACATACACATATTCTCTAAATAGGCATATCTCAATGCAAAATGTGTTCCCATCACTGTTCCACAATTTTTCAAGTATTAATTCCCATTAAACTGAAATAATGAGCTCTTAACAAAAACTTTTCAATACAGAAATAATTGTTTTATTGAACCACTAAAAGTGAATTTAGTGTTTCCATGCCAAGGATATGTTTTATAGTCACGCAAAGGCTATTCACATCACCACTAAGAAAAACATATTTTGTTTGTTTATAATACTGGGAGACATAAAAATTGGATTGGCCTCAGAAAAAAAAAACTACTATGTAGCCATATAAAGGGAAAATATTGTACAAGAAGTAGTGGTCCGATGTTGATTGACAATGCAGTAGGGGCAGTGTTGCACACTGGGTGTCAAACTAATTATGGAATTCATTGGCAAAAACTCAAAAGATTCCACAATAACCAGCAGTGTGTGATGTCAGTCAGTTAATAAGCCCAGTAGCATGTACAAAGCACGATCATGATGATGCACATTCAAATTTGATTTGAAACACCATTTTGATCACAGCTGAGAGTTCTGATAAGGGCTACTCAGCAAAATCCTTACTATTTTCTTACTATAACTGAACAAGAAACTATGAGTATAAGTCAGATAGACAGAGAGAATAGTAAGAAAGGAACACACCGAAGAACAAGGAGAAAAGAAGATTGCTATGGACTGGGGAAGAAAGGAAAAATGTTGAGGGGCAGAGGCAAATGCCCATTTTTTATATTTCCACAAAGGGTAGAGAGGGAAAGTAGAAGGGAAAGTATGGGTATAAAAGAGGGTATAAAGGTGTCAGCAGGGCATACAAACAAACACAAAAGACAGACAAAGCTCAACAGAGTAGGTGATGACTCAAATGGGGTGGAGAACACAAAGGAGAGACACCGAGAGATGGAGAAAAGTTGAAAAGGGGAAAACTGGACTAAAAACTGGTGTGGAAAATAACATATAGGAAAAGGAACATTATGATGGAGGATACACTTGGATGACAGCTGGCTGCCAAAATGCACAGTGTCTCAAGTAACCTCAGGTTAGTCACATCTATGATCACCCTCATGGCTGGGCTGAATGACTGTTGATTTTCTGGTCAGGGCCAGGCAGCTGTATGACTCTATCAGTCACATAGGAATGCATGCTCGTATCCCAATGTGACTGCCCAGCTGCTGGAACACCAAAACCATTACCATGCCCTCCACTTCTTGCTGGGTGACATACCAAGATCCACTGGTGATGTCCCATGATAGGCAGCCTACACTTCCCAACAGGAAGAGACCACCAGAGGGCACTACTGAGATCTCCAAAGTGCACCTTTTGGATGACTTATATAACCTTGCAGAAATGCTGCACTGGAGACAGCTGTGGACCCAGCATGTGATGGAAAAGCAGGTGAATGATGCATTATCCACATACATGGTGAACATTGCATAAAATGTAAACATAAATGAAGAGAAACACAACTGTAAATGAAAAATAAAAATAAAAGAGGATGGAGTTAAGTCCCTAGTGGAATAAAATGCTGATGACTATTCAATAGCAAGCAAAACACAAAATACAGGCCAGAAGAAAGTTAGTACAACAATATGGGTTTGCCTAGGATTAAATGCCACCAGATCAGTCCCTCTTTGTGTATAGTATGTGATTGGTTTATGAGTTGAAAAGTGGGACTGCAGGGTTTATAGTTCTGGGCCTAACACCCTCAGGAGCCTTATGTCTTCTGTAAAAAGGAAGTACATTCATATGGAAACCATAGTCTCAGAGACAGTGCCTATCATGGCGACATTTTGACCATGCCATAGATACATAGACACAGATGTCAAAATGAAATACACATGGGCACTAGATACCTGGTGGCTTTAATGTATCTTAACATATGACAGCCAGCATTAAATATCAACCAGAGACATGTCAGAATCATGGCTGTCATATGCCAGCTGTAACTGACATTGGTAATGGAAGAGTTATGCTGGCAAACTGACCAGCAGACTGTGCATGAATGGCTGGGTAATGTCATGGAAGTGACATTGTAAGAAGGCAAACAATCAGGTTACACTTGATGTTGACACCCAGGATGGTTGTGGAATACTCACTGTTCACTCAATCACTTTCATCAAGCCACCAGTGAGAATCCCTAAAGGTATGATGGATGGTAGAATAGATCAACCTCCAGTGACAAGGTATGTGAAGCTTATACCACAGCAAATCTGTATATGGTAGGTTAAAATTAAATAGCAGCAATGCAAACACTCAATACCCTCTCACAAGAGCACCAGGCAGCCATTCTGTACTGGAGACCCTCATAGGAGTCAACCAGTAGGTGCTCCTCATGTTCCCCATGCAAAAGATACAGAAAAAATATTGTTTCTTTCCTTCACCAGGCAGTTTTTTTTTTATATTTAGCACCTTCAGAAGCTCCTCAAGAGCCCAATGTAATCATATAATCACTTGTTACTAATCATTATGAAAAAGTGGTGTTGGGGGAGACAACATACTGGTTTAAGTGTATTTAGTCTATGCATTACTTGTCTCTGTCCATGCTTGTACCAAAGCACCTATAGGGACCATAAGGCTGACTGCTAAGCCCTCAGCCTTGTAGGGGTTATTGAACTACTGACACATATGCAGTGCGGCTTGCAGTCATATATGTATGTGCGCTAGCCGGCCAGAGTCTTATTGCACAGTTCAGGGCTGGTGCTCAGTATGTTAACTGTAATTCAGAGATATATATCCTAATGTATCTCATTAGTATAATTCCCACACAACTAACCTCACAACTGCATGATAAAAGCTGTAATGGACATTTCAGTGCTCATCTCATTATAGAAATTTGCTGAAATAACAAGGGGAACTACTAGTGCATAGTGTGTTCACTCTACACAGAACAGAACAAAAATATCTACAGCTACTTATGAAAGTTCCATAAAAGAGTTGCAAGTGGGGAGAATACCTTGATTGCTCCACATCAACCTGATGATATTGGGGGTATGAGGAATAGGGAGGTATGTGATAGAAATCTGTTGTACATAGACACCCCCCCGGATTCACGAATCCTCCATGTAAGACTTAATAAGTCTTACACGGAGGCTGCAGTTGAATGGTATGACGTCAGCGTGCCATGAATATGCATGAGGGCCCACTGACTCAACCGTAAGTCGTACACGGACCGTGTAAGAAAGCAGGGGGTGTGTCCGACTGCCGAGCAGTCTAAATGTCCATGCCCCTGCAAGTGTTTGAAAAGTAAAAGCAAAAACACAAGAGCGAGTCTGCTCAAATGTCCCTGCACCCAACACCACACTCCCTGATATTGTAAACCCCCATCACAGTTATAAAAAGCAAAACATTAAATTTATTTTTTGAAATTCCCAAAATAGCTGCCCGTATTTGCGCGTGTGTGCATGGGTGTGCCCATTGCTTAGCTAGAGTCAGCAATTCTGACATGGAAGAGCATAAGAAAGAATGTTTATGCAAATCACACCAAATAGCAATAGCATAATGGTAGAGCATTCGCACAAAGAAGAGGCATTCACGGTTCGAGTCCCACCACTCCCCTTCTTATTTATTTTTAAATCAGTATATGAAATAATACCAGACAAATATGTTTAAACAGTACTAAAACACAGTGAAATGGCCAATGTATCAGTGAACAAAATAAATATTTTAAATTATCCTGATTTATAATTGCCTGCAGTTAAGCAGTGCTTCACCCAACACAATAGAGTCGCCCATAGTTTAATAACGCTTAACCCAGTGCAATAGAGGTGCCCATAGTGAAATAGCACTTTAACCAGCACAATGTGTTTGCGCGGACATGCGTGCCGTGCCAACCAGGGCACCGTAGGGCACCGAGGAGCAACGTAGAGCAAAGTTGCTTAAATGCAGCCACACCCCCTAGCCTGTCTGGACAGGATGAAAATAAAATGAATGACAAAGTTCGAACCCAGGACTCTGCATCAGAAGCAAAGTACAGAACTACTAAGCCATAACAACTTAGGGGAAACAACCACTGTTAACATACATATACTTACTAATGGTAGTTTAACCATTACTAAGCAGGTCTGCAGTCAGCCGAGAATTGTAAAAAATGGCCAATCACAAAAAAGTGCGGGAAATGTGGCATATTTAAGCCCCATAGGTGGGGATACACTTCCTAACTGATTGTAGCTCACATCTGCAGTTAGAATGGCTGGTGTCGGAGAGGGAACACGCTTCCGAGCGCAACGTTGGGGCATTGAGGAGTCGAAATACATGGTTTGGCTCCTTGTCCACCGTCATGAGTCAAGACTCCTGCAGGGCCAGTTCCAAGGGACAGAGTACAAGGCAGAGGCTTGGAACCGGTTAGCCCATGACCTCACCAGTGCCACAGGTGTTCCTTGGACTGGTGAGCAGGTCTTGCACCACCATGCAGACCTGAAGAGATGGAAGCAGGACCACCTGAACCAATGGATACAGGAGGCCCGTGGTATGCAGAATGCCCCACAACTGAGTATGTAGCCATGGAATGCAGTATGTAAGAATTAATAATTGAGTATGTATAATGGATAGGTATGTCTCAATATCCCTTCATTTACTTTACAGCTGCAGGTGACCGTGCTGCGAATCAGCAAGCCTATGCTGATAGGCTGCACCACCAGGCAGGTTAGTGATTATTCTGCATGTATTGTAATATAAAATATGGGAGAGAGCATGAAAGAATATGTTGCAGTCCAATAATACAGCCATAAAATTGCCTGAATAAGTCCTCTGCATGTACTGTCAGATAAAAATGTCAGAGAGGCAGAAAAAGAGTGTAGTAACCCATTAAGAAAGGTAACATATGTCTGGAATAATATCTCTGCAGCCACTGTCATATAAAATAAGTGAGTGAGCCTGAAAAAAGAGTGTTCTAACCTATTAATAAAGGTATAATATGTCTTGAACATGTCTGCCATATGCACCGTTAAAACAAATAAAGGAGTGAGCCTGTGGAAAAGTGTGTAATGTCATTAATAAAGGTCTAAAACCCAGAGTGTGTCTGTGTCTCAGAGTTTGAAATGTTGTTGTACCCTTGCATTATACAAATAGTACTGTTTGAAAAAGTGCTGGCAACCCAGAGTTGTGCAGTCCCATATAAAGTGGGTGATGGAAGTGCTAGTAGCTGTAAAGCATATATACAGTCCGCAGCAGTCAGTTACTGGCTGGCATGCATAAGTAAATCTGGCACACGTGTAGCATGTTATTTTTTCCCCAGAAATGTGAGTGTGTGTCAAGAAATGCAGGGTTCTGTACAAATTGAAGTGAAAATGTCATGTGAAAACATCCCAGATATGTAGATAAATAAATAGAAATGCAATCAAGAAATATGTAGCAGTGACATCTGCATCCTGGACAGTTAGTATGTCAGATATAGGTCAGGCATATATTGAACTAGCCAAACCCATTACACAACCTAATGTATGGTGGCAAGTGTAATAATACATGTAGGGGATATACACCTGCAGTCACTAGGAATGTAGTGTAGACTAAAAGGTAATTATAAGATGCTAACCAAGGGTTTTTCTACACCCTACTGTATGTGCATAAACTATGCAATTCCACACCTCAATGGGTATGTGTAATCTTAAATATTTGTTGGGACATATGTCAAATTCAATAAATATTTGCATTCACGTTGATGCATGTGCCCTGTTTAAACACCACAATCATGGTGGCCTGTTGCTACCAAACATCCCTGCATGCTGTTGGAATATCCACTGTGGTTCAATATATGCATGTGTTATGCTTGCTGTTCAACTGTTGGAACCTTGGTGTGTTGGGTTAATGGGAATATTACTGCATGCTGTTACAACTAATCTTGAATGCTGTTGTTTATGTTATAATTAAACACACCTAATCACAGAATGTATGGGAAGGCCGGTTCCAGTGGACCCACCTGTCCCTCCTCAGCTGGCGAGTGCACCTGGTGCCAGCAGGTCCGGTGCCCAGCCCGGGCTCCCCTCCTCCATTTGTGCTGTGCCACCTTCGGGTGGAAACACTGCAGGGGATGGGGCTCGTCCCCCGTGCAAGCGTGGGCAGAGAAGGGCCACCTGTCACCCTTTGAAGGCTCCGGGTTGTGGTGTGTAGGGAGATCCAGCGTTCAGTCGCTGATCCCCTACGCCAGCTCAAGGTGAGAGTGGTGTGTATCATGAGTGAGCCTGCCCATCCTACGTAGCCCCCAACACAGTCACCCTCCGGGCTGTGAAGGTGCAGTGGTGACTGCCCATGGGTGGGGATCTCAGTTCCACTGTTACCATCTGTGGGCTTATGGGCTTGCGATTTCCAAACATCCGACCCCATCAATTGTGTTCACCCACCCCATGTGCCATACATCGCCCCTGTATGCGTCTTGTCTGTCTTGTCTGTTTACCTCTCCAACCTACCTCCCCGGACATACCTACTTCCTCTACCTCACTTCCCACTCTCACCTGAAAAAAAAAAAAAAGGCAATTTGTACCCACAAAAAAATTACGCCCCATGCATAGCTGCCCATTTCGCACACATGTCCATTGGACATGTAAACTGATAATTATAATTGGCAGTACAATCTACTTTGTTGTCCTCACCCCTCTCCCAGGGGTGGAAGGTTTCAAATATCACTCCAAATTTATTGCATATGCACAGCTGTTGCTGCTAAAGAAATGGGCAGCTATGGACCTTCCCTACACCCATCCTGCACATCCCGAGCTTGTTTACCTACTGTCTGTCCCTCTTTGTGCCTCCTTTTTCACCACTTTCCTATCCCCACATTTTCTTTTCATTCAAAGAAATTAGCGCGGGGTTAGTGGGAGTAAGCACTTTTAAGCAGTAGTAAGTGGGTTTAAGCGAGTGTACGCATGTGTGCGCTTAGCTAAGCGTCACTAAGCATAGCACAAACCCACGCAAACCTGCTTACAACTGCTTAAAAGTGCCTTAGTCACTCTATGGCAGGGCCCTTGTTCTGCTGAGCAGCAAAAGAAAAAACCTATGCCAGTCTCAAACCCCAGACCATTGACACAATAGACTGCACGAATTACCAGTAAGCCACAGCAGATATACAAATAACCTGGTTC
Source organism: Protopterus annectens (assembly GCF_019279795.1). NCBI lineage: Eukaryota > Metazoa > Chordata > Ceratodontiformes > Protopteridae > Protopterus > Protopterus annectens. The sequence continues at coordinate 994,379,564 of NC_056732.1, read as the reverse complement.
TGAAATAAATATATCATGCATTACAATGAGGGAATGTAAATGGAAATTAAGAACGGTATAACACAAATCCTGTTCTGTGGGTCTTTACCAGCAGTTGTTGTGGAATTGCATGACATGACTGTGAAAGGAGAACCAGCCATCCTAGCAGGGAATAATGTTACAGTAGCACCTTACAAACACCACACAGTATCAGACCAGGATAAATACTGGCAAAGTTGAATAGGGCAGAGGCCAGACTCCCCAATTGTAACTGCTTTACAGGGATGTCTCTGATTTGTAAACCAATGTTAGCTGTGCCCCACTGAATCACTCTGAAAAGTACTAACTGTAGACAGACAAGTGTGGAATCGCACGTAGTTAATAATGTCAATAGGTGAGAGTAGACACTGCTTGCACGTCAGAAAAGGTGTACTTATACATATGCTCTGATTTCCAAGAAAGTCTCAACTGCAATATGTCAGTAATATATTGCAGGTGTATCTCACTTATATGTACCTTTCACTGATGCCGTTCAAATATATACCTGAGAGTATCTGAGGCCTGACAGAGGCAGAAACACACAGGCATATCAGCATTACTACTGTTACACACTCTGCAAATAGCTTTGGCAGGAGTTCCACAAGCATGCCCTTATGTTGGAGTACAACACAGAAATATCACAGGATGTAGCCATGTACTGCTAGTAAACAACTGTGACAATGCCAATGTGCCACTGCTGAAAAGACTGGTGAGGTGCACAGACAAAGTATAATAGGCTAACCTCTAGCTACCATCTGGATATGTCCACAGGTGTGAGCTACACAGACAGACTACTTGCCTTGATAGACTAACAGGTACACAGCAACCCTGTATGTTCAGTAAGATAAACCTCACATAAAAAATGCTCTTTGCAGTTCTGCACCCCTACCCAAAGGTACAACACACCTGTGTATTCAGGAAAAAACAGGGTGTAGGTAGGCATACTCAGTACTGAACTATGTCCAGTTGTGTTGAGCAGCCTGTGCTAATGTCAACACAAACAAACCACAAACTGTTCAGAAGTGAGTAACGTAATAATTACAGTATAGCAGTTCACAACACTGCATGTGCCACAGGAATACAGTGCAATAACCACATTTATATGGCAGTTAATTGTGTAAGTCAGAAATAAAGTACATACTCCCATGTATCCTGTGTTAGCATTTGGCGGGGTGAGTACATGTCTACACTGAGAAGTGTGTACTGGAAGCAGCAACATTCAGGTTTGAGTACAACATGCATATAACTGGCTACAACCCTAGCTTCAGATAAGATACATATACCAACCTTCTGACTGACACAACAGTGTCCAGAGCAAACAAGCATGGGCTCCACCTTGGAAAGCTGAAAAGGCTATGCCTACCTAACCTAGCATTTTATAGCAGTGGGCTGCAATCACAGTGAGTAATGCAATCAGCACACAGCAGGCTGCATGCAATTACTGAATGGTGGGCAGCAACTGGTGCAGAGGCTGTCACATGCACAAGTGCAGATACCTAGAAAAGCTGGCTGTACCTGCAGTCCACACATGCCATTCTATCATTGCAGGTGCTGAGAGATAGAGAGTGAGAGATAGAGAGAGACAGACACAGACAGAGACAGAGACACAACAGAGAGAGAAACTGAAAATAGAGCGGGAAAACCCAAAACAAAACAACCAAAAAAAGTAAATAAAAAAATAAAAACCTACAAAACCGTAACACATAGAGCAGGGAATTACAAAGGTAAGGTATGTAGCTCACATGTATGTGTTGGCATGTAGTAGATGTTCCTGAAGAGTACTCTACGCACTGCAAATCATCCACGTGTGGCAGCAGTACGTATCTATCTGTATCTGCACATGTGCATAGGGCAAGGGACATACTGCAACTGTTAGTGAAGGGTGGACAGATATCTGTCATTGAAGGTTGATATGTGCATATATGTATGTAGGTTGTAGTGTGTGGCCTAAAAAACAGCATGCAGTGCTGATATATGTCATATGGTGGTGAACTGCTGTGGGACTGATTTGTCATTTCTGCTGTGTTACAGCCAGTGAGGCCTGCTAATGCTACATGGGCTGAGGACACCCACATGCATTCTGCACAACACTGTGCAATATAATCACATAACTGTACATCTCACAACTGTCACATAAGTGATATCCCCACCATGAAAGGTGGACTGTACATGTGCCTATATGTACATCTATGTGTACAGCAATGGATGTGTACATGTATGTATATAGATATGCATATATATATAAGATATATATATATATATATATATATATATATATATATATATATATATATATATATATATACACACACACACACACACACACACACACACACACACACACACACACACACATATATATATATATATATATATATATATATATATACATATATAGAGAGAGGGAGAGACTGTACTGCAACAGGTGTGTGGTGACCAAGGCATGGACTGTAGACAAGTGTTGATACTGCAGTGCCATTCCTCCTTTCAAAAGCACTGTACCCATTAACTACCACATAGGTAGAGATCTACCTAACAGTGAAGGTGTGATAAGGGAACATGGGACACAGGTGGACAGTAGCCTCCGCTTTGATGAAGACAGTGCCACACTACACCTGTAATCCGTCTGTGTGGTATGTGTCATGACAACAGGTGTGTCATCTATAGAAATAGAGGGCAGTGTTCCCCTCTACTCATCACAATGCCCTGTGTGGTATGTACCTCACATGACAACTACACCAGGTGAAAAGGCCACAGACATACCTCCCAAAGGGTAATACTGGCCGCAAACAGATGCCCTATGCTTACTGACTCACAAAACCACATCTACACTGTATTGCATACTGGCCACACAAAGGTGACCTCTGCCACATATACGGAGGCATGTCACACCCATAGCTGGGTGACAACCATCAAGGCAACATATCACAATCCCTCCGGGATACACGCTCTAGGGCCCTAAACCTTGTCAGCTCACTAAACAGCACATGCTGGAGGGATAGGTTCCCATCTCTGAGATATGCCATACACCGGAATAGACCACCTAGCAATAGCAAACAAGGCTCCTCATTAGCAGTTGTCATAAATACCCCTGATTATTGTGTGGGAGATTGGTAATACACCCCAGGAAACACCTCTGTGATTCTGGTTGGCAGGGGCAAGTGAAATCAAAGTACATGTGTGTCAAAGGCCAGGGTAGCATATGTCTAGGCTGCCATAGGCCCTAGGGCTAACAGCATATTACCTACCTATGACACTATGCACTCACACATGTAATCAATGCAATACCTGCTATGTGAGGTTGAATAAGTGTAACGCTGAATGTGTGCAAGGTCTGTAAAGGTGTGATAGCTTAGTGTGAAGTTGTATCTGACATGGTAGTGTCTATCCTAGCTGTGAGGATGGCAAATGATGTGTAATGTACTGTTAGGCAGACATAGTAGTACGGCATATGATGTGACGTAGTTCCTTGTTGACGAATGTGGTGTCTCATTGTAGGCTAAAGCAATACATGTATGCTTATGGTACTGCTGGTGAATCCAACTCCCATATGAACTGTAGTACTACCTGAAGGTGTAGGCCTAAACAGCACAGTATGGTGTGTGTTCACACTTCTTGGAAACACTGTCATGTGTGTTTCCTGTAGTCTGCACAGAGGACAAAACTCAGGCATAAGGGTGTGTAAGTAGTGGCGCACAGTACTGTATGGTACACAGGTAATGCTCATCTGTGTTGGCATACATTGGTGTGTTGTATGTTTGTCTGATGTGTGTGTAATTACGCCTGTACAATGGCTGCAATCATATGTGTGTTACAGGGTATATGTGTGTATCCAGCAACATATATACTCTGTTACAGCAGTTAGCCACTTATAGTAACAACTGTACACATCTGTTAGGCAGGGCTATGGCATCAATGACTAGGGTGGTTGACTGGTACTACTGTACCTGTACTTTACATCCATTGCAATGGATGACATCTCTGTTCGTGCATTGGTGTGATATACACCTCTGTCTTGAGGTTGTGCAATGTGTCACAAACAGTGTCGGGTATTGTTGTATAGTGGTGTGATGTATATAGTCTGCCAGGCACTGTTAGTTAGTTGTGGCCTGAGAACCAATAAGTGGTATTGAACGTGTGTAACCTCTGACAGACAATAGGATGGTCTATATGTCAGTAAAGTGATATCTGTGGTTAAAGGTGTAAAGTGTGCCACAGGACTCGCTCACACATTTTGTTCATATATTTTTCAGCCAGATGGCCCACCAACGCAACCCATCGTACACAGCGGATGAGGAAGAGGTGATACTGCAAAGCCTATTGCAGCAGTACACAATGCTGCTATCCAGAAGCAGCCAGCACAAGCAGGAGCGGACTGCACTGTGGCAGGAACTTGTTCATCAGGTAAATGACATAGGCATGCATATCCGGACATATGAGCAGGTACGCCATCACTGCAGTGATTTAATTAGACATGTCCGGCGGTGTGCGTCTGATATCCAAAGACAACAGCTTGCCACAGGTGGTGGGGTGGCCATTCATCCTCCCCCCTCACCAGAGTGGAGGAGCTGCTCCTAAGCGTGGTGGCTCCTGGACAACAGCAACATCAACCTCTGACATGTGTTGTCATGGAGGCCGGAGCCACCCAGCACATCCATCTGGATCAAGCAGGTAACATGCCCTGTCTGTAGACGACAGTTAACTGTAATGTTAGATTATGTCTACGTGAGATGTGTACTGTGTGTTTAGCAGTTCTGCTGCCTAGTGTTGTGGAATACTGATATTTCGAATAATATCTCTACACCTGTGACTGTTGACTGTTGTTATACTGCAGTTTAGCATACCCACTGTAGCAATGCCACAGTTGTGGCTATTGACGAACTCTCTCATATTCTTGTAGGTCCCTCTGGTGTGACAGCAGGGCAGCCGATCCATGCTGGTGAGTGTGTTATAACTGCAATGTTGGTAATGAAATATGCATGTCATAGGTGAGGTGTAGGCCATGTACACTTAACACATCTACGCATAATGCATGCCATGCATGTTTGCTGTAAGATGTTGCACAGCTCAGTAATGTCAGTAGCTGCCTCAATGACATGCAATACACAGAGCATAAGACACAGTTGTGGCAACCCCGTACTGCACATTGGATAGGCATAGTTGCAACACCTGTACACAACATAACACGTTTATCATACGCAGTACACAAAGACATGCTACATATGGCATAACCACACACCCACTGTAAGGTCACACTTCAGTATCCCACATGTCATCCACACACACACATGATGTACCTCAGGGGTAGAGGCCTATCATGGGGTTGTGCAACACTCTTCAACACATAAAGAAGTCATGTTAGGCAATGCTCCCTATTGGGCACCTCATACACCCATGTACAAAGTGTCTGTGTAATAGTGAACGTAGCCACGGCACTGCAGTTCAGGTACAGCATGCTAGGCGGTGGTCTGTCACACAGTAGTAGCCGTGAATGACCACAAGATGCATGATGATGATGATGAAGGCACATGGTACTACACCCCATCCAGTTACAGCGACCACAGTGCTACACATAGCGGTCTTTGCTTTGCGCCTCATTGTTGTGTGTGTGCAAACATATGCACCGATACACAATATGCATAGCATGTGTGTGTGCTTACATATGCCAGTATACACAATATGCACAGCTGTCGCCATCTGTACAAAGAGTTACATATATATCCTGGAATGCTATTGGGTGCATAGTTCACATGACACACATTGGGTATGTGTGGTGTTTAATGTTGCAGTCGTGTAGCATGCCATGTCATGGCTGGCACCAACATATCTGCAATATGTCCCACACTCACCATAACCACTGTACAATGGCCATGTTGAGCATTGGGATTCCTTCACGTCTTCATGCATCACTCATCCCATGTCTGTACATTGCATGCATTTGCTACACCTGTGCCCACTATTATTTGCTATTGACACAGACACTGTAATCAGACATGGCAATCTATGTGTCACACAGATAACACATGCAGCCATGGTATGTATACCATTGAGTGATGGTGCACAGGACATTGCAGAGCAGATAATACTTGCACAGCAATGTTGTGTCCATGTACACATTGTGTTCCAGGGTGTAGACAATCACTGAACAACTAAACACATGCATCCAAGCCATGTATAATGTCATTAAATAGGGCTGTCTACACTTGCACTGCATGGTCTTGAGCAACACATATTCTGCATGCTGACATTGTCTATGTGTTGGATTGCTGGTGTGTGTGTATGTACTGTGGGGAGCAGTGTATTTGTGTGCATGTGTGCATGGGTGCATGGGTGCATGTGTGCATGTGTGCATGTGTTCATGTGTGCATGTGTGCATGTGTTCATGTGTTCATGTGTTCATGTGTGCATGTGTTCATGTGTTCATGTGTGCATGTGTGCATGTGTGCATGTGTTCATGTGTGCATGTGTGCATGTGTGCATGTCTTCATGTGTGCATGTGTGCATGTGTGCATGTGTGCATGTCTTCATGTGTGCATGTGTGCATGTGTGCTAACATCATGTACAGATTGTGAAGTGTGTTTCCTGTCTTCCTTCCACAGGTGCTGAGTTAGGGGTGTCTGATTGCAGCAGGGAACCTGATGTCACTGCCACTAATAGTGGAGATGATGAGACATGTATTGTGGCACAGGAAGGTCTGACAGGCTCTGTCATTGGTCCACCAATCGACAGTACACAGAGTTCAACCCCATCTATGCACTCACTCATACTGCCAATACATCCCTCATCACCAATGGCCTTAGCTGAGGGACAGCATACAGTTGGCATTGACCAGGAGAGTGTGGTACCCATGGCACGTGCATCCCCTCCCAGCAGCCATAGCTGGATTACTGGAACAGTACCACATAGGCGGATGTCCAGGGGTTCTCGGGGGAGCACCACTGGTCGTATTGCCCCTGGCAGACGTGCCCCCAGAGGTATTACAACCTCCAGTATGTTCTGGGCTGTAATGCAGGCACAGACACGTATGGAACGGTACACCCAACAGGGACTAAGGGCACAGAGGGCCCATTACACTGCTATTAATGACAGCATCCGTGACCTTGCCGGTGCCATTTGGAATTACATGGAGGTCATTGATAGCCGTTGGAGGGAGACATTAGATGTCCTTCACAATGTGTTAGCCATGAGCCAGGACTGTGCAGGATGGATGAGAAACTGACATGGATGCATGCCAGCAACAGCATCAGCTGACAGTCATTGTGGATGGACCACAGATCACAGCTGCTCCCGTAGTGGCAGTACCAGCCCCAGCAATGCTGGGGCTGGCCTGTACATTGACCATCCTACTAGACCATGTGTACATGGCACTGGCCAGTCCCAGCAGGGACATGGGTCCAGTCATCATACCTCTGCCTCTGATGATAGCACCCAGTCAGGGTTGGTACCCGATACTGCCCGTAGCATCCCTGCCAGGCACAGGTACCATGTCCATGGCCGGAGACAGTGATCTGTATGGCCTGGCAGGTGCAGTCTGTGGCTGCCCCACAACCAACCGTATATGGCAGCCACATGGTGGAGTTGTGTGCATGCAGACACACACACATTAACCAAACAACTAGGGCTCACACATACACACACACATTACATCAACATTGGCCCATGCTGTACTGTTGTCCCCCACACACACACACACACACACACACACACACACACACACACACACACACACACACACAGACATGTCGATTGGATGGGTCAATGTCGGGCTCTGGCAAACCAACAACACACCCTGTGCATATGATGACACCTGTGCCACCTCCTGTCATCTGTAACATTGATGCAGGAATAGGCTAACATGGTTCTGAAGCACAGGGTGACATTATAGCAGTGTAGCAATAGTAGCAAGTTGCCAACAGGAAAGTGTAATGATATCCTTGTAGGTATATCTGAGCAGGCATTATGCATCACAGCTCTGATAGTCATTGTAGCATTGTTTACACCAGTGTTAGGTCTGAGTATGTATTGTCCACCCATGTGCCACTTGGCTGAAGTGTACAGTGTTGCCAGCATGTGTTAGTGAGTGGACAGTACGTGTGTGATGTGTGCATTACAAATTAGCAGGTGTACGTCTGTGAACATGGTGTGTGCGCACTGCCTGCATGTACGTGCATAGTGGACATGTAGGATGTGCGACATACCCTGTTGTACACATTGTTAACATCTCATGGTATCTTTCGATGACCAGTATGCATTCTACTACAGATATGTTCTAACATGGGTACACATGTGTGTATGACATGGGTTGACACTATGCTGTGGGTGATACTGTTGATATCTGTCAATGATCTGCAGTCTGGTAGTATACACCACCTCAACAGCATGATTATAACCAATCATTAGATGATGTCCTGACAAATGACACACAGTTGTAGGGAATTCAGTAACAGTTGGATCCTTCCAGTACTATACTATAACAGTAACCAGTGGTATTGACCACCACACATTCCTGAGACCACACCTGTGTGGCATATAGCACTCTTAGGTACATGCAAACACACTAGGGATATGTCCATCCACATCTGGAAACGCATGCATTGGCCTATACTGCATTCCCTGGATGGGACGCATATCCTACACAAGGGTATCATACAGACAGATACCTGTTGTCCAATACATGCTGTATAGTAGTAAGCCAACTATGGCATAGTCATCCACATTTAATAGACATACTATCCTGACAGTACCACATAGGTGGTAGCCCTCAACATGTATGTTGGGTACCAATGTGTACAGACAGACACATGTTATGTCATCTGTCCCTTGGTGTCCACATATCCATAGGTATTGTGGGGTCCATTGGTGTTTCACATAACACATTAGGGGCCTGCATGCATATCCACAGGGCTGTTGTTCACCTATAATGACTGTCCATTATTGCCAGTCGTTGTTGTGTATGAACATGTCTGACATATACCCCAGGCAATTACCCTCACTCACAGTACTCTATAGTACATGTCATGGGTGTGTGTGGCACAGATGACCCTGGCCACGGATCACTACAGTGGCCAGGCTTGTCGCATACATACATATGTGACCTATGATCTGAAAAGCAGCGGCACAATCTATCGAAGGAAACAAATGTATTCATGTAGTATGCAGGCTTCACAACTATGTACTGATTGAGGTCACATGTACACATATTTATTTGCCACGCAGATACCCGATGTGTGCAATGCACATACTGTTTTAATCATATGTCATACCATAGTAAAAGCAAAACCCACTCTGCATTGACCACCAGTGGCACACACACACACACACACACACACAGCATTTACAGGATTCAAACCCCTACCTATGTTACGATACTCGAGAGATACGCATTAACAGGGCACGCTATATGCTTTACTGTGTGGTTTCTGTTCTCCTTGAATATTTGTAGGATGCTGACATCATCAGACATTCCAAAGAGGAATGTACATCTTTTATTGTGTTTTCCCAGTCTCCAAAAAGGCTACTCCTCTCAAAGGAAATCACAGACATACACACACACCCACACACTAACAGCGATTGCAGGATTCAAACCTCTACCTAACTATGTTATGATATTAAAGAGATACGCATCAACACGGTGCGCTGTATGCTTTACTGGGTGGTTTTTGTTCTCCTTGAATATTTGTAGGATGCTGACATCATCAGACTGGGCATGGTAATGTGTGTACACTTTCTTTTATGCAATTCCAGGAATGATCCATGTGGGTTGGCAGGTATCAACAGCTTGAACAGGACCCTGTGAGTCTCACCTTGTGTGATCTATCTGTGGACACATTGACATCCCTTCATATGTCGACACATATCTATGCACAGATTGTTGGTTTTGTGGATAAGACATGTGTCTGTGATGTTGATGAAGAGCTATTCAAAGTCTATGTGGGACATGTGTAGCTCTGTTCAGTGATGTATGTCCTGGTTGGCTGCCTTGCAAATGGTGTAGCATGTTTGGGAACCATGATCTGCACATGAACATACCACAGTTGGTAGGGTTGTGTGTTTGTCAGCTTCCTATGGTTCTGTTTATGACTTCAGCCATGATGCACTCCATGGCAGTGCAGATCAGACTTTATAGGCTTACTGGACTATACTTCCCATGGTGTGTTGTGCACCCACACTTGTGAGGAGTGCCATATGTTGTTGTAACACATTCGACGGTTCCAGATCCTGTGGAGTGGGTGAGGCTCAACAGACTGTTCAGGTGCGGGGTCTGTTTGTTCTGTAGTACATGCATGGCACATATTGGGAAACAATGTAATCCAATTGCTGCCATGCTTTTGGCTTTGGGGGGAGCTGTTCAGCCATTCTACACATGATATCTCCTGGTATGATGTCAGAGACTATCGTCAGTGGGAGATGGGTATGTATATATGGGCCTGTCTGACAGGATGTCTGCATTGTCAGTAAGGTACAGTTGGCCCTGACGCAGGACATATATGAGAGTACATTACTATTTATGACATAGCTGAAGGACATGTCATGATTCTCAGTCTGGACTCCTTCTCAGCTACTCTTTACAAAACACTAACAAACCTGAGCATTAATCTCGGTTATACTCTTTTACACACTTAACACCCTACTGATCCTTTGTGATCAGGCTACAGAGTATGTCATCATAATATACTGGCATGTCCAGGGGTCGGTTTCGTGGGTACTCTCCAGTCCAGCTAGTGAATATTGTGGTTATTACACAATGTCACATCTGCCTCATGTACACAGACAACCCTCTCCTCCTCCCAACACACTCAGATATATGTGAGAAATGCATCAATATTGACATACAGGAGGGTGAGCTCTCTCGACCCATGACTGGCATAGTCTATCAGGTGGTGAAGGTGACCACACACACCACATATCAGTCTCACATACACCGATAGCAACAGCAATCAAACCACATTATCACACATACACATACTAGGAGGCTCTACATACACTCTGCCTAAGCAGCAGAGATGTCCAAAGCAGACACACAAACAACTGCTACCCCACTAAAATACCCACATACCACATAGTTCACAATGTCAGTGTGCCACACAGTCACTGCCCTTTGGGCTAAACAACACACCTGATACACTTGTAATAGGTGACACTTAATGTCAGACACACTGACGTCCCACTCACCAGGCCAAACAAGGGAATAGTCACTTTGAGCTGTCTCTCAGGAGCCAGGATCCAGCACATAACACATTCACTCAGGTCACTCCAAAGCAAGTCCAGGACTGGCTCCATCATTGTCCATGCTGGTGCATACAACCTCAGACATTCCTCCCTGGACCACATGACATGATACATAGAAGAACTCTCTGATCATGTAGCCCAGGCCAGTATGACCCTGACCTTGTCTAGCATCTTACACTCACCAAGTATGATGTCGCAGTATACCAAAAAACTGATCATGTTTAACAGTTGGCTAACATATTGGTGTTATTCAAAGGGGATACAGTGTCTGTCAGCCCGGGGTGACATGCTCGACATACCACGTAGCTTCCCTATGGACAGCTTGCACCTGTCACCCTTGGACTTTTGAATACTAGCTAAGGCACTTGCTGCCACCATACTGCCTTATTTAAGCGGGGCTCAAAAGACAGACCCACCTCCATAGACATTACAGAGTACATGACACTGAGGGTAATGCTGCTCAACACCAGATGTATTACCCTCAAATTGCGCCCACTCCGGAATCTCCTCAGTATGGAGAATAGCAATATCTGTGCACTAACAGACACATGGTTCAGGCTCCCACATGCACACCAGCACTACCAGTTTATATTTCGTACCATGCTTTCTGACCACATAACTTGGAATGGCCAACACAAATAGGGGGAGTATCCATATACATCACCGATACACATACCTCCGTGTTGGTAGCACTGCACAAAGCATCACATACCATACATATGCACCTAACATTGTGCAAATCTGCCTTTTGGTTTGTTGCCTACTACAGACCACACTCACAAACTCAGCAACCACACTCGGCTTTCCTGGGAACACTGGACAATATGAGGGTCTCCCCAAGCACCATTATATTGGGTGACGTCAAATACCCACACATTGACTGGGGATAGTACTCAGGCCCCAACACCCTCACCATGCAGTTGCTACTATTTGTAAACTCATATGCTATGGTACAACCGGTCACCACACCCACAAGAGGGGACAACATATTGGACATGATCATCACCAACATGGGACTCTATGTTCCACACCTGCAATATACCCCTCATTGGTAAGGTCAGAACATACTTTATCTCACTGGACATCCATATCCCGTCCCCACACCCATCCTGGGTAATCTTGGTGAACTTCCCAAAAGCAAATGTCACACTTCTCCATACCACTGTGGTATCCTTCAGAGACCCTGGGTCAGTGGTAAGTATGGCTCAGACTGCTGAATCCTTTACATACACATTCTATGGACACCTAGTGGACTGCATGGATCGTGCTATCCAAAATAACAACTGGACTCCCTCCTCCAATGGCAGGAGACCTGTCTCGTAGACCCCGGCCATTAATACGCTATACAACAAAATGAGGAAGCTACTACATGATAGAGCACAATCCCAGACAGGGAAGGCATCTGTAATCAGTACTACAGACAGCTACAATCACTCAACTATTTATGTCAGGCCCGCTTCTAATGGACAATTGCACCAAACACATCGGACACTCACAAGGCCTTCTTCAGTTAATTCAGGTACCTGGCTGGACACTCACTGATATCCTGTGTGTTACTGCATACTGACTAAACATACCCTGAACCCACAGACTTTGCCAACATCCTGGCAAACAGGTTCAGTGCAGATGTCTTCCCCCCATCCCCCCTAAAGAGGTACTGTCCATCCCAACAGAGTGTAACCTCCCTGACATCACGAATAAACAGGTGAGTGCTGCCCTCCCCACAGCAGACAACACAGAATCAATGGGACCAGACGGTGTCCCGGCCAGTGTTGTGCACGGCCTTCATGAGAGACGTAACCCTCACATTACGTCACTGTTCAATATCAGAGTTACTGCAGGATTTGTACCCACAGAATGGTGTACAGCGATAGTGGTCCCGTTCCACTGAATACTGCCACAACAGACCACAGACAATATCGACCTATAAGGCTAACTAGCCTGTTCTGCAAAGCTATGGAGCGTATTGTAATGGGACCCATGCACATAGACATGGGAAACCTACAGACACTGGGTCCTACACATTACAGCATTGTTGTGGGCAGATCTTGCCTGTTGGACCTGTTCATATTCTTTAAACAGTTACCAGGTCCATCAGTGTTGGGATGGTTGTCCACACAGCCTGCCTGGACCTTGCACAACCCGTCAACACAATACCCCACTCGGCCATTATGCATAGGCTCACCGGCATCAATATCGACACATATCTCACATGATGGATTGCTACATGGATCAGGAATAGCACCCACATGCTCAGTGTTGCTGGTGCCATGTCTGACTATACACCAGTTACACATGGCATCCCACAAGGCTCAGTCCTGGGACCTCTCTTGTTCAATATATATTTGTCTGATGTACAAGCTATCACAGGAGGGATATGGCTGCCCATGTTCGCAGATGACTGCAAACTGGGTGCCATAATCAACTCTCCAGCTGGCACATGCATACTCATACAGGGTCTCACAGAGATAGGATGACTGGTGCCTGAGCCATGGCCTACAGCTACATGCCATTAGATGCATAGTCATCCCCTTTGAGAATGACAACATGCACACACATTACCACATAGATAGTAATCCATTACATACGGTAGTAGTTGTTACGAGTTTGGGGACATGACCTGTTCATACTCTCGTCTTTGACAATCACATTGCCAAAGTGGTTAGACAGTACTTCTACATAGCCCACCATATCCCACATGGTTTCACATGTTGATCACGTATAGTCAGTGTGCCCCTATACTCATCACGACCATGTTTGGTTACTATGCCACATTTGGGATGTACCTTACCCGACACCTGCAGCAACTGTAATGGCCACAAATGCTACTCATCAAGCAGATGTAGGGACTCACACGGATGCCCTGCACAGTTCAAATACAGGAACTCCAGCTCTACTCAGTCATGTACCACCTACACGGATGTGTTGTGTGCCTGCAGTTTAAGGCAATATCTGACCCAGAATTAATGGACATGCTCCACCTCAGGATATCCAACTCCCTTGGAGCTACACACTGCAGGGACATATACCTCAGCACAGATGTTAATAGGACATGCTGGGGGGACAGATTATTATCCAAAAGGCTCAACTCACTGCAGAGTGTAGTCCCAGTTTTGCATAGGCAGAGCCACCCACTGACCACCTACAGGTGACATCTTGACAAGTGGATGGGTGATTGTATGTTTACCCATGGGATATCTTCTGGGTCCCTGATAGACAGAGGCACAATACACTACACATAAATGGGCTATCTAGTGACCTACTATTCACAGGCACAGTGTTCTGATTTGACTAGGTTGCAGAAGCCAAACACACTCTGGCTATGCTTGTACATGCCCTAGGGCAGATAACCTAGTATCAACCTCTGAACCTATGATAATGTTCATGATGCACAATGTTTATTGCTGATACTGTTTGCAGGTTTTTTCATCTTTGCTTTCCCACTTTCTATGAACCACTTAGGTATCTGCAGAACATATCTGATTATGACAGGGTTCCACTATATTATATACGTGTCTGTTGTCATATAAGTGTGTGCACAGGGCAGATTGCTGGATAGTGAGAGGTTCCTGGATTAACACATGCAACTGCCTGATATGTGTGGCCCACTGCTGTACTCCAACATGGCCTAAGTGTGTGAGCATGCCCAGTTCAGACTGTCAGTGTTCTGTTGCCTGACATTTGTCTCATGTATTCAAGTGTGTGAGCATGCCCAGTGTGACCTTTCAGTATGTTGCTGTCTGAGGTCCACTACATCTGTTGATGTATGTGTACATGTCCAATATTAACATTTCTACTGTGTGTGTTGAAAGTCATGTTCTATTCTTACTGCAGGACTCACCTTTGTGTCATAACTCGACAGGGATTATGCTGTGCCTGCAGGGTTTCCATGGAATACTTTGCATAGACTTATCAACATTTCTTCATACAAGCTAGCCACTGCAATACTGTCATGGTTTAGTGGTTCAGTACTATAACTATAGTGCACAGTATCCTGGGTTTGAGGCCCATCACCACTTCTATTTTCATACTGAGCAGACCAGACTGCTTAAGGGCCAGTAGAGCAACTATGAGCATGTTGGCTTTTGTTCAGCTATGCCCTACTTAGACCCAGCTTGTCCAACATTGCTCAATATTAACCATCATTGCTGGACGTTGGCCAATATTACTCAACATTGACCGCATTTGTACTAGTTGGTGTGTGCAATTTTGTTTACATATACTACATGGTGGTAAATGCTGTTTAGCACTGCTTTATATTGTTTAACACATGGCAGTCATGCCTCAGGTGTTGATGCAGGGCTGCCTATGTTGGATGCACATACTACACTCCCTATACATGTTTGAAAGAAGGTAGTGTCAATGTAGGCATCCCTTTTACTATATGTGTGGGTCAGAGAGATGTATCATTTCCAGAGTTCCTACTGAGCCAGTGTATGTGCTATGCGTTGTCTCTTTGCCAAGGCCAAAGCATACTGGGCACGCCTCCTTCTGCCTACTGGGGCAGGCTCAGGTTGTTCCTCCTCCGAGTCACGCTCTGTCTGTGATGGGCTTGGCAATGGTGGCGGGCTGTTTGACCCGGGCCTATGCTGGTCCTGCTGCAGCTGTTTTTGCAGGATCATATTATGTAGCATAGCACATACCATGACAATTTTGGTACATGTAGTTGGTGAGTACTGCAAGGCTCCACCAGATGTGTCCAGGCACTGGAACCGTGACTTGAGCAGCCCAAATGCACGCTTGATTACATTTCGTGTTTGTGTGTGTGCCTCATTATGGTGTTCCTGTTCAGGTGTGTGTGCATTTCTGATGGGTGTCATCAGCCACGGCTCCAGTGCATAGCCAGCATCCCCCACTAGGTGACCATGTGGGATGTCCCCATTGGCGAATGTCTGGTACAGCTGCGTCAGATGCCAGATATGGGAATCATGGTAGCTTCCAGGGCAGCCAGCACACACATTCAGTATTATGCCCTGGGCATCACACACGACCTGGCAGTTGATGGAGGGAAGCCCTTGCGGTTGAAGTAGACCCTGCCCTGCTCACTGGCTGGTGCTTTGATGCATATGTACGTGCAGTCTATTGCACCCACTACCTCAGGGTATTCCGGTATTTGCTGGAAGAGACGCATATTGCTGGCCAATACCTCACGGGAATTGGGGAAGTATACATGTGCTGACATGGCATCCAGGAACTGGTGCAGTACCCTGGATGCTGATGCCTGTGATATCCCCATCATATCACCAGTTGGTCTCTGGAAGGTACCTGTTGCTAATATTCTTAGGCCAACACATACCTTAGTTTCCACTGGGATGGGTTCTCCTCTGTTAGTTCTGTGTGTGAGGCATGGCCTGCACAGCTCAACAATTTGCTGCAAGAGGTCTCTGTCCACTCTATAGCACTCCACTATCTCCAGCTCATGTAGCCCCTGGTAGGTTACCCTGGGTCTGTACACTCTTCTCCGTCTCCTCACTGTGGGTTGTCCAGCAGCATTTGCATTAACACCACCCTCAACATGTTGCATATGTCGCCTTATAACAGCAATGGCAGCCCCTAACATTTTTTGTCTCAGTAAAGCTTTTTCAGTTTTCACTTCTATTAGCTTACTGCAGTGTTGCAGTGTCTCTTTAGAGAAACATAATGGACTGTTGTTTGCAGAGTTTTAAGTGCTGGGCTGGGCTGGGCTAGTGTTCTGCCTGGGTAATTGCCTGATTCTGATTGTTTTCACCTGCTAGCTCTGCTAGTACTCCCTGATAACTTCCATACTATATGGTGTGCTTCCTTTTTCCTTTCTGTTTTCTCAGGGGGGAGTGCTGCGCACACAAGCGCAAACGTGCACATCAGCTAACATGCGCACACATGCTTACACAGACTAAAACTTGCTTATTCTTGTTATAACGCACGCATACCAGCGCAAACGTGCTTACAACTGTTTACATAGCCTTACATATGCTTACTCAAGCTTACATGTGCACATATGCTTACATGTGCGCACACTGTCTTACTTGGGTTTACAGGCGCGCACACGTGTGCATGCATGCTCAGCAAGAAACTTTGGTGTTATTCACGGCATACACCTTCAATTTCTTGACTTTACCTAGCCTACCTGTCGACACACCTCTTACAATAATTTGTAATTGTCAGCTGACACATGACAATCTGCTCCAATGAGCTTCACTCCTTTCATACATACCCCCCCTCATGATGTCACCTATCTTCTACTCTGTTACTCCCCTTATCCTACTCCTACACTCCACTGATTGTGATCATTTCCTATGTAAACTTGCGATTAATTATCCTAACTCTCATTTGCATAGAATTGCCTACTAATGCTTGGTTACATCTCTTAGACTGAGCTTCCCCCCTTAGCAACCTCTACTCGGTGGCCATGTTGTCTTCAGCCTGACAATCACTTGCATTGTAAATTCATTTTAGCTATAAAATCCACATTTGTGGATCTTAATTATTAATTTTCTGGTTTTTAGGGCACCGCGCGTTTGCACGGCGCTGCACTACGGTTAAACCCCGGAGATCGGGATGAAAAAAAAGTTATTTTATTTCTATTTTGCATCACTTCCCATTGCCATTGGCAGTATTTTTGGCCATTGGCATGCTTCCTCCTGTAAATGCATGCTTTTTTTGCAGCTGTCACGGCTCCGTTTTGCTATTTGCAGAACCACACTCAGTTATCAACTGAGTACATTTCTGCAAATAACTCTACTCCTACTCGGACAGGTTCGGGTTTCCTGCATTGCAAATTTACCTAATTTGCATAGCTTTCGCCTGCAATTGAGGTAATTTGCATACCCAAGCCCTGTCCGTGTAGGACTAGTTTGGAGAGCTCAGTTGCACGCCCCTACCGGCTATTCCTGGATCGCTCGGCGGACATGTTGGCTGCATGGTGTCTTACTCTACTCTTAGACTCCATGCAAGCCTTCATGAATCCGGTACACAGTATTTTTTTCCTCACATTTTTTTTTATTTTTTAGGGGCGTGGCCAAGATGAGCCTTCGATAGCAGCAATTTCTCTCAGCTCTGCCTTCTTA
Source organism: Protopterus annectens (assembly GCF_019279795.1). Taxonomy (NCBI): domain Eukaryota; kingdom Metazoa; phylum Chordata; order Ceratodontiformes; family Protopteridae; genus Protopterus; species Protopterus annectens. Next base: position 994,361,271 of record NC_056732.1, on the reverse strand, counting down.
AAACTTTTATGACAGGAATTTTTAAATATAACTAACTAAAACATTTTTATATATTTGGTTTCATTTAATAGTCTACCTTGTTAGTATCATAATATTTTTTAATTTTTTTAACTTTTCCTGTCAAAATATAAGAGACAAGCTTCCGGCATCTGACTTCAATATGAGCTTTACAAAACCTTCTCGTCAGGACTCAGCATTAAAAAAAGAGCTTCAAACTCTACTAACTAACATTCAGGAATTATCAACAAAAATTGACAGAATGGACATGAAGATTGATAGTTTTAAAGAAACCACTTCACAACAAATGGAGACATTACATTAAGGTCTTAAGCAACAGAAGAATCAAGTTACTGGTATAGAAACATCGTTAAACAAAATGGATAGTAGAATACAACAAAATGAACATAACTTAGAATTTCTTTTAAAACAAAACTCCCTGCTTAAAACAAAAATAAATGGTCTAGAGAACAGATCACAAAGAAATAACATCAGGATCTTTGGCCTACTAGATAATATTGAAGAAAATAATATGGAGAATTTTTTAACCTCATGGCTACCTGAGATTTTATAGCTTCCTGGAGCACTTTCTTTTGGTATAGAAAGAGACCATAGGTCCCTGGCTCCATCTAAAAACACCAAAAGTAATTCTGCAAAATCTGTCATAGTCAGATTCTTATCAACACATGATAAAGAAACAGTTTTGAAGACAGCCTGGTCTAGGTCACCAATTAAATACAAAGATAACATCATACATTTTAATAATGACTATTCTTCATCTGTTATAACTAAAAGAAAACTATTCTTATCATTGCTCAAAGAACTTAAAAAAATACAAATAAAGTCTCATCTGCTTTTCCCTGCAAGACTGAAAATCTTCCTTCAAGATGGTCCGAAGATATTTGATGAGTTAGATGCAGCTATTAAATACATACAATCCAATAAAATATTGGAAAAAAATAGATGAAATGGACTGGGCTAGTTCAAGTCTTAAAAGAATTGCAGAAAATGGTTTCTGAAAAACAGTTGATCATAAGAAGAAATTAAAAAAATAATTTGTTTTAAAATATAGATTTTTTTTGTTTTTACATGCATATGATCTTTCTTATGACCCAGAAGTCATGGGAAATGAAAATGGTTCAGCAGGTGAGTATTGTTCTAACCTTTTTTATTTTATGTTTTTAGCTTGTGTTATCTATTGACTAGTTTAATTAGATTCTTTCATTGGCTGTTAGCACTTATTTTCAATTCATACATTTATTAACAATTTTAGTTTTCCTTGTCCTAGATAATTCTAAAAATATAACATAGTTTCTATCTTTTAAAAACATGCTTTATTAATTCTCTGTTTTATTACAAAAAGTTTGATCATTATTTCTTACTTGCTTATCTTATTGAATATATTGACAGTGATAGTGGAATATTGTATTGCTTACAGACATAAGAAGCTATATATTGATTTGGTTACACAGTTAATATTCTTGTTACTGTTTTTCTTCTATCTTTTTAACGGATTACATATATGAATAGTTCGAGGTTTACTTTTGCCTCAGTCTGCTTACCCTTTTATCTAATATGTGACTTCTGTTACACATCCTCTTGTAGCTGAAAGGAATATGTGGTGGACTGATGCACGATTAGTGCTTTTGATATAGATTCTCTATTGTGATTTTGATTAGTGGTTTACTTCTGTTCAGAGCAGTTGGTTGTGTATCTTTGTTTGTGGTGTTGGGCATCGGGTTCTTTTTTCTCCTTGTTTTTGTGTTGTTTTTAATGGAATATTTAAAGTTAATATCACCATGGGGTGGCCATTTCTGTGGTACTGTGACTATTTTGTTATGTTTTGTTAATTGGTGGCTTGGAGTTACAACAGATCCGCACATTTTTTTTCTTCTAATTTGACATTTTGCATAAGCTGTAATTGTTACTGGGTTGCCTCACGCATACCATTAGACTTCAGTAATCTTTCATTTGTTGTATAAACAACTTACAGTTTCCTGCTGGAACACTTGGAGCTTTCTTTCTTAACTACAACTCGGCAATATGTTCCTTACACATCTCTGAAACTTTTCAGAACCATGCGATGTCATCAGCTCGACAAACTTTTTAAAGAGGCAGTTTGTAAATCCTTATGTCTTTTTGGATTTCCATATTATGGATTATATTGATGTTGGCATCGAAAAAAAGAAAAAAATGTCCGTAAGACTTCTTAGATTTAAATTATGCTGTTTTCTATTGTAAGTAAACTTGTCATTGTTCATTAGCATTATATATGTTAGAAGCAACTAAACAAAACTAGTCACATTGTAAATAAGGTAATACACTAACATACCAAAGTGCTACGTACAATATGATTTATTTAACATTTACTATTTGTTTCTAAATTGGAGGTACCAAACATAAAGCTTCTAATGAGTGTCCCATGCATTAGATCTCATATTACTTTTTACCTGCTTATTTTCATTACTTGCTTCACTCTTTTATAGAAATGTTTTGAGAAATACTCAGCCACACCTGTTCACTTCCCAAGATGTCTGTATCTTAGAGTTTGAGTAAGGTTTGTAAATTGAAATAGTGTTTCCCTGTTCTATATTTCATGGTGGGTAAAACCTCTGATGATTGTGTGTGAGGTGACCATTTATTTCTTGGCTTACTATTAAAAGCCTTACATTAGATAGATCAGTGTTTGGTTTAATCTATGTATGCTCTGTCTAGTGTAATGTTACATTGTGTGGTTGCTGGCGAACTGTTTAGTACATGTTATGGTTATAAGAGAAACCTTAAAGTATAATAAGAAAGTATAGCTACATTTCTCATATCTAAGCAGTTGGTGTTTGCTAGCAAATATGATACAATTGCTAAATTGTCATGAGATACATTTCTGTATTGGGTTGACTGCGGAGACCTCAGAACAGTATAGAGTTATAGCATCAGTCAATGTTTTAACATTATGGTTTTAGCAGAAATTTAAATTACATGGTTATGATTTCACTAACTAAGCTTAAAACTGAAAAGTAGGATACAACAGGTATAAACATTAGAAGCAAAAATGTCTATTGCTGCTGATTTGAGCTTCAGCCTCACAGTATCACATTTACAAATCACTAGGTGTATGTATAACCCTCTTTGGGCAATGCATTAACTGCCAACTCTTTGATGAATCTGAGGCTGGGATACTTTAAATGACCTTGTAAAAATATTTTATTTTCTTGTTTGGGTTAAGCCCAATAGATTAATGGCCCCTTTCAGGAAATAAGGAAAAAATTGGACAGGGTATTGGAAAATTTTGTTCTTTTTGAAAAATGGTAACGGTTCCTTTTCTATATTTGCTACCACCAATTCTGGTAAATTCTGCTGCTTGACATCATACACCCTATGGTTAATACTCTTACAAAATTTAGCCTTCTGTAGTTCCTACAGATATGTTTTTCCCTTCTAGGGCCATCTTATAAGATAAGTAGGAGTACAACCTGGTAGATTTCTTCAGACTAAAATAGGACTACTTCAGGATCCATTACGCCATCTCATTTTATATAATCTTTTTTCTTGAATTAATCTCTGCTTACCTTAGTCTGCAGAGAGATATTATTATAGCAGGTATACACTTGACATTGTGTGGAATCATGGTCATCTCCCTAGTGACTTATTTTTCTATTATCCAACCATCTGTTAATTGTGATGACCATAGTCTCAGTGGACAAACTCTAAACTATACTAGGAACTGTGACATCAGGGCATTCATACAGATATACTAAACCTAAGTAAATTGAATATTATTTTGCTGAAGGATATTATACACTCTGTTTATATTTTTTCTGCTGACTTTAATCAATACTGGTGTTAAATGTTACACAAATATGTTAGTTAAGCGAGCTTATTACATGTTCTTTAGGTTAACAGTTCTATAGAATTAAATTTTAGTCTTATTGTATTGACTTACTGTATGCGGATCATTTTTTTCTTGTTGTTGTTATAATTCCTGTTCTGGCACTACTATAATTTAATGTCTCTTGATCCACAGGTTCAGTCCTGACAGGAAGTACATTCCTAATTTTATAGCTATCTATGATACCATACATTTAACAACTATATAATATTATCCTATGTCATTCATTGTTGTAAACTATTACTAGTTAACTTGTTTATTAACAGAAAAAAAAGAAAACGGCAACAGGTGTACGAAGTATAGCTCCAGACCACATAAAATATAAACCAAGACCTTTAATGTTTGGTAAGCACTTTTACCACTATCTGTGGCTTCCTCAGACCATACTGACCAGAACCTGACAGAAAAAAAGTGAGCTAAGATGGATATTAAAGCTTAGAGAAGATAAGGAGAAGGAATTGAATGGTAAAGTGTCCATTAAAAGTGCCCTAAAAGCATGTGGAATGCCTAGGAAATAATGATAGATATTTAATAGATGGTACTTAGAAATATATCTAGTAAATATGAATATTGTAGAGTTCTAGCTAACTTTTTGGAACATCACCTACCTAAATATACTTGGAAAGAGAGTTTACCTATTATAAGAACACTAAGTAAGAATCCGTGAGAATTCTACCTAACTTTTTGGAATATTACTCTTCTAAATAAATCTGGAAATAGAGTTTATCCATTATAGGTCTGTGATACTGCCTGCCCATAACACATCTATTACTTATCTAATGTGATGAGAATAATCATATACATGCTGCATATGTTTATAATTATATATAATATATTCAATCTATTAGAACTATTCCCTTATTTCAACATTTGGTGTTTGCATGTACTTTACCGTATAGGTATTTTATATGATTATATATAAAGATCTATTTATATTTAATATTTACATTTATGCCAATATATTAATTCATCTTTATGTTGATGCTTGAGGACACTACTTAAATATAGTTTGTTATACTTAAAGTACTATATATTGGTATAAGAGTGTCTCCGATAGCAACAATATAGTGTTCTGAGTGCCTTATATTGTAAAGAGTAGACTTTGATATGAAGGACATAAGTGTAAAAACAAGCTCCGTCTCTATATAAACTATGTTAAATTTATGTTTATTATATTTGTATAAGATTGTGCCTGGTAGTACCTATATAATGCTTTGAGTGCTTCATATTGCACATAGCTGATCTATATATGAATGACAGAAATGTAAAAGATGCTTGTCTCTATTGTGATATATATATACATTTTTTGAATGAAACTGCTTATATATACAGACCTGATCATCAGTATATGATTTGGTTGACTTTAAATTGCTTACAAATTACATATATTTTATAATATTTGGTTTTTCATTATAATTGAATGAAAGAAGTGTGAGAAAGTAACACGGAATGTATGTCTAGTGTAATGACATCATTGAGCATGTGCAAAGGCATCAATATGGTGACGAACACACTTTCTCTATGTTTTACATTTTTAACATTTTTAACTTCTGGAATTGGGAATATAATACAATGAAGGTGAAATATAATCATGTTTAGACTTGGATATATTCATTGGATAAGTCATTGGATAAGTCTAATAATGGAATAAGCTATGGGAAGAAGCTAGGCTTCAAAACGAAATGTGAACCTGTGGAATGGGTAATTTATATGTACGTTTAAACTGGAGCTTTATTCGCAATGCCAAAAGTAGTGAAAAGCAATATGTATATAAGTTTAGATTTTGATTGATTTAGCACTGAAATTACTTTTGGAAACAGTAAGCATATTAGCAATGCAGGCAACATAGTGTAACATGATTTTAGTATGAATTATACAGTGACAAGTGAATTCAATACTGTTGTTGTGAAATATGTTTGCCTAACATTGTATATAGCATTTAATATGCTGCTGATATAAGCAATGTTCTGAAATGTCTTTAAACATGTAGTGCTCGGGATGTCCATGAATATTTAGATTGCTGAATAAGAGTTTAAAATATATTCTAAAATATGTTTTAAAAGGAATATTCTGTAAATACAGATTAAGGGAATGGTATTTTTAAGAGAGGGGTAATGTCTAATGCAACCTGATTGGTTGGGAGTGGTTTTTCAAGTTAATGAGCTACATAGGGAGTGCTTTTAAAAACATTTTCATGTGTTCTGAGGAAGCCATAGATAGTGGTGAAAGTGCTTACCGAACATTAAAGTTCTTGGTTTATATTTTATGTGGTCTGGAGCTATACTTCATACAAATGTTGCCGTTTTCTTTTTTGCTGCTATTTTTGCTTGTTTGGTGGAACAGTTTACATTTACCAGCTGATTGTGTATTTGTTTTTTGTAACTTGTTTATTAGTTATTCAAATATAAAGTACAAGAAGAGTTCACTTTTTTGCATAACATTGACAATTCTATTTATAAGCCATATTTTTAATTATGAAATAATTCATATTTAGGCAGAGCCTGATTGAAATACGCTGCTAGTTGGTTTGTTAATTTGAGTGATTGAGGTCACTCAAATTAGGAGTTTATAACTCCAGGTGGGTTTTAGATGATTTAATTGTTAGACAATTCTGCTATAATTGTTTGATAATAATGTTTCTGATGTTCACTAAAAATGTATAGTGGAAAGTTATTTAAATATTTCTATACTTCATATACTATAAATAGTTGTATTCCTCTCATTTTTCTAGTATCATCCAATAGACTAAAAATTAATAAAAGTTTTAGCCAGCATGTCTTACAATCCAAAAAAAATTACAACATAACAACCTTACATTGTATTTCTCTTAACATAAATGGTCTAAATAATCCCAACAAAAGAAGTTCTTTGAATAAATATCTCCATTTACATAAGTCACGATTAATTTTCTTCAAGAAACTCATATGATAAAAGACATTTCCAAATTAGACTCTAAATCTTTTTCAATCCTTGTTAGTTCTGAACACTCTAAAAAAAGAGGTGTTGCAATGCTAGGGAATAATAAATTACCACAACCTAAAATAATAGACTCATGCAAAGGTAATAAAGGTATGATAGCCTCTATTATCATAGAGTTTAATAACTTAATATTCACTATGATAAATATGCACTAGAGTCTTGGCTTTGGACAGAACTCAGCACAGCAACACATAAATCATTCTATACAGTTTTCTAAAGACAATATTATATTAGCTGGGGATTTTAATTGCATTTTTAATAGTTCAGACTCTACTTCTAAAGGTAAGAGAACATTATCTGTTTCAGCTAGATTACTGAAAGTGTTTTCAAACTCCTTTTTATTGAAAGACATTGATAACTACATAGACCCTAAATCACTATTCTATACATTTTTCTCACACAGACATAACACATACTAAGGAGTAGGCAGAGTTTTTTATCCCCAATAGTTTAGCAGATTCTTTCATTAATGTAAAAGTGATTACATGTCCCCTTTCTGATCACAATCCTATAACCTTTGATATATATATTTATTCATATCCTAATGTTCAGATAAAATGGATTCCAGCATATATCACTAAATTAAAAGATTTTAACATCTTTATATTGGCAGAAGTTTGTAATTTTATAGAATTTAATGCCAACAATAATACACCTGAAATTTTCATTTGGGATGCAATGAAGGCATATTTATATGGCAGAATAATTTATTGGTACAAAAGAAGACTTTCATGGGATAAAGAATTACAGGAGATACAAACTAAACTTGATATTCTGAATGTTGAGTTATCAAAACATCAACAAGAAAAAAACAAAGTAGAAGAATTAAAATATTTAAATAAGAAGTATCTTGCAATACTAAACCATAAAACTACGATTAGTTTAGAGAAATTTAAACGTATACATTTTTCAATAAATCCCAGATCTTTGAATATTTTAGCCAATAAAGCCAAACAATTGAATAAATTCAATCACATTAAAATATATATATATTCACCACAAAAGAAAAAAAATGGTATCTGGTTTGCATAACATATTAGTTGAATTTAGAGAATTTTTTTCTTAAACTAAATCAATCTTCTGAACTAATAAATCCAAAAAAAGATATTCAAGCTTTTATTAATAAAAACTCTAAACAAAGATTAACAGAAGAACAAATTAAATTACTAGACAGGCGAATTGCATTGAAAGACATTCAAGAACAAATTAATATGCTTAAAACAAAGCACCCAGTAATGACAGCATTATTTCAGAAATCTACAAAATGCTACCTAATAAAGCACTGACTTTGTTACTTTCAGTCTTTGATACCATACAAAATAAAAATACCATCACCCCATCGTGGAAATATACATTTATTTCTCCTATCGTAAAGCCTGAAAAAGACCCTACAAAATGTAATTCATATAGACCTATATCGTTATTAAACACGGATTATAAAATGTTTATGTCTATATGTGCAAAGAGGCTTAAAAATTTTCTTCCTTAGTGGATGAGGACCAAACAGGTTTCATAATAAACAGAACTTCATATGATAACATTAAAAGAATAGTAACCTTAATTGAATCAGTTAAAACCTTGAAAAATAAACGAACTATAGGTAGGTTTAGATATAAATTGTGCTTTTGACACAGCTAACTGGGATTACCTATTTATTCTTCCACAGGAACTCAACTTTTCAAATAATTTTATAAATCTTATTACTCATTTATATAATGGATCTCAACCATATGTTAAAAATGGTTCTAATATTTCTTGGTTCATACCTATTACTAAAGGGACTAAACAAGGATGCCCATTATCCCCTCTTTTATTTACTTTAGTTATGAAACCTTGGGCAAATTTGATTAGCGATAATAGTAATATTAAAGGATTTGATGTGAGTCTTAATAAAGCTTCAAAGATTCAAATGTTTGCAGATGACATACTGATCATATTGGGTGGTAAGATACTAACATTACTGGAATTGTTTAATTATATAGATTATTTCCAAAAAAACTCAGGTCTTAAATTAAATCATAATAAAATACAAATTGTATTATCTGGTCCAAAACAATATAACATTCAAAATGAATTTGAAAAATATATACCTCAGTCCCATCAAATAACATACTTAGGTATAATTATTACTAATAATAGGTTCATAGGTTCATAGGTTCATACTAGGCTATCTCCCCTAGGGCATTTATAAGCCTAGCCAGAGTGTGTTTGGCTTTCACCACCCATTTTAAATTAATTTTGCTATGCCCTTTTTCGAGGTTAGTATACTGTGCCTCTGTCTAACAGTGACACAGAAGTGATACCAGGGGTAAACCTACAATCTGCCATCCACTCATCAAGATTCCTCTTGAAGAGAGTCAATGAGGGACTCTGCCTAACCTGGACTGGGATTTTATTCCAGAGTGAAGGGAGCCTCTGGGTTATGAATCTGTCCCTCCAGCATGTCCTATTTATTTCAGTGCTCAGGTTCAAGTCTCTCGAGTGCGTACCTCGATGGGATTTGGATTTTCCCAGGTGCAGCATGTCCATTAATTTCGGGTTGGACATGGCTTTATATGTCAGGCACAGATTGCCTCTGAGCAGGTGGTATGCCACTGAGTAGAGCTGGAGTTTCTTTAACTGGGCAGCATATGGAATCTGTTTGAGCCCTTTGATCCGCTTGGTGAGGTACTTTTGGGGTCTTTCCAGTTGCTGCAGGTGTCTAGTAAGGTACATCCCAAAAGGGGCATTGTACTCAATTATGGGCCTGATGAGGGATGAGTAAAGAGGCACGATGACCTCCCCTGATCTAGATGTGAATCCCTTCATGATTAGGTGGGCTATATAAAATGTTTTTCTAACCACTTTGGCCACGTGGTTGTCAAATGAGAGATTGCTATCAACTTGGGTCCCCAGGTCCCTAATTACTTCTTCTGTACTTAATGGATTACCACCTATGTGGTAATTTGTGGGCACTTTGTTTTTGCCAAAGGGGATGACTATACACTTTTTGGCGTTTAGCTTGAGGCCATGGCTCTGGCACCAGTTTTCTGTTTCTATGAGGCCCTTTTGGAGGATGCTTGTGTCATCTGGAGAGTCGATTATGGTGCCCAGTTTGCAGTCATCTGCGAACTTGGTCAGCCACAGTCCTTCTGTGTTGGCCTGTACCTTCGAGAAATATATACTGAACAAGAGAGGTCCAAGGACTGAGCCTTGTGGGATGCCACTTGTAACTCTTTTGGAGTCTGACATGGCTCCAGCAATTCTAACCATGTGGGTTCTGTCCTTGAGCCAGTTTGCAACCCATCTAGTGACATAGGGGTTTATATTTAAGCTAGTGAGCTTATCTATAATGCCCGAGTGGGGTATTGTATTGAAGGCTTTTGCATCACTTCCCATTGCCAATGGCAGTATTTTTGGCCATTGGCATGCTTCCTCCTGTAAATGCATGCTTTTTTGCAGCTGTCATGGCTCCGTTTTGCTATTTGCAGAATCGTACTCAGTTATCAACTGAGTACATTCTGCAAATAACTCTACTCCTACTCAGACAGGTTTGGGTTTCCTGGATCGCAAATTTACCTCATTTGCGTAGCTTTCACCTGCAATTGAGGTAATTTGCATATCCAAGCCCTGTCTGTGTAGGACTAGTTTGGAGAGCTCAGTTGCACGCCCCTACCGGCTATTCCTGGATCGCTCGGCGGACATGTTGCTGCATGGTGTCTTACTCTACTCTTAGACTCCATGCAAGCCTTCGTGAATCTGGTACACAGTATTTTTTCCTCAAATGTTTTTTTTATTTTTTAGGGGCATTGTCAAGATGAGCCTTCGATAGCAGCAATTTCTCTCAGCTCTGCCTTCTTAAAACTTTTATGACAGGAATTTTTAAATATAACTAACTAAAAAACATTTTTATATATTTGGTTTCATTTAATAGTCTACCTTGTTAGAATCATAATATTTTTTAATTTTTTTAACTTTTCCTGTCAAAATATAAGAAACAAGCTTCTGGCATCTGACTTCAATATGAGCTTTACAAAACCTTCTCGTCAGGACTCAGCATTAAAAAAAGAGCTTCAAACTCCACTAACTACCATTCAGGAATTATCAACAAAAATTGACAGAATGGACATGAAGATTGATAATTTTAAAGAAACCACTTCACAACAAATGGAGACATTACATCAAGGTCTTAAGCAACAGAAGAATCAAATTACTGGTATAGAAACATTGTTAAACAACATGGATAGTAGAATACAACAAAATGAACATAACTTAGAATTTCTTTTAAAACAAAACTCCCTGCTTAAAACAAAAATAGATGATCTAGAGAACAGATCACGAAGAAATAACATCAGGATCTTTGGCCTACCAGATAATATTGAAGAAAATAATATGGAGACTTTTTTAACCTCATGGCTACCTGAGATTTTATAGCTTCCTGGAGCACTTTCTTTTGGTATAGAAAGAGACCATAGGTCCCTGGCTCCATCTAAAAACACCAAAAGTAATTCTGCAAAATCTGTCATAGTCAGATTCTTATCAACACATCATAAAGAAACAATTTTGAAGACAGCCTGGTATATGTCACCAATTAAATACAAAGATAACATCATACATTTTAATAATGACTATTCTTCATCTGTTATAACTAAAAGAAAACTATTCTTATCATTGCTCAAAGAACTTAAAAAAATAAAATGAAATATCAGAACTGTTTTCTGGAACTCAAAGACTCCTTCCGACAGTATAATCAAAGTAATCAAAGTCAAAAACGAGAAGGAGTCACCACGAAAAAAGCCTCCGTTGGAATAATGTTGCAAAATATTTAATAGGATAAAACACAATGAATTAAAACACAGTGAATAAGCGCTTTCGCATAGCGGAGCTATGCTTCCTCAGATAATCACCATTGATTATCTGAGGAAGCATAGCTCCGCTATGCGAAAGCGCTTATTCACTGTGTTTTAATTCATTGTGTTTTATCCTATTAAATATTTTGCAACATTATTCCAACGGAGGCTTTTTTCGTGGTGACTCCTTCTCGTTTCTGACTTTGAACTTAAAAAAATACAAATAAAGTCTCATCTGCTTTTCCCTGCAAGACTGAAAATCTTCCTTCAAGATGGTCCGAAGATATTTGATGAGTTAGATGCAGCTATTAAATACATACAATCCAATAAAATATTGGAAAAAAAAATATATGAAATGGACTGAGCTAGTTCAAGTTTTAAAAGAATTGCAGAAAATGGTTTCTGGAAAACAGTTGATCATTAGAAGAAATTTAAAAAAATAATTTGTTTTAAAATATAGATTTTTTTGTTTTTACATGCATATGATCTTTCTTATGACCCAGAAGTCATGGAAAATGAAAATGGTTCAGCAGGTGAGTATTGTTCTAACCTTTTTTATTTTATGTTTTTAGCTTGTTTTATCTATTGACTTAGTTAATTAGATTCTTTCAGTGGCTGTTAGCACTTATTTTCAATTCATACATTTATTAACAATTTTAGTTTACCTTGTCCTAGATAATTCTAAAAATATAACATAGTTTCTATCTTTTAAAAACATGCTTTATTAATTCTCTGTTTTGTTACAAAAAGTTTGATCATTATTTCTTACTTGCTTATCTTATTGAATATATTGACAGCGATAGTGGAATATTGTATTGCTTACAGACATTAAGAAGCTATATATTGATTTGGTTACACAGTTAATATTCTTGTTACTGTTTTTCTTCTATCTTTTTAATGGATTACATATATGAATAGTTCGAGGTTTACTTTTGCCTCAGTCTGCTTGCCCGTTTATCTAATATGTGACTTCTGTTACACATCCTCTTATAGCTGTAAGGAATATGTGGTGGATTGATGAGCGATTAGTGCTTTTGATATAGATTCTCTATTGTGATTTTGATTAGTGGTTTACTTCTGTTCAGAGCAGTTGGTTGTGTATCTTTGTTTGTGGTGCTGGGCATCGGGTTCTTTTTTCTCCTTGTTTTTGTGTTGTTTTTAATGGAATATTTAAAGTTAATATCACCATGGGGTGGCCATTTCTGTGGTACTGTGACTATGTTGTTATGTTTTGTTAATTGGTGGCTCGGAGTTACAACAGATCCGGGAATTTTTTTTCTTCTACTTTGACATTTTGCATAAGCTGTAAATGTTACTGGGTTGCCTTATGCATCCCATTAGACTTCAGTAATCTTTCATTTGTTGTATAAGCAACTTACAGTTTCCTGCTGGAACACTTGGAGCTTTCTTTCTTAACTACAACTCGGCAATATGTTCCTTACGCATCTCTGAAACTTTTCAGAACCATGCAATGTCATCAGCTCGACAAACTTTTTAAAGAGGCAGTTTGTAAATCCTTATGTCTTTTTGGATTTCCATGACATGGATTATATTGATGTTGGCATCGACAAAAAGAAAAAAATGTCCGTAAGACTTCTTAGATTTAAATTATGCTGTTTCCTATTATAAGTAAACTTGTCATTGTTCATTAGCATTATATATGTTAGAAGCAACTAAACGAAACTAGTCACATTGTAAATAAGGTAATACACTAACATACCAAAGTGCTACATACAATATGATTTATTTAACATTTACTATTTGTTTCTAAAGTGGAGGTACCAAACATAAAGCTTCTAATGAGTGTCCCATGTATTAGATCTCATATTACTTTTTACCTGCTTATTTTCATTACTTGCTTCACTCTTTTATAGAAATGTTTTGAGAAATACTCAGCCACACCTATACACTTCCCAAGATGTCTGTATCTTAGAGTTTGAGTAAGGTTTGTAAACTGAAATAGTGTTTCCCTGATCTATATTTCATGGTGGGTAAAACCTCTGATGATTGTGTGTGAGGTGACCATTTATTTCTTGGGTTACTATTAAAAGCCTCACATTAGATAGATCAGTGTTTGGTTTAATCTATGTATGCTCTGTCTAGCGTAATGTTGCATTGTGTGGTTGCTGGCGAACTGTTTAGTACATGTCATGGTTATAAGAGAAAGCTTAAAGTATAATAAGAAAGTATAGCTACATTTCTCATATCTAAGCAGTTGGTGTTTGCTAGCAAATATGATACAATTGCTAAATTGTCATGAGATACAGTTTTGTATTGGCTTGACTGTGGAGACACCAGAACAGTATAGAGTTATAGCATCAGTCAATGTTTTAACATTGTGGTTTTAGCAGAAATTTAAATTACATGGTTATGATTTCACTAACTAAGCTTAAAACTGAAAAGTAGGGTACAACAGGTATAAACATTAGAAGCAAAAATGTCTATTGCTACTGATTTGAGCTTCAGCCTCACAGTATCACATTTACAAGTCAGAAGGTGTATGAATAACCCTCTTTGGGCAATGCATTAACTGCCAATTCTTTGATGAATCTGAGGCTGAGATACTTTAAATGACCTTGTAAAAATATTTTATTTTCTTGTTTGGGTTAAGCCCAATAGATTAATGGCCCCTTTCAGGAAATAAGGAAAAAATTGGACAGGGTATTGGAAAATTTTGTTCTTTTTGAAAAATGGTAACGGTTCCTTTTCTATATTTGCTACCACCAATTCTGGTAAATTCTGCTGCTTGACATCATACACCCTATGGTTAATACTCTTACAAAATTTAGCCTTCTGTAGTTCCTACAGATATGTTTTTCCCTTCTAGGGCCAACTTATAAGATAAACAGGAGTACAACCTGGTAGATTTCTTCAGAGTAAAATAGGACCACTTCAGGATCCATTGCGCCATCTCATTTTATATAATCTTTTTTCTTGAATTAATCTCTGCTTACCTTAGTCTGCAGAGAGATATTATTATAGCAGGTATACACTTGACATTGTGTGGAATCATGTTCATCTCCCTAGTGACTTATTTTTCTATTATCCAACCATCTGTTAATTGTGATGACCATAGTCTCAATGGACAAACTCTAAACGATACTAGGAACTGTGACATCAGGGCATTCATACAGATATACTAAACCTAAGTAAATTGAATGTTATTTTGCTGAAGGATATTATACACTCTGTTTATATTTTTTCTGTTGACTTTAACCAATACTGGTGTTAAATGTTACACAAATATGTTAGTTAAGCGAGCTTACTACATGTTCTTTAGGTTAACAGTTCTATAGAATTAAATTTTAGTCTTATTGTATTGACTTACTGTATGCGGATCCTTTTTTTTTTGTTGTTGTTATAATTCCCATTCTGGCACTACTATAATTTAATGTCTCTTGATCCACAGGTTCAGTCCTGACAGAAAGTACTTTCCTAATTTTAGAGCTATCTATGATACCATACATTTAACAACTATATAATATTATCCTATGTCATTCATTGTTGTAAACTATTACTAGTTAACTTGTTTATTAACAGAAAAAAAAGAAAATGGCAACAGGTGTACGAAGTATAGCTCCAGACCACATAAAATATAAACCAAGACATTTAATGTTTGGTAAGCACTTTTACCACTATCTGTGGCTTCCTCAGACCATACTGACTAGAACCTGACCGAAAAAAAGTGAGCTTAGATGGATATTAAAGCTTAGAGCAGATAAGCAGAAGGGATTGAATGGTAAAGTGTCCATTAAAAGTGCCCTAAAAGCATGTGGAATACCTAGGAAATAATGATAGATATTTAATAGATGGTACTTAGAAATATATCTAGTAAATATGAATATTGTAGAGTTCTAGCTAACTTTTTGGAACATCACCTATCTAAATATACTTGGAAAGAGAGTTTACCTATTATAAGAACACTAAGTAAGAATCCGTGAGAATTCTACCTAACTTTTTGGAATATTACTCTTCTAAATAAATTTGAAAATAGAGTTTATCCATTATAAGTCTGTGATACTGCCTGCCCATAACACATCTATTACTTATCTAATGTGATGAGAATAATCATATACATGCTGCATATGTTTATAATTATATATAATATATTCAATCTATTAGAACTATTCCCTTATTTCAACATTTGGTGTTTGCATGTACTTTACCGTATAGGTATTTTATATGATTATATATAAAGATCTATTTATATTTAATATTTACATTTATGCCAATATATTAATTCATCTTTATGTTGATGCTTGAGGACACTACTTAAATAGAGTTTATTATACTTAAAGTACTATATATTGGTATAAGAGTGTCTCTGATAGCAACAATATAGTGTTCTGAGTGCTTTATATTGGAAATAGTGGAGTTTGATATGAAGGACATAAGTGTAAAAACAAGCTCCGTCTCTATATAAATTATGTTACATTTATGTTTATTATATTTGTATAAGATTGTGCCTGGTAGTACCTATATAATGCTTTGAGTGCTTCATGTTGCACATAGCTGATCTATATATGAATGACAGAAATGCAAAAGATGCTTGTTTCTATTGTGATATGTATACATTTTTTGAATGAAACTGCTTATATATACAGACCTGATCATCAGTATATGATTTGGTTGACTTTAAATTGCTTACAAATGACATATATTTTATAATATTTGGTTTTTCATTATAATTGAATGAAAGAAGTGTGAGAAAGTAACATGGAGTGTATGTCTAGCGTAATGACGTCATTGAGCATGTGCAAAGGTGTCAATATGGTGACGAACACACTTTCTCTATGTTTTACATTTTTAACATTTTTAACTTCTGGAATTGGGAATATAATACAATGAAGGTGAAATATAATCATGTTTAGACTTGGATATATTCATTGGATAAGTCTAATAATGGAATAAGCTATGGGAAGAAGCTAGGCTTCAAAACGAAATGTGAACCTGTGGAATGGGTAATTTATATGTACTTTTAAACTGGAGCTTTATTTGCAATGCCAAAAGTAGTGAAAAGCAATATATATAAGTTTAGATTTTGATTGATTTAGCACTGAAATTACTTTTGGAAACAGTATGCATATTAGCAATGCAGGCAACATAGTGTAACATGATTTTAGTATAAATTATACAGTGACAAGTGAATTCAATACTGTTGTTGTGAAATATGTTTGCCTAACATCTTATGTAGCATTTAATATGCTGCTGATATAAGCAATGTTCTGAAATGTCTTTAAACATGTAGTGCTCGGGGATGTCTATGAATATTTAGATTGCTGAATAAGAGTTTAAAATATATTCTAAAATGTGTTTTAAAAGGAGTATTCTGTAAATACAGATTAAGGGAATGGTATTTTTAAGAGCGGGGGATTGTCTAATGCAACCTGATTGGTTGGGAGTGGTTTTTCAAGTTAATAAGCTACATAGGGAGTGCTTTTAAAAACATTTTCATGTGTTTTTGTATTTGTGTATGGTCTGAGGAAGACATAGATAATGGTGAAAGTGCTTACCAAACATTAAAGTTCTTGGTTTATATTTTATGTCGTCTGGAGCTATACTTCATACAAATGTTGCTGTTTTCTTTTTTGCTGCTATTTTTGCTTGTTTGGTGGAACAGTTTACGTTTACCAACTGATTGTGCATTTGTTTTTTGTAACTTGTTTATTAGTTATTCAAATATAAAGTGCAAGAAGAGTTCACTTTTTTGCATAACATTGACAATTCTATTTATAAGCCATATTTTTAATTATGAAATAATTCATATTTAGGCAGAGCCTGATTGAAATATGCTGCTAGTTGGTTTGTTAATTTGAGTGATTGAGGTCACTCAAATTGGGAGTTTATAACTCCAGGTGGGTTTTAGATGGTTTAATTGTTAGACAATTCTGTTATAATTGTTTGGTAATAATGTTTCTGATGTTCGCTAAAAAAATGTATAGTGGAAAGTTATTTAAATATTTCTATGCTTCATATACTATAAATAGGTGTATTCCTCTCATTTTTCTAGTATAATCCAATAGACTAAAAATTAATAAAAGTTTTAGCCAGCATGTCTTACAATCCAAAAAAAAATTACAACATAACAACCTTACATTGTATTTCTCTTAATATAAATGATCTAAATAATCTCAACAAGAGAAGGTCTTTGAATAAATATCTCCATTTACATAAGTCACAATTAATTTTTCTTCAAGAAACTCATATGATAAAAGACATTTCCAAATTAGACTCTAAATCTTTTTCAATCCTTGTTAGTTCTGAACACTCTAAAAAAAAGAGGTGTTGCAATGCTAGGGAATAATAAATTACCACAACCTAAAATAATAGACTCATGCAAGGTAATAAAGGTATGATAGCCTCTATTATCATAGAGTTTAATAACTTAATATTCACTCTGATAAATATGCACTGGAGTCCTGGCTTTGGACAGAACTCAGCACAGCAACACATAAATCATTCTATGCAGTTTTCTAAAGGCAATATTATATTAGCTGGGGATTTTAATTGCATTGTTAATAGTTCAGACTCTACTTCTAAAGGTAAGAGAAAATTATCTGTTTCAGCTAGGTTACTGAAAGTGTTTTCAAACTCATTTTTATTGAAAGACATTGATAACTACATAGACCCTAAATCACTATTCTATACATTTTTCTCAGACAGACATAACACATACTCAAGAATAGGCAGAGTTTTTATCCCCAATAGTTTAGCAGATTCTTTAATTAATGTAAAAGTGATTACATGTCCCCTTTCTGATCACAATCCTATAACCTTTGATATATATATTTATTCATATCCTAATGTTCAGATAAAATGGATTCCAGCATATATCACTAAATTAAAATATTTTAACATCTTTATGTTGGCAGAAGTTCATAATTGTATAGAATTTAATGCCAACAATAATACACCTGAAATTTTCATTTGGGATGCAATGAAGGCATATTTATATGGCAGAATAACTGATTGATACAAAAGAAGACTTTCATGGGATAAAGAATTACAGGAGATACAAACTAAACTTGATATTCTGAATGTTGAGTTATCAAAACATCAACAAGAAAAAAAATAGAAGAATTAAAATCTTTAATTAAGAAGTATCTTGCAATACTAAACCATAAAACTATGATTAGTTTAGAGAAATTTAAACTTATAAATTTTTCAATAAATCCCAGATCTTTAAATATTTTACGCCAATAAAGCCAAAAGATTGAATAAATTCAATCACATTAAAATATATATATATTCACCACAAAAGAAAAAAAATGGTATCTGGTTTGCATAACATATTAATTGAATTTAGAGAATTTTTTTCTTAAACTAAATCAATCTTCTGAACTAATAAATCCAAAAAAAGATATTCAAGCTTTTAATAATAAAAACTCTAAAAAAGATTAACAGAAGAACAAATTAAATTACTAGACAGGCAAATTGCATTGAAAGACATTCAAGAACAAATTAATATGCTTAAAACAAAGCACCCAGTAATGACGGCATTATTCCAGAAATCTACAAAATGTTACCTAATAAAGCACTGACTTTGTTACTTTCAGTCTTTAATACCATACAAAATAAAAATATCATTCCTCCATCGTGGAAATATACATTTATTTCTCCTATCCTAAAGCCTGAAAAAGACCCTACAAAATGTAATCCATATAGACCTATATCGTTATTAAACACGGACTATAAAATGTTTATGTCTATATATGCAAAGAGGCTTAAAAATTTTCTTCCTAACTTAGTGGACGAGGACCAAACAGGTTTCATAATAAACAGAACTTCATATGATAACATTAAAAGAATAATAACCTTAATTGAATCAGTTAAAACCTTGAAAAATAAACTAACTATAGTTAGGTTAGATATAAATTGTGCTTTTGACACAACTAACTGGGATTACCTCTTTGTTCTTCTACAGGAACTCAACTTTTCAAATAATTTTATAAATCTTATTACTCATTTATATAATGGATCTCAACCATATGTTAAAATTGGTTCTAATATTTCTCAGTTCATATCTATTACTAAAGGGACTAAACAAGGATGCCCATTATCCCCTCTTTTATTTACTTTAGTTATGGAACCTTGGGCAAATTTGATTAGAGATAATAGTAATATTAAAGGATTTGATGTGAGTCTTAATAAAGCTTCAAAGATTCAAATGTTTGCAGATGACATACTGATTACATTGGGTGCTAAAAATCTAACATTACAGGAATTGTTTAATGATATAGATTATTTCCAAAAAAACTCAGGTCTTAAATTAAATCATAATAAAACACAAATTGTATTATCTGGTCCAAAACAATATAACATTCAAAATGAATTTGAAAAATATATACCACAGTCCCATCAAATAACATACTTGGGTATAATTATTACTAATAATATAAAATAAATTCAAAAACTGAACTTCAATAAATGTATAACAGAGACAGATAACTTAATACAGAAATAGTCTAAAATAAAATTCTCAATAGAGGAGAAATTATCAATTATAAAGATGATATTACTACCTAAAATTATATACATAATTCAATATAGTTCTATCCCTACACTATATTTAATAATTAAAAAGTTTAATACTATGATTAAAAAATTTCTCTGGTACTCAGATCTAGGATCACTTTATCATATCATATGTACAGATGGGAAATTGGAGGTATTGCATTATCAAACTTAGAAATTTATTCAGTCTCTTCAGTAATTAAAACAATATCTTATCTTACAGATGGCAAATATTCAGCAAAATGGAAAGAAATTATTTTATCTTTATCTCAAAATGTAAATAACAATAATGACTTCTATAAGCTAAATTTAGTAAATAACTCATTCATATGGAAACTAAAGGAATTCTTTTCTTACTATCCTGTTCAAATTTTTAAATCAAATTATATAATGTTACTCTTAAAATCCTTTAAACATTTTATCCTTAGATTTAAATTATATGAAAGTTGGATGTTCCTTATTTTCCCCATAGCATATACACAGGGAATCATTTTCTCCACAGATTTTTATAAGATGTCAATATTTAAACAAAAACATCTGATTTCTTGGCATCAAATGTTGAAAAATAATGAATTAAAATCCATTAATACTCTAATGGAAGAGAATGACCTTGACTCCACACTATGGCTTGACTTACAAGAAGCTAGAAATTATATAAAAAATAAACTTGATGTAATACCCCCTTCATCTAAAAGTTTAATTTCCAAATTTATGCAATATTTGATCATTTTTATTCAGCAGAACAATTCAATTAAAATTAGCCTGTCACATATAAATACACACATATATATATATATATATATATATATATATATATATATGTATATATATATATATATATATATATATATATATATATATATATATATATATATATATATATAGATATATATGTATATATATATATATATATATATATATATATATATATACAGTTATTAAATCAGACTTGGATATATATATCCAGAAGTTTATTGGAAATTTTTCTCTGACATTAATAATTGTAAACCTTCAGATAAAGATAAATTAAACATTCTTCATTCAGCTGGTAAAACTGCTTCATCACTTAAATGGAAAATATTTACCTGGAGATTTTTAAATAGATCATTCATCACTCCATATAACATAAATAAGATGTTTAAAGAAAATATACTTTGTTGGACATGTAAAAAGGTACAGAATGCAGACTGGGCACATGTATTTTATGACTGTTTATACTTAAAGAAATTTTGGGAGGATATTAACAAATTCTTACAAGCAATATTCACTGATAACTTTTTACTTACTAAATCATTAGTTTTATTTAACTCTCCAATTCCAAATTGTGTAAAATCAAATAAATATCCACGCCTTTGGTCTGTACTGTCCATTGCCAGGAAAGAAATTATGAAAAATTGGAAGTCTTCACAAATTCCCTCTTTTCAAAATTTTAAAGATCTCCTCTTGGAAGTGTTTAAATTAGAATTGATGACAATCAAATCTAGATCATCGGGGAATACAACAATATAATGAATGGATGAATATAAATGACTTATTAGAAAATTAATAAGTGGAAGGTATTAATCATCTCTTATTTTTTGCTTTAACTGTATTATTTGATTATAGTATAGAGAACATAGTACATAGTTTATTGTTTTCTTTGAGCTTTTCTATCAATGCTTTTTGTTTTTATCTACTACATCATAAAATATGTTCAGTTATCTTATAATAATTGAATGTTTCAGCAATGATTTTAATAAAACTTATTTAAAAAATGTATTTTTAAAATACAGTTGAATAAATTCCGTAGTATTTGTATATAACATCTTAATAACTATGTACACTTTTTACATCAGCCTGACACTATAACAGAGCTCAGTATATACAATTACTTTATAGCTAATAGACACAGTATTGTACTTAAAGGTTATAACATGTGATGGGTAAGGGAACACAGGCCATACACAGGTACACAGTTTTGGGGGATTGATAGGTAAATGTCTTATTTTTTGTTTGTTTGTTTGCTTCTTTGTTTGTGTGTTTGTTTGTTTGTTTTGTGGTGGCTGCATAGCCACATGCAGTAATGTCTAAAATAAGAGTCCAAGTGCAGGCAGCATTACCCCAATAAAGTATGGACTGTGGGTACTATGATCACTATCTTACAATGGACAATATCTGCATATTTGTGTCACATATGGAATATAGTGGATAATGTGAGGTGGGAACAGAACATAGCTTTAGCAGATACTGGGCAGGTATAAATATGAGCACCGTGTGATCCTCTTGCTGTCTACTGGAATATTATGGGGATCTGTCAGGTGATACTGGTGTGTGTTAGAAATTGCACTTTATGATGGTACAGCCGCCAGATAAGTGTGTGAACAATAGTTATTGGTGTGCTTTTAATGTGTTCACTCACTGACCATAGCCATATATCCACATTTATAGGTTGAGATAAGGTGCTCAGTTGTGAAAGGCAGAGACAGAAGTGCTATCATAGGCCCTCCCTGAGCACAGATGGCAGATATTTGAAACAGATAAGACCAAACAGACCTACTGTGACCATGTATGGTGTGTACTGGAGGTAGATGTGAAAATTTTCAGTTGTTACAATAGGACAGTCCATCAAGTCCACTTCTGGGTTATTGACATGATATCGCATGTTCAACTGAATGCCCACTCCAATCCACATGGGTAATATGAGTTCCACCAGAAAAGACCACCCTGATCACCATGGAGTAGTTCCTGTTGTCATTGTCTGGTGATAAAAAGGACCTTCATACCAGGAAAAGACCGGGATGTGAGAACCACATTGGATGCACCAGGCTGATATTTGCTTATGTTAGTAACACAGTTTGGGCATTCCATTGCCCCAACACAGGTATACGTGACACCACCATATCCCTGTATGGGCATTTTTGGGGTGTGACCATGAATACACAACATGCAAGGCACATTTGTTTACATACTTTGCAAAGCTGCTATCAGTATCATTGGTGCATCACAGAATGCTGGGATTGTCACATATTAGGAGTGCTACACATGGGTCCTCATCTCTCCTATTTCACAGGTTCTACAATAATGAAGTACTCCACCATGAAACAGGACATGACTGAAGATAATGCTGATGTTGCATCAGACACTGATAATGATGATAGCCGTATAGTTGCACCATCTGACACACAGTGCCACTGCTGGCAAAAGTGACTATGGATGTCAAACCACCAACCATTTTCAGTGACACAGCTCTGCTCTCTGTTGATCTTACCCCATCCTTTCTACAGCCCATGGAAATACAGTTGATGCCTGGCACATGTACTCAGGGTGCACCCTTGTCCTCTAAACAAGACCCAGCACTAGGTGATAATACATCCCCAGAGCAAAGAGACAGGAGTCAGGAACAATAAGCCAGTGAATTACACCCCCACATCTCACATTCTATGTCTGAGATGGGTGCCATAATGGCCATTACACCAAAAATGTGCAGTGCAGTCATTCAGGCTGACTGATGCAACACAGGGTCTGCAGAATAGCACAATAGAGAGCTATCAATACATGGCAAAACTCAATGGTGTTTTGCTCAGGCACCTGGGTGTCATCTCTGCTGCCCTGGGTCCTTCTGCCTTCATGTACCAGGACTAAT